>NC_081553.1:144236233-144557920 GCF_963082655.1 Stomoxys calcitrans | reverse complement strand
AGGAAGACGAAGGTGGGCGAATTTAACGCACCACGTTTCTTCAATAAGACGATTTCAATATCTGACAAGGTCAAATACTTAGGTGTGATCTTGGACAGGAAACTGAATTGGAAGTGTCACATTCAGGAGCGTACTGAGAGGGCTCACAGATGTTGGGCACTATGTAGACGGGCCGTAGGCTCGAAATGGGGCCTGAATCCTAGGATAGTCCACTGGCTCTACAGGAGCGTGATTAGACCAATACTTACTTACGCCTCAGTAGTTTGGTGAACTTCTATGGAGAAAAAGTGCAACATAAGGACAATACAACAGGTTCAGAGAACATGTTGTCTTGGCATAGGCGGAGCGATGAGGACCACGCCCACTAGGGCACTGGAGACTATTCTAAATATCCGACCTATTGACATACAGATTAAGTGTGAGGCAGCCACTACGGCTATGGGACTTAAGGCGATGGGAGAATGGATTGAGGATGGGAGCAGCTCATACCATCGCGGTATAATCGAGGCGACGATATTAAACCTGGAAGGAAGGGAAGAGGTCTCCGACCTGAGATGAACCTTGAAGTCAAGTGCGACGCACTGCTGCCATCGGCACTGTCTTGGATTGACAGAACCCTAGTATTGCCATCTGGAAGATTATGTTACACTGATGGATCAATGCTAGAGGACAGAGTGGGCCTGGGTGTCTACATTGAGAACCCAGGTACTGACATCTGTTTTAAACTTCCTGACCATAATACTGTCCTGCAGGCGGAGATCCGGGCGATCACGGAATGCGTGAAGTGGTGTGGTGCTAACGCGAGGACGTCAAGTGGGAACATCTTTATTGCCATAAGGGCAATAACAACCAGGACGGTAAGGTCACGAACATTCTTGTAGTGTAAGAAGGAGAGTAACGCCTTCTCTGAGGATGGCAAAATCCGCATCCTTTGGGGCCGGGCCATAACGGAGTAAGGGAAAATGAAAGGGCAGACGATTTGGCGGTGAAGATCAGAGGACTGCCGTCAATAAACTTGCTTAACCCGAAGCCTCTCGGGTCGACGCAGTCCGAGTTAAGGGAGTGGACGAAGAATACGCATGGGCCATTGTGGAACAGCGAAACGGTCGGTAGGATGGCGAAAATCCTATGGAGGGATCCAGGTCGTGAGCAGACGAGGCTATTACTGAAAGGAAGCAAGAAGGAGGTCAGTATAGCTATTGGTATCATAACGGAACACATAGGACTACGAGCTCAGTTATGTAAAATCGGTGCGACAAGTGATAGCATATGTAGGGCATGCGGGGAAGATGATGAGACGTTGGAGCATTTCCTTTGTCATTGCCCGGCTTTCGCGTCTAACAGTCCTCCAAACACTTAGCCCTGAAAATGTATCAGCATTGTGCTCTATTCTCATATATTTATAAAGCATTTATTTGAACCCTATATTGGCCTCGAAATTGGATATCAATTTCGTTTTCTAATTTCAAATACCTTTCATTTAAACCCCTTATGGCAAAAGTCAACAAATATGCCCGGTTTAGGGTATGGGCCCTAAAAATTATCAATATCGAGCTCCGCTGTCTTGAAAACCCAAATAGTCTTGGTGAAGAAATACGTCCTATTTGTTACAGTGTTGGGACGTCCTCTAGACAGTTTGTCCCGAATATTGATATCAGATTCGTAGTCTACTCCCGAATATATTTCATTTGAGCCCCACATTTCTATATTCGGCAAACATGACCGGTTTGGGGGGTGTTTTGGAGGATGGTGCGGCCACTCAGTGACTTGGCCTTCGAAACATATACCAAATTCGTGTTCTACTATAAAATACCTCTTATTTGAACTCCATATTGCAATGGTTAGCAAATACATCCAATTTGGCTGGTGTTATTGGGGTGGGGTGGCCCCATAGACACTTTTTCCTGAATATTGATATCAGATTCGTACTTTACTCCCAAAGACCTTTTATTTGAGGCCCATATTGCCATGGTCAGTAGAAAAGTCCTGTTTGGGGGCTGTGTTGGGGAAGCGATGAAACCTCAGAAAATTGGTTCCATATTTGGATATCAGATTCATATTCTACTCGCAAATTGCTTTCATTTGAGCCCCATTTGAGTCCTATTTAGAGGTGTTTAAAGGTTCGGGGTAGTCCCTTAAACACTTGGTCCGACAATTGGATATCAGATACATTTTCCAATCTGAAATATCTTTCATTTGAGTCCCATATCGTAGTGACTGGAGGACATATATATATTTCACCAGATTTCCGAGATCTGGTGTTTCTGAAAATTACGGTAAGGGAGAGTGCCTCCTTGGGAGGAGAGAATGTTCCATTTATTGAAAGCGCAAAATACCTGGGTGTTTTGCTGGACAGGAAATTAAACTTCAAATCTAACATTTTGGAAAGGGCAAGAAAGGCAACTCTTAACCTATACATATACAAAAGAGTCATTGGCAAAATTTGGGGTTTAAACCGCGTGTCATACACGCGGGGGGGCTTTGGGGTATAATCTAAAGATCTGAAAGTGGTCATATCGAAAAGGTTCTCCGACCACTGCAGTGTGTGAGGAGAGGAGATCCTTGCAATTAAGGAAGTGGTGGAATGCTAAGATATAGTGTCATATCGACGATTGGCATAAATATCTTCTCAGACAGCGAGACAGTCGGGTCACAGAGACATCCCAGAGAATTGAAAAGCGGAAGAGCTTGCGAAACTAGGAACTATCTTACTTTGGGTATGCCTCTAGCAACATGTAAACTAAGTTTTCAGGACTAGACCCGAAGGACAATGAATGATAGATGGTCACAAAGAGGAGGTTGTGAGCGTTCCAAAACTATGTGGGCGAATCAGACTTGAAGAGGTCTACAACTTTGCTGTCATTAGCAAGAACCGACGTCTCAGTTATTGTGTCAGTCACTGTCAATCGGAAAACATGCTGACAGACTGAAAGTTGCCAGTATCGATTTTTACAGAAGCTGTGGGGACCTCAAAGAAGAAGAGACTTTAGAACATCTTCTGTGTGTGTGTTCCGCACTAGCAGTTAGAAGGAGTTCCACTTTATCTTCTCACTTCTATGAGAATCTGTCTGATTTAGCGGATGTGAACATTCGCAAGTTGTTGGGCTTTTTAAAGCGATCTGAATGGTTCAACTATAGCAACTAGGAGGCATCTTCCTTCTTCTGTTCATGTGGTATCACAATGGACGAAAACGTCTTAGTGAGTCTGATGGCAGACTGCCACTTTAACCTAACCTAACCTTACATAAGCCAAGGAGCCAATCTATCGGAAACAGCTTGTAATTCAACCGATGATACATCATCAGGGCCTGGCGCCTAAAAGGAGTCGAAACTTTTTATTCCCCAAAGGATTTTCGACTCAGATACAATTTCACCAATAACCTCCGTCGACTGTGCATCGGTGACCAGCTCTTCTAGCGCCACTTTGTCCGTTGGAGAGTTTCAATGCTTCTTCACCAGGCATTGACCATACATTCCTTGACTTTTGAATATATCCTACTGTAATAGGTCTCGAGGATAGGATCTTCCTGAGCATAGAGGCCGTAGATATATCCCCTCAGATATATAGGGATAGTCGTGTAGAATATGTGCCAAAATTTATCCCAATCTGTCTTTCTTCTGTTTAGCTGTGATACCACTTCTGCAGTATTTTCTCCAAGGCTGAAGCTTATATTCCGATGATCAGAGATACTGTGGTCCTCCAACACATCCCAGTCGCATATCCTTAGGCTTCTATCATCCGATACAACGGTCATTTCTAGTACCTCCTGCCTGTTCCTCCACACACCCATGGTTCCTAGATAAATACCACGTCAAATCCTCCTGTCTTCAGTAGCGGCCTTATAATGTGGAAATTTATGCAGCCTTGTTCTTCTCTCTTGTCGACAACTACCATCACCCATATTATTAATATGCGACTGATTTAAAACTTTTTCCGAAAATAAGTACCCATACGGGCTACAGAATATTCTTGCGATAGAACTCTCTAACCCAAAAATGGCGTATTTATTTTCCGATTTTGCTGAAATATATGGTACAGTAGGCTATGTTCAACCTATACGTCTCTACGGTCTTGAACCCTTTTCATTGCTCGATACATAACTTTTTCACAGAATTTTGAGGAAATGTGATGATGATATCCAAATTTTTTTTTTTGCCCCAAATGAAAGAACTTGACTTGCATGACATGTGGTTTCAACAGGATGTTGGCACATGCCACCCAGCACGCGTAACAATTGAGAGGCGAGTTCGGTGAACATTTTATTTCACGTTTGGGACCGGTCAATTGACCGCTTAGATCGTGCGATTTAACGCCTTTAGACTACTTTTTGTGGGGCCATGTAAAAGCTATATATATATTCACCGAACTCGCCTCTCAATTGTTACGCGTGCTGGGTGGCATGTGCCAACATCCTGTTGAAACCACATGTCATGCAAGTCAAGTTCTTTCATTTGGGGCAAACAAAATTGGATATCATCATCATCACAGCGCTTACCATTCACAGTTACTTTTCGATTCGCATCATATTTGAAGAAGTACTGTCCAATAATACCACCAGCCCATAAACCACACCAAACCGTGACTTTTTTTGGATGCATTAGTAGCTCTTGCTTCTGGCTGATCTTCACTCCAAAATCGACAATTCTGCTTATTTAGGTACCCATTAAGCCAAAAATGAGCCTCGTCGCAAAATAGAAGAAGCGCGCGATGAACTTTCTTAACAGAGCACGCATTTTTATAATGAAATTCAATAATTTGCAAGCGTTGTTCATTTGCAAGAAGATATAAGATTAAATTAAAGACCAAACTAAAGACGTTTGACAAAAAAACAAAACACGAAACGTGCTTGAGCTGTTTCAACCAGTGTTTCCCAAAAGCTGATAGCTAAAAAAACACCGTTTATAAGGTAAATAGTGGCAGCATTTTATCGCCACTTCTATGGGTGACCGCAATAAATAACTTATTACCGTGGACGGATTTGAACCCGTCTGCTACGCACAAGATGTTTTAATACTTCTAAGGGATAAGATCCGAACCAGCAATCCAGAGGGGCCGAAATGGTCTTGCAGATGACATAAGACTGGGCTAGACGTAGGGGTCTCATTGTTAACCCAAAGAAGACTGAAATCTGCCGGTCAAGGGCCAATTTGACGCACAATGTGGCGACGATAGGAAACCTGGATGGAACGGAAGAGGTTTCCGATCGAATACCTGACGTCGGCACATCTTGGATTGACGGAATCCTAGTATCGCCTAGTATTGAGAACCCAGGGACTGAGATCTGTTTTAGACTGCCTGACCATAATGCAATCCTGCAGCGGAGATCCGGATACTGGGTACGATGGTTTGGTCCAAAAGTGCGGACGTCGAGTGTAAACATCTTCACGGACAGTTAACTGACCATAAGGACAATAACAACCAGGACGGTAAAGTCACGAACAGTTTTGGAGTGTAAGAAGGAGATTAACGCCTTCTCTAAAAACGATCCGCATCGTTTGGGTGCCGGGCCATAGCGGAGTAAGGAGAAATGAAAAAGCAGACGATTTGGAAGTGAAAGCCAGAGACTGCCGTCAACAAACTTGGTTAACCCAAAGCGTTTCTGGTCAACGCAGTCCGAGATAAGAGCGTGGACGACGAACGCGCTTGTAACACATTCCACAGTGTCCACAGCGAAACGTTCGGCAGGACGACAAAAATCTTACGGGGAGATCCGGATTGTGAGAAGAGGAGGCTATTATTGAAAGGAAGCAAACAGCTACGAGCTCACTTATGCAAAATCGGTGCGGCAAGTGATAGCATTGGTAAGGCATGCGGAGAAACTGATAAGACGTTGGAGCATTTCCTATGTCATTGCCCGGCTTTCGCGGCTAAACGACACCGGCACTTAGGTGGGAGACAATACCAGACATAAACCAACTAAAGGGCGTGGTTTATTTTCACTGCGTGTAGAACTTGAATCTGATATCTATTTTCGGGAATATGGAGGCCACATGAAATGTTTTTTGGGAGTAGAGCACCAATTTGATATTCACATTCGGGGCGAAATGTCTGAGTGGTCCTCTCACCCCCAGACAAAAATTAGTAATCGACTATGGGAATATAGAACTCAAATAAAAAGTATTAGAGAACTGAAGAAGGCGCAACGGTGCGGGGCCAGTTCAGCTATTAGAGTATAAAAAGAAAACAAAAAAGACTTGCCAAAACATCGGTGTTAGCAAAGTAGTTTTTCCAATATGGCCGAATTTTCCATTGACCGCCTATATCCCATACGTTTAATTTAAAACCATCAGCAGCAACGGATTTAATATTGAAACCAGCCGTTGGTGTCACCTGAAAAATTCAATAGCGTTATATAGCTCTTAAAATCTTGTAGGAGTAGTGATTTACCGTTGTTATTTCTTCGTTTGCCAGTTGTTTTAAAATAGTTGTCTTTCCAGCATTATCCAAGCCTAGTAATAGTATCCTTACTTCCTTTTCGGGATTTGGTCTTAACTTTCGTAAGAGCGATAGAAGGCCCTGAAAAAATTTAGAGAACGAGAAGTGAAATTAAATAAAACGTTCTGTGATCAGCCATTTGAGAACCGTTAGTAGAAATATTTAGTGTTGAAGGAAAGTTTTATCATGGGAACAAAGCAATAAGCGTTTTTACATATTAAGCAAATTAGGTACTAAGTCATCTTTTGCCTAGTACCTTTTGTGTACTTTCGCGATAGAAAGACTAATTTGCTGCTTATACCAAATGTAACACCATTTATATATCCCTAGGACGGCCCGGTAGCCGAGTTGGTAGCGTGCTTGGATTACCAGTGCAGGGGTCATGGATACGATTCCCGCCAGAAGCCTTGGTTTGCGGATACTGTGGTATCATAATTGTCTATGTGAGTCTGTAAAGCACTGCCACTCTTATCTAACCTAACCTATATATCCCTAACTCATCAACGTCTGACCCTCGTCCTCCCTGTGCGATTTTGATGAAATTTCATTCGTTTATTATTTAAGGCATTTGTATCCACGCAGTATTTGTTTAAAATTTGAAAAAAAAATTTGTTTAAGAAAAAAAAAGTTAACAAAAAACAAAAAATTCGCACCACACTCTTAAAAATCTAGATATGGGTTCATAAATAGTAATTATTTACTTGGTTTTTTACGCAAAGCGGTAAATATGCATATCCGAGGTGGTGGGAATCCAAAGTTCGGGCCGACCGAACTTAATGCGTTTTGAATATAGGAACAAACAAGCCGTATTTTTAAACTGGCATTTGGACCGTAATAGACACGGCCACTGAACCTTCATAGCTACTTGGCAAGATATATTAATTTTCCGGCAGTTGCCCAACAAGAAAATATTGAAGGCACTATCTGTCAAAATCAGTGATTAGTGCAACTCTAATTTTGATTATGTTACAATTTCGCGTCATTTCTTGTTGTTTGTTTGTGTATTCACAGTGAAAATCAACATATTTTCACGATTATTTTTTCAGAAAATAAACTTCGATGCAAAAATACATGCGGATTTCGTTATAAAAGTATTTTTTAGTATTATAGTAATTGAACAAAAATTTTAATACAACAGATTGAAATGAATATATCATAATATAAAGCTGACCTAACAAATAAGACATAGGTTACTCTTACTTAAAATAAAAGATAATCGAGATATAAATGAATGTAAATGAAATATCAGAATTTTAAGGAATCAAAGCATTAAAAATAAAAAAAATTAATGCTATTAAAGTGCACCTTTTTAAGCATATAAACATTAAAACATATAAGACAAATTATAAACAATAGTTTAGTTAAAAACAAAAATAATATGACACACACAAAAAAATTATATACAAAATGAATTTAAAGCTGCTTCTGTTATTCTATCAAAGCAATGTGTAAGTGTAATTCTCTCTTAAATTGGGAAAAAGTTGAAATAATACGAAGATGAGATGGTAGGTAATTCCACAATCGAACTGCGTGTATAAAGAACTGTCTATCTGAAAATAAATATCTGGTTCTAAGCTTTGAAATCGATTCACTCCGTATACAAATCTAGCAATGTCATTTGTGGGAATTCGTAATTTCCTCACATATTCAGATTCACAATTAGCATAAATCTCGCAACAGTATAGACGTCTTGACAACAAGCAAGCCTTAGCAATCATACTTCGAATCTCCAAAGGTATAAAAAACTGAATGGACCATAGGGCACGAAGCATTCCGCACACTATACCAATTGTGTTGTCAATATGTCTATTCAACGATCAAAAACGACCCCTAAATTACTCGCAAATGGTGTGTACTCAATGTCACATTCATTTATCCTTACTGATGGAAGACTATTGCTATAGTATCTGTTCCTGGATAAACCAAACACTTTTATTGGGATTTAAATGGAGACTATTGACCTTAGACCATCTGCTTATTCCCATCATATTTAGGTTGATGTTTTCAATACAAAGAAAACTATCGGAAATATTGCATGTGAAGCATAGCTGAACATCATCAGCATATATATGAATATCACATTCACTAGGTACCCCGACTATGTCATTGATGTATAGGGAGAAGAGCAATGAACCTAAGACAGACCCCTGCGATACTCCTCTTGATAGACAAATCGGTTGTGAATAAGTCTCCTTGGAAAGTATTATCTATATTTCTAGCTGTGTCATCAAAGCTATACATATATCTCAATTTTTTCAACA
Organism: Stomoxys calcitrans; assembly: GCF_963082655.1. Classification (NCBI taxonomy): domain Eukaryota; kingdom Metazoa; phylum Arthropoda; class Insecta; order Diptera; family Muscidae; genus Stomoxys; species Stomoxys calcitrans. The sequence continues at coordinate 144,549,223 of NC_081553.1, read as the reverse complement.
AATATTTTGTGACACACCGTATCAAAAGCTTTCGAATTATCTAAAGGTACCAAAAAAACAGTATTTGTTGTCTGTCATCAAAGTTCTGCCTCAATTCCTCTACAATATCAACCAACACCGTGGTGTAGCTACGATCCGAGCGACAACCAGATTTTTTGTTAGTCAGAAGAGCATGACGTGAAATCATTAATATGTCTAAACATTATACTTTCCAAAGACTTTGACAAAAATGGAAATCGGTCTATGTTCTCCTTATGATTAAGGTATCGGAATAATTTTTGCTTTTTTCCAACTAGCAGGAAAAGAGGACGTAAAATGGTAGTAAAAACGGTAATGGCAGTTTCAAAAATTGTGGAAAAACGTCGTCCAAGCCTGTGGCACTCGGCTTAATGTCCTAAATTGACTGAAGTGAGTCATATTGAAAAACACATATAAAATTTTAAGTTGTATGACAACTGGGTGAAAATGAGTACTTCCCTCCATTTTTTTTTTTTCGATCGCAAAGTGCCCTATTAATTCTTTCAGAAAAATGTTGGGTATTCGCCTTTCTGACTGTTCTCACGACTTCTCTCCTTAGACCCCTAAAATCATGTAGCCTCGAAGTTTTAAAGCGTTTCCACCTCTTGTATGCCACGTCCCGCCTGGCTATCAAGTCCTTTATACCATTGTTGAACTAAGATTGCCCACATGATTTTACCACTCTAGTTTTCAAACGCACGTGTTTCTCATACAGAGCCGCTAGATTAAATTCAAAAAGTCGTTGAAGAGATAAATGTCACTCCATGAAGAATCATCACAATCAGATATGAGCCCACTGTAACAGATGCATTTGAATGCTCTAAACGTGAACGTTTCAGGAGAATGTTGTACTGAGACATCGTAGGACAGAAAACATATCACCAATCTTCAAACACGTCAAGCGGTGTATCAAGCGGGTCTAGACAACATTCATGTAGCCACGGTAGTGGATGTGGTAAATAGCTGCCGGGTGAATGTGGTCCTTCGAAAACGACCGCCTCCTATTGCACCAGAAGATTTTGATCTCCCCCGGCAAACCAGAATAGTTTTGGCTCAACTACGATCCGGTAGATATAGCATAGCAAGGATTGATCTCAACGTGCAGGATGTGTGTCCCGATTGTGACCAGGGAGCACACGTCACATATTCAAGTGTCAAGCTAGACCCACTCGGATCCCCCTGGATGCACCCCACCCCACAGATATTCAACAGAACCAAGCAGACGAAACATAGAATACAACACTCTGCTTCAAGAATAACAACATCAATCTTCAAAAAAAAACCAAAAAAGTCTGTTTCACACATCCTTGGTCCTTGGTCGAACTGGATTAAAGAAAGAATGAAAACCCATATACATATGTAAGCTCAAAAATAAAGTTCATGCTATAACGAATTTTCAATTACCACTAAGAAAAGTAATGCAGTGAAGAAACGTAGTAAATGGCTTAACAAAATGGATTCTACATAACCACTCAACCTAGTTTCAAGATATGACGCCAATTAAAAATATGCTCCCGAGCATTCTCGTAAATCGATATATGTTGTGAAGGAGATTGAAAAAGCTCAGTTACAAATATTGGCATTAATAAATCGACTCCAATTAACAAATAAAGGAAAATTAGAGTAGATATATAAGAAACAGGATTTATCGTAGACCATTTGAAGCTATCAGAGACAGTAAAAAATCAGTTGCGCAGCATATGCAACCTACTTAATGCAAAGGCGACTATTAAAGTTCGCTGGGTAATACCCGTATAGTTTGCTGTACTTAGTGATTAGGTCTTTCAACTCAACAAAGATAATATAACAAGCATTGCTTATAATTTACGTAAATGCATAAATTATTTGTTTAAAGAATAAATAGAATGATAACCTATGTGAGATGATTTGGAAGCTTATGTATAAAGTTCTTTTCATTATGAATATTTCTTAAATTGATCGGAAGTGAACTCCAGAGACAACTAAACTAGGACCTGTGAGGTTCTCAACGCAAAAAGTCGTAAAAAAAGTAAAAACGCGTTAACCAATTAACGCCTAATTCTCGATTCCTTGTCCGATTTAAATGAAATTTCTTATATTCATTATTCAGGACATTTGTATGATTATTTGACATGATTATTTTTAAATTTTTTTTTTTAATCTAGAATCTGTTTTGAAAAGTATGAGGCTAAACGTATTTTTAATATAGAAGCCAACAAGAAACTAAAACGGTTTCAAGAAATCTCACTTCATAGAATTTTTAGAAAATATTTTGTAACCCCCAATCAAACCTCTTTCCTAACTTAAGTTAGAATTTTTCAAGACAGCTCTTTTCTTGTCCTGAAAAAAGGGTATCGTATTAAATAGCAAAAAAGTTACTTAAATATTGTTCAAATTTTCATTACGCTTTATGAAGATTTTCTTTTCGGATATGAAAATTTGCTAAATTATGGGAACATATGCTATTATCAAAGAAATTCCACTTAGTTCATACTAAAAGTGGGTATGTAGATTTCCTAAAAATTTTTCCTTACAACCTTTTTTAAACAGGTTCAAATAAATTTCAAAAATACTCCCCAAGGGGAAAATTACATCCTAAATTGTAATCTGCGATATATCAAAAAAAAATTAGTATGGAAAATAATTTTTGTAACAAATTTTTACTGAAGCTCATTACCATTAATTTTCCGGACATGTTAATATGAAGTCCACCACGTTGTAAGAGCAAGATTAAAATTCAATTTTTTAGTTAGTGGAAAAGAAATAATTTTTAAAAGGATTTCACACTCGTACTCGTAAAAAAGTACACCCCAAATAAATGAAATTGAACTAAATGGTAATAAAATTGACCATGATTTAGCGCTTAAGACTTGGTGTGTCCCGTTTGGTACTTAAAATTCCTTATTTAAGGTATGTATATGAGAGAGACATAAAATTTAGTTGAAATTTTCAGGTTGGGATATCTGAACTCAATTTCAGCATGGTTTGAACATAATTATAAGGAAATTTCTTTTGCATTTTAATACCAATTTCATACAAATTTGTCGTATGATAACATTTAAATTTTTTACATACAAATTTGGAAATACTGATGTTTTTCATAAAATCTATTTGTTTTTCGTCATTTTGCGCTTACTTTTTTGGTCTTAAAATCTTATTTAAGGCGCTATTTCACGACATGTAGATGTCTTATGACATTTCACTTTTTGTATTCAAATGTAATTGAAAATATTTGTCAAAATGGTCAATTTACATACGATTCATCACTTTTGCTTTCACATCTGTGTGTTGTTTTCGTATGACATAACCTAAAAATTTGAGCAAAAGCTGATTTTTTTATGCGTAAAAATTGTTAAAGTTGTGAGAAAGCTGGTGAAATCATAAATTTGTGAAAACAATTTAATTTTGGGCAGCTTTCATTCGACTGACAACAAAACAGCTAATATCTTTTTATTTTTAATAGAAGGAATATAGCACTCTCTAATCGACAAAAATTAAATGTGCTATTTTGAAAAGTGATTTTCATATGTTAGTTTCGTTTGTATCACACGACATGTACAACTCAACATGCGCTAAATTTGACATGTCATAAGACATCTACATGCCGTGAAATAGAGCCTTTAGATTCCATTGCAGGATATTGTCCGGCTATAGACCATTTCGTTCAATGCTTTCTATTCAAAGAGTAGCACAGCAAAAAACTTTCAAAAGTAAGGCAAAATGTGTGATATTGCTCAAAGGCATATAGCCGGACAATATCCTGCAATGGAATCTAAATAAGATTTTAAGATAAAAAAAAGAATCGCAAACAGACAAACCAAACGAAAGGCACGTCGCATGTGATATAGGTATAACTGCCTGTACACAAAACAGCATCAGCCGATGGCTGATCTCAGTGCAGAGAACAAATAATTTCGGCAAAATTGTGTTTGTTTGTTGCTTTTGGCATTGTTGGATAAATTAAATTGAATAAGGTTAGTGAGATTTTACTTCTTCACTATTGCGCTTGTGAATCAAGTCGTCCTAAAGAGCCCTGTTCAAATGCAGATGTGTGCTTTGCAACCTACTATAATTGGGTTGGTATTCTACGTACTCATTTGACAAATTTCTGCTGATGATGATTCTGGCAAACCAATATTCTTTGAATAGAAAGTATTGAACGAAATGGTCTATAGCCGGACAATATCCTGCAATAGAATCTAAATATTTAGTTTTTCCTGTTTTATGAAAACTTAATTCAACGTATCCGGTATAAGGAGGATAAATAAAAGTAAGGTTATATCTGAATTATATTGAGATATAAATTGGGGCTTAACAGTATTATTAACTAAAAAATAAATTATTTTGTTTGCAAATATGTAATTATATTACTTCTACAATTTTCGCTTAATCAAAAAAGTTAATAATGATCATTAATTTTTAAGTTTTAGCCACGTTACAAATAAATATTTGATTGTTTAATAACACTGATGAGATTGTTTAATAAAGATGAGTTATTATCTGTATCATTTGACTGGTTTTTACCATTCATCTAGCCAATTTGGATATATATTTGCTGCAAAAAGACATAGAATGTCTAAAATGAAAAAAACAATTAGTTGAAGCAGCTATAAAATAATTTAAATGGCACTTACCTAAATGGATTTTTACCTGCTGAAAAAAACCGTAGTTGCTTTTAGTTTTAATAATTATAATGGGAGTTTTATTAACTACCTTAAATATCTAAAATGAAAACAGAAAATAAATAAATTTAAATCAAATAATATAAAATAGAATAGAATAAAACAAAATAAATAAAGTAAAAAAAAAATAATACTAAATTAATTAAAAAATAATTAAAATAAAATGAAAGAAAAATAAATATAAAAAATTAATTAAGTAATTAATAAACTGATTAACAGAAAATTAAAAAAATTATACAGAATTAAATAAATAACTACTAACTACTAAAATTGGCATGAACTTTCCATTAAGGAACAGGGAATACTTCTCTCATATCAATGAGTGCAATCTGATTAAAGTTTAAGCTTAATGATAAGGGGCCTCCTTTTTTATGCTGAGTCCGAACGGCGAGCCGCATAGCGACACCACTTGGCAGAGAAGTTTTCATCTGGTAGGGGACCTTACAAATGTAGCCATTGTTAGAAAGGGATAACCACCGCTGAAAATGTTTCTGATGTTCACGCCGAGATTCGAACCCAGGCGTTTGGCGTCATGGGCGGAAAATAATAAATAAATGAAATAAATAACACAAAAATAATTAATAAGTAAATTAAAACATAAATAAATGATTTAAATTAATAAATGATTAAATAAAAAAAAATAACATAAATAATAAATAAATAAAGTAGAACTTACCTACAGAATGATTTTTGGCATTCGTTTTAATTGACGAATGAAGTAACATACTGGATCTCGATAAAATTTGGATATTTCTCCATAAAAAGCCGCTATAAAAAATAGATGCGAACTGCCGTGAAATCTTTAAATTTTATAAAAACAAAATGATATTCCTTTGTAAATTAAAAAAATAATTGCACTTCGCGCCAATTCACACACAGCCATTCGTTTTACAGCATGCACTTACCCATAAACAAAACAGATTTTAATAAATTCAGACTGTAAATGGGTCTATGTTTTACTGGCAGCTAAGAAAAATATTCTTAAAATGCACTTACATATTTTAAGGAATTATATTATACACCTCTTTTTATTCTACACTAACTAAAAAGTTATGTGTTAAAAATGTTTTAATAGCTTCTACAACGTGATGAACTTCAAATTAGCAAGTCTGCAAAACAATGATAATAAGCTTCAGTAAGAATTAGCTGCAAAATTTTTGTTTCATACAAAACTTTTTTAGTATGTCGCAGCCCAGCATAAAATATTGCACCCCCGGATGCAATAGTGTAAGTTAAAACCATCGTGACATTAGCATACACAGTTGCTTCCATCATGCATGATTTTTGTGGGCGATGTCCCACTTAAATGCGATTGTTTAAAGATCCAAAATGCTCTTCTGGTTTAACATAAAATATGCAACATTACCACCACAAATTTATTTTGCCTTTTTCATGCAAAGAGTAGTTTCAACGAAAACACAGTTTTTTACGATTAATGACCCAAAAAGTAAAGATTTTTTTTTAAATTGTTTTTATTTGCAGTATGTTATTAAAAATAAATTGTCAATAACAAACTCAGTCTCAGATGACGTTTTATAATAATTTATTTAAAAAATAAATGGAAACAAATAAAAATATTCAAAGTTGAATTCAGTCTCAAAAAACTTTTAAGAATAATGTGTTAAAAAGCATTAAGAAACAACAAAAGATAAAAAAAAACACAACATAACCTTTTTGTCCGAGTTCGCAAATTTAACTGAAGATATTTAAACCTCTTTGAAGGATAAAGATCGTGCCAATGACACGACAATTCGTGAGGCACGAGTTGTTTTACTTGACCTTTGTTCAATGAGCTTAAAAAACTATTACCATACACAAACGCTAATAAAAGTAATATGGATGCAAAAAAAATTCATCTTTACCATACTTTGAACCCGTGTTTCATGCATACCCTATGTAATTGATTAATGCGCAAAAGTATGTTAAATTTTGTTACCCATTGGCCGGACCGAATTTTGGAAACCCACCACTAGGATTCTGCAGAAAATCTACCCAAAATTAATTTAGTTACAGGACATAATTTTACTCTACGTACCAAATTTCAACCAAACAAGGCTTATAGAAGCCGAACAAGAATAATCGAGAGATCGGATTATATGGGGGCTATATCAGGTGAAAGTCCGATTTGAACCGTATTTGGCAATGTTGTTGGAAGTCAGAACACTACGGGCAAAATTTCAGCCCAATGCGACAACAATTGTGACTTATAGGGGCTCAGGAAGTCAAGTCGAAGGACCACTTTATATAGCAGCATTTGCAATCTCCAACAACCTTCATTAATAAGACGTGTTGCAAGCGACTAGCTTTATGAGTTCGACCGCTATCTGGATTTCGACAGACGGACGGACGAGCATGGCTAAATCGACTCAGAATGTCGATACGATCAAGAATATGTGTACTTTATGGGGTCACAGATCTGTGTTTCGAGGTGTTACAAACAGAATGACTTCAGTAGTATACACCCATCCTATGGTGGTGGAAAAAGCAAAAATCGAGGACAACCCAAAACGCCCAAGCAAACGACCAAGCAAAACATCTGTCAAAATATTCAAAAGGAAAGGGGCCGCATTACCGCATACGTGATCGAGTGCGCTTCCGTATCAAATGAAATGTCATCTCGAATTTAATGTTATACCACTATAGGGATCCCAAAGTCCTTATGGTTATAGACCGAATTGGACTGTACTTGGCGCAGTTGTTGGGGGTCATAAAAGAACACTATATGCAAAATTTCAGCCAAATCGAATAAAAATCGCGGCTTTTAAGGGCTCAAGAAATCAGATCGGGAGTTCGGTTTATATGGGAGTTATACATGTTCTTGTCCGATTTGGACCGTACTCAGCACAGTCGTTGAAAGTTATAATAGAACACTACATGCAAAATTTCAGCAAAACCGAAAAAAAACTTGCGGCTTGCAAAGCCTCAAGAAGTCAAATCGGGAGATCGGTTTATATGGAGGCTATATCCAAATCTGAACCGACATGGCCCATTTGCAAACTCCAACGTCCAACATCAATATTATGTATCTGTGCAAAATTTTAGCGGCTAGCTCTTTGCGTTCGACCGACGGACGGACGGACATGGCTAGTTCAATTCAGAATGTCAAGACAATCACGAATATATATACTTTATGGGGTCCTAGATCAATATTTTGAGGTGTTACAAACAGAATGACTAGATTGGTATACCGCCATCCTATGGTGGTGGGTATAAAAAGCTCTATAGAGAAAAAAAGGTGCACAGAGATCCAAATTTTGCTTTACTTATGTTGCTGCTAGCTAGGTAAGAATTGTTTCCAATTTTTCTAAGATGCATTTGGGTACTTTATTCTCAAGTGCTAGGATTCATTACTCTCTGGTTAACTCTTGTTGCCATCAATATATTTTGAAAATTGTATAGTTATTTAAACGGAAGGAAACGGAAGTATCATTACTTGGTTATATCGATATGATGAATTTCAGCAGCGTTATTCACAAGGTTTTTATTAACTCGTGCCAAAGTTTGTTTGTGCATATTGGAGCCAAATTTTAGGGATTACATCCTTATAAGTGTATGATTCATCTTTTTTTCAGTCAACCAACACGCAGAGGATGTCCCCAATATATGTAGTGCATTGTGTTGAAGAGGATAGTTTAGGATCGAAGGGGGGAATGAGGGAGCAGTGTTTATTGACATTTGCTTTGAATTTCTGGAATTTCGTTAGAGGCGGTAGAGACATCCGCCGGAAGTCGATGCCACATACGAACCGTCCTTGCTAGAAAAAATTCTCTCGATAGTGCATGGTCCGATCAGCTGGCCAATCGATTACAAACCGGTGCGCGCTTCAAAAAATCTTGTATTTCTGACAAACAATCTTAAGTCGGGAATCGGAAGACTGATTTCCGAAAAACACACAACGTGGAAGAATCGATAGAACAGCGCTACACAACCCACATTCCAACGATGTTCAAGGAAAACAATAGAGTTGAATACCCTACCATCTCCAATCAACTCCAACACCTCTGGACACGGGCAAGCAACTTCAAGAATGACTTTTGGAGCTCCAGCCTATATATGCGAGTTATATTCCATATTCGGCCTGATGTACGTAGCGTAGATATTAAGAAGAGGAAGTGAAAAATTTCTTACACCGCTTAAGAAAGCCCAAGCACTTGAATGCTTCCTCCGACACTTCGGACATCACATTCAATCTTCATGCCCAGAACATTAAGAGCATCAAGAGACTGCTTGATATCCACACCGTCGAAAGATATTGACGATTGTAAAGTGCCAGTGAATCGTTTGTGGGGCAACAAACAGCACTGCGTTTTGCGTGCATTAAAATCTACTCTGTTCATTCGACCCCACTCAGAAATGCAGCAAATCCTGGCAGAGTGTTACCTCCATAATCCGCCTCCTGTCTTAAATCTCTCGAAGACTCGGCCTATGGTCGAATGAAAATGAATGACAGAGGTTGCTGTCATCCGCGAACGAGAGTTGGGAGCCGATGAGTCCTTCACTCTTTTCACAAATGACCAAAAGCTATCACTTCCCCTTGGAGAAGCAAGAACTTTGGCAAGAAGACGCTGTTCGTGCAGAAACTTTTCGGGTCTAAGTACTCTGGCACACGAAATTCTTGTCTGTTTGCATGACATTTCTATTTGAACAATTTCCGAATGTCCCCTCTTTCGACCTGAGGGCATTTCTGCACGCCTGGTTAAACCAGGTTTTGTCCTTTGATTTAACGGACATTATTTTGGTTGGAATAAATAAATAACTCCATTCCAATTGAGATTTCTTTTCGCGTGTTTTATGAGCCCAAGACCATAAATTGAGAGATCGTCCTATATGGCACCTCAGAGACGGAGCCAGGATTTTATTTTGGGGGGCCCACCCCACATATTTCAAAATCAAAAGTTGCCAAAATGCTTGTTACTGTAAAATTGGTAAAGATACCTCAACTTTGTTTTTGAAAATTGTGGTAGCTTTTGGGTGCAGGAACTGGCCCAACTGTGATAACATTTGGTCATAAAGTCATAGCTGAATTTTGTACTTATTGCCAACACACTATTTATAGGCCGATCCTAATCTTTCAAGCCTTCGATAAGTGGTTGTCTTTGCTAATATCTTAGTTTTACAGTGAAAGTTTCGAAGAATCAGCTTCAGTATTTTAATGAAATTTTTTCATTTCCCCTTATTTTTGCTTTCAAACTGGTTTTATGATTTCAACAGAATATTGCTTGTGTCGGTCTATTGGTTTTAAATAACTTTTATTTCCATAAAATTTTGCGCAAACTGAAAACACTTAGCAACTATAAATGTTAAATTTAAAAAATATAAAATTTTGACCAATTTTCACGAAGAACCATCTACATTCTATCGCTTATTTCTTCTTCGCACGTAATTAAAATCAATCGAAAATGCATTTGGAAAAGATGTCCGGTAAAAATTGCATCCAACTATTGTTGTATATGCTTAAAATTCCATCATGCCTGTATAAGGTCTGAAGATTTTCTAATTTATTGGAGATAAAATAAGAAAAGATGGTAAAACTAAAAGACAGAAACATGGAGAGATATCTACGCTATTGCAGTTGTAAACTTTTGTCTTTGTTCACTAATTGATGTCCAATGACCTAGGGGCAAACGTATGTAAGTGTAATATCAAACTTGCTCTCATAGATAAAAGCCTGCTGAATAATATTATTTTAACACATTTCATAGTAAGAATTAATATTTTTTACAATTACTTTTTGTAGATAATATGTAGATTTTGAAGCTTTCTGATTTCATTCACTATGGCATTCCCATTACTTATGATAAAATAAATAATACTTAATCAAAGTGTTGTGTTATCAGTGACATTTTTGTAGTTCATCAAAAAAGTAATCGTGAAAACATGGATATTTCACTGTGAAATACGAAATTAATATCCACCTTTATGTAAAAATGCAATTTGACTTGTCGACTTTCATTAGAGATTCTCGAACATAACATAATCATTATTTTCATTGTAAAAGGATTTTCTTGGAAGAAAATCAAAAATTCAAAAAGTAAATTTTTAAATGTTTTTAAAATAATATTTTACTGTGCTCAAATCTACGGTTAAAGCCAACAGAAGCAACAATTTTCGTCCCTTAATCACTATGAGCTCCGTATCAATTGCCTTAAATACTGTATTGTGAATTATGGAATTCCAAGAAAAAAACCAATGGGTTTTATTTGAAATAATTATTTAGGAATGTAAATTAATCTGTGTGATCATTTCGTGGCTTTAAAGTTGTGTTCTCTGATGTAATTAAAATAATTTATAATTAAATATTACTAATCATTCTTTGGAAAAGTTTTTATGACTAACAAGCTAAATATTTGATTTAAAGACATTTTTTTAATAATATTTTTTCTACAGATAAAATTTCAATTAAATAAACGAGAATTAAGAGAAAATTCTTATACAATTATGTTTTAAAAAAATCGAAATGGTTGCAAGTCTTTAGGAACAATTTTTATAAAAAAAATTTGTTGGCAAGGAAATTCCATGAAGATTTTGGTTCAAAGAAACTTTTAATTACTTATCGTTTAAAACAATCCCAAAAAAATTTCTTGTGAAAAAATAACATTGCGATTCGGTCTTTAAAAAAAATTGCATTAACCCATTAACGATGAAAAATACTCAAAAATTTTGAAAGAATTTTTAAAAATTCGAATATTTAGAAAAAAAATAAAATTTCATCAAAATCGGACAACAGAATCGAGGATCATTTTGTCTTTAAAAGTATTTATTGAAATTTGTCTATAAAAAAAAACATAGGAAAATATTGTTTGGGACAGATGAGCATAATAAAAAACTTGAAAAATGTTTATGCAAATGTAGTGTCGGAAAATGCAAAATTTTATTGAAATTTTGGCTTTAAAAAATTCATGAAAATTTAGTCTTTAGAAAAAGTTTTATCGAAAAACTTTTTTATAAAAAGTTTAAATAAAATTTTGTCTTAAAAAAATTTTAAACAAATTTTGTCTTTAAAAAAATTTAAAGAAATTTTGGGTTTAAAAATAATTTCGAGAGGGATCCGGCCAGTGCAGAAGTTTTATCGTCAAAGAATGTTACGCTGAATTTTTGCATTTAGAAAATTTCATTAAAATTGGTTTGGAAAAAAATTCATTAAAAATTTGGTTTTTATTAGGAATTTTGTCTTTAAGAAAAAATAATTTTAAGGATGCCCTGGCCTCAACAAAATGTTGTCTTTGGCACGTGGTCCCCTTCCCTGGCTACGTCCCTGTGTCAGCTATATCCAAATCTGGACCGATCTGGGCCAAACTGAAGAAGGATGTCGAGTGGCCTAAAACAACTCAATGTATTAAATTTCAGCAAAATGTGTGGCTTTTATGGGCCTTAAATGTGGCTTTTATGGACTTTGGACCTTAAATCGGCAGATCGATCTATATTGGGGCTATATCAAGATACATTCCGATATAATCCATTTTCGAACACACCCGCCTATGGACAAATTTTAAAGACTGTAGTGTGACAGATGGACTGATATGGCAAGATCGTCTTTGATTGTTACGACGATGAGGAATATATATACTTTATAGGGTCGGAAATAGATATTTCGATGTGTTGCAAATGGAATGACAAAATGAATATACCCCCACCCTTCGGTGGTGGGTACAAAAATATACGTATTTATTCAAACTAAATTTGACAGGTCACATGAGAAATGTATGTCGTCTGATAGTAACTTCAAAAGAAAGACGTTGCATTAAGGGTAGGGTCAGTACGCAGAAAAGCACAGAAAAAGAATTATATCGGTTGATTGGCTTTTCCATGGCACCTTTGGTCTCCGAAGTTCCCAAAACTTTTCATGGTAATAAGTGCCTTATGCCGCAGGTATCAATGATTAATATACATGTTACGCTCACATTTCTAATCGATATGCCATAATCCAACTGTTGTTATAGAAACTATCTTCAATAGGGGTCAGAATTGTGTCAACTACTTAAAATATTTTATTTTTCATCATTGAATAGAAGTTTCCGTACCATAATTATTTTTTTTAGGTCAAAGTGTAACAAATTAAAGAACTAAAATAATGAAATGACACCTGGCAACATCAAAATCACTAAACACTTGAAAAAATAAACTATTCGCTTATTATGTTTGTTACGCACTGGTTAACTTAAACTTGGACATGGGGGATGATGGCGGAAACAGCAACGATCGCTTAGCAACCGCAACATTTGGGTTGTTTTATTCACCAGTCCATCGGAATCGCTAGCTTTTGGATAAATACAACGCTCTTCCCGCTAAATGCTTTGTATTTTTACGTTGGCAGCACTGACACACATCCAAAATAATCAAATATCAATAAAACAAACAAAATATGTAATTTTTATTAAAAATAAATGTTTCTCCGAGTTCATAAATGTGAATTTATTAAAATTCTGAGTATTTTTGCAATTCCAGAACGTTGAATCATGGAAAAATAGTTCGCGTTCTTCCTCTTTTAGTTTTGTCATTCAAATTGAATGATGACATCATATGTTTTAATAAACGGCGCCCGCTTAGCTAATCGGGGATAGCATTTTTCTTCATACCAATTAAACGAGAAAATCCGCTTTATGGGTAAATAAAACACTCCTATTAAATCCATATTCTTCATGAATATGACTCTATTACACGCTATATAGGAGTCTTATGACATGTCAAATTTTGCGCATGCAGAGTGATACAAATGAAACCAACATATGAAAACCACTTTTCGGAAAAGCATATGTAATATTTTCGATTAGAGCGTGCTCTATTCCTTCTGACAAAATCATAAAGAAATCAGCTGTTTTTGTTGTCAGTCGAATGAAAGCTATACCAAATTAAAATGTTTTCACAAATTTAAATTTAACAACATTTCTCACAACTTTAACAATTTTAACGCATAAGTGGTACAAATGAAACTAACATATGAAAATCACTTTTCAGAATAGCATATGTAATTTTTTCGATTAGAGCGTGCTCTATTCCTTCTGACAAAACCATAAACAAATCAGCTGTTTTTGTTGTTAGTCGAATGAAAGCAATACCAAATTAAAATGTTTTCACAAATTTAAATTTAACAAACTTTCTCACAACTTTAACAATTTTAACGCATAAAAAAATTAGATTTGCTCACATTTTTGGTTATGTCATACGAAAGTAACATACATGTGTGATACCAAAAACGATGAATCGTATGTAAATTGACAACTTTGACAAACATTTTAAATTACATGTGAATAAAAAAAGTGTCATGTGATAAGACAACCACATGTCGTGTAACATCGAATTTAAGCTGATATTACAGGATAAGGCTTGTCATATGGGCAGACACTTTCTTTATTATAAAGGTGCCATCACACTATTGTTCTGGTCTTATGACATGTAAAATGCCCTTCCTTCTGACAAAAACATAAAGAAATCTGCTGTTTTTTTGTAAGTTAAATTGTTCAAACAACTTTAATAATTTTTGGCAAAAAAAATCAGGTTTTTGCAAATAACATAACACACATAATTTAATTCCAATGATACATAAAAAGTGACATGTCATAAGATAAGAACATATAGTCTGATAACACCTTAAAGGCCGAAACATAATGAGGGGGTGCAATTTTTTTTTGGAGCGTAGCGTTGAAAAAATGGTACTTTGCGCACAAATATCTTTGATGCTTGAAAGCAAGCGGCATTCTGTGCTGCCACACGTGAAGTATACTCAACCAAATTTTTTATTCAAAAAACCGAAAATCTTTGCTTTAAAAGCAGTTTATCTGCTGAAAATGGGAAAACAGACCGCTGTTTCGCCAAACATAGGGCTGCTGTATCAGCAAACTTTTCTGTCAACTAAATCAGCAAACAAAATCTGATGTTTTAAGTAAAAAATTTTGCTGAAAAAAATTTGTATGCTATTTTTTATGTCCGCCTGTTACTTTTTTTATTAGAAATTTTGTTGGAAGAGATGATTTTAATTTGTGGAATATTACTGAAAAGAAGCTGCCTGATCCATCCATTGGTATACATTTCGAAATGTGGCTGAGCTAGCTCGCATTTTTTGTTATTGCTCTAGTAATGTGTACATGACTGGCATGGTTTTTGTATCTAAATTTCAAGAAAAAAGATAATGGAATGTATACATTGAGTGGTGATTATAAACATCCACTGAGAAACACATTTACATTTGTATATTATGTTTTCCTTTAACATACCCTTCATAATTGAGCAGCAGTCATTTTCAGTAAACAACAGACTTTCAGCAGTAAACTACTGAACTACTGCTACAATAGCAGCAAAAGTAACAACAAATATTCAGAAGACAGTATTTGCTATTTTCAGCTATCTTTTTTCTATGAGTGTAATGTTTTTCGTCGTCAAAGTTAAAAATTATTTAACTTTTGCGAATTGATTTTTTGCCATTTGTTTACATAGATCCTTTTTTAACGACGCACAGTGGGCCAAATGGCAAAAAAATTGGAAATAAGTCTACAACTTTTTATCTGTTGATTTTAGCCATACAAAATGTTCTAGACATTTGTAGAGGAGGACATAGGCTTTCAGAAAAGTGCTGTTGTTGGTCCATATCTTTAATACAGGGTGAGCTACAGGGTGTCAAAGTTGACCACTTTTGACTTCTCCAAGCTTCTGGGGGCCATAACTTTTGATCTACTCAACCGATTTACATGATTTAGGACTCTAGAGAAAGAGCTTGACAAGATCTAAAAAACTTATGCATAAAGTACCATGCCATCGTGTACTGTTAAGGAGTTATGAATTGTTTAATTTTAAAATATGAAAATTTGGCCTTGGTTTTTTTCAGTGTTTTTTAAATAACTCCGTCAATTTTAAAGCTATAAACTTCATACTTCACACAAATTATGCCAGCATATGTGTGCATAAAATACAAAAGGAATCACGTGAATATCTTTGGCGGTTTAAAAATGGCATCGTTTTCAATATGAAAAATATTTTTTTTGTCAAAAAATTGCAAAATTTTTCAAAAAAGATACTCCCATTTCCTTTAAGTTTTCGCAAACTTTGGCCGTCAAAGCATTATCATTTCTTTCCATTTTCACAAAGTCGAGGTATTAAGAAAAGTTTTAAGTGCTAATTTCGATATCAAACAACACCGTTATCTTAAGACCAAAATGGCCAATTTTTTTACTAAACTTCAAAAGTTTCTCACTGGAAAAAAAGTTCCACGGGGATTTTTTCGCTTTTTTTGAACTTAAATGAAAGCTTAAAATGTTCCCAACATTTTAAGGTATGTCTCGCCATATCCTAGCCATAAATGAGATCGTAGCGATCAAAATACTGAAAAAAGTCAATTTTCAAGTAGTGCTATATTCATTGCTAAAAAACAAGTATTACGTCACATTTTATTGCAAAGATGTTAAATAAACTTTTATTTGGTAACACTTCTTCTACAAAACACAAAAAGAATCATGGAAATATCTCTATTCTATTCCATTTTATGGAACCGGCAATAAAAAAGTCAATTTTTCAAAAAAGTCGAATTTCCCAAATTTTGTTTTTGTTGTCCTAATTGCACATGACACACTATAGCCATATTTACGCAACATACCTTATCGTAAAGGAAATTTTCATACCTTTCCAACAATGTATAAAACATTTCTCAACTCGGATTCTATCTACTCTAAAATTCATTTACACTTCATTAAACTCTATATAAAAATGTCTATTTGTGAAATGGAACCTTATATGGGGCCTACACTAAAACATTGATAGATTTGCCCAGGGTTTACAATACAAATGTGTTAGAATAAAAAAAGGTCTCCTGCCAAAGTTTAAAAAAATTGGAATAAAAATATGTGTTTTAGAGCGAAAACACTTCGCATCGGCGTGCGTTTGTATAGTACCTACATCTATTTTTAATGTAAGCTGATGATTTTTGAATAAAAAGTAACCTAGAAATATACCTGCATATATATATATATTTGTGTTAAGATTTGATGCAGACAAATGTTACCTGTTTCGCTATGTCGAATTCCCAGGAAATCCACCGTATCAATGAATGTGAAAAAACCTACCCATAAAAAATTCATTGTCATTTTTTTTAACCAAATTCGAGTCCAGGTAAATAATTATAGAAGAGTAAGTAAAAAGAGGCACTTTGGACCCCTTTTTACGATTGCGTCTGATACCTGAAATGGGTCATTAATTGTGAATATATTGCATAAATATTTGAACAAAATCCAAATTTTCTTCATTATATTTTGTAGAGGCGTAAAGGACATTTATAAGTTATGGAAGTCATACTGAAGTATTCCACTCTTTCGAAAATTGTATGGGACATCAAAAATGATTCCAAATCATACACGGAGTCATTTAAGGAACTTGTTTACACTTTGGACCACATATATGGAATAAGGCTAAATAAAGACGCTTTAGACAAACTTGAAAAATTCTACAAATCATTTGAGAGAAGGTTGCCAGAATGTTCATTCGCAAAAATCAAGTTTTTCAAAATGTATGAGAAGTGGCTGAAATCGGATCTACTTATTGAAATTAAACCGCTGATTCCCGGCCGGCCTAGCAAAGCATACGACGAAGTTACGGAGAAAACCAAAAAGAAAAAACAAGAGGAACTATTGGCGGCACATCCGCCAAATTTAATAAAAGATACGTTCAAAACAGCATTGTTAAAAACACAACCAAAAAATGTTGGACGAATTGTCGATGTTTTACCATTAGCATCTCCGAAAAGGGTAAAGAGAATGGTAGAAAGTATTCCAACTCCAAAATCGACTACAGAATTCACGGAGGAAGATGCACTGGCCCTGATTTTGAACCTAGGCCTCTCAAGAAACAAATACTCAACAATGAGGAAGGCTCTTCGTGAAAAAGGATGGGGTTGTTTACCCTCAAAACATAAATTGTACAACACCAGGACGAAAATGGTGCCATCAAATATATACGTGGACGAATTAAAAGCAAGAGTGAAACTTGCTGATCTTGTTGAAAATACAGCTGTTAGAATTATTTCTAATTTTACTGAAGAACAGTTGAACACATGTAATAATTCCGAAGTGGTTTTGATCAGCAAATGGGGTTGTGATGGATCATCTGGATTTTCCGAATATAAGCAACAAACAGAAATAGATGCCAACTTCGCATCAATTTTCATGGCATCATTAGTACCATTGAGAATGAGATTGTACAAGGACCAATCTTCATCATCGAAAGAAAATGCATTTCAAGATATATGGATAAATAGAACACCTGGGTCAAAATATTTATGTCGCCCAATTCGGTTTGAGTATACAAAGGAAGACCGGAACACAACACGATCTTTGGTGAACGAAATAAAGGAAGAAATTGCTGCATTACCCATGATTGTTATAAACCAATTGGGAAGAAATATAAAAGTTTCGTTTCAACTACAACTCACTATGATCGATGGAAAGGTGGCAAACGCATTAACTGGCGTTATGTCCAATTGGAGATGCAATATTTGTGGCAAGAAGAATGGGCAATTCGAGGACAAGTCTGATGAAAATTTAGTAAACGAAAATGCGCTCAATTTCGGTATTTCGCCCCTGCACTGTAGAATTCGATTCATGGAGTATTGTTTGCATTTATCGTATGACCTTAAATATCGGACTAGCCCTGGAAACCGCGATGTCTCTGCTAGAAACAACCAAGATCTTCACAAAATGAGGCAGGAAGAGAAGAATCGAATCCAGTTGGAGTTTAAACAAAAGGGACTTATAATAGATAAACCTCTTTACGGATACGGAAGCACAAATGATGGCAACTCGGCAAGGCGGTTTTTTGAGGACCCCGTATCGACATCTAAAATAACCGGTCTTGATGAACACTTGCTAAGACGATTCAAAGTGATTTTGGCTGTAATCAATAGCAAAAAGATGATAAATTCAACCAAATTTGAAGCTTATAGTAATGACACAAAAAACATTTTATCTGATTTATATTCGTGGAAAGCTTTAACACCGACAGTACATAAAGTCTTACATCATGGCAAGGAAATTGTGGAATACAACATACTTCCGTTAGGAGAACTTACAGAAGAAGCTCAGGAATCCCGTAATAGAGATGTTAAACAGTTCCGGCTTTTCAATACCCGAAAGAGCACCAAATTTAACCAAAATTATGATTTACTTCAATATTTATTGTTATCGTCTGATCCGGTACTATACAGCATCAGAACTAAATGGCTACCAAAAATATGTGACGATATAGATAAGGACGATCCCGATGCCATTCAAATTAAAGAGCTTTTAAATTTTGATACCTTAGATTATTTGGTAGAGAATAAAATCAAATAATACAAAACTAAAATGCTTTTTTATTTTGGGAGTAGCTAATATACATATAAACGCACGCCGATGCGAAGTGTTTTCGCTCTAAAACACATATTTTTATTCCAATTTTTTTAAACTTTGGCAGGAGACCTTTTTTTATTCTAACACATTTGTATTGTAAACCCTGGGCAAATCTATCAATGTTTTAGTGTAGGCCCCATATAAGGTTCCATTTCACAAATAGACATTTTTATATAGAGTTTAATGAAGTGTAAATGAATTTTAGAGTAGATAGAATCCGAGTTGAGAAATGTTTTATACATTGTTGGAAAGGTATGAAAATTTCCTTTACGATAAGGTATGTTGCGTAAATATGGCTATAGTGTGTCATGTGCAATTAGGACAACAAAAACAAAATTTGGGAAATTCGACTTTTTTGAAAAATTGACTTTTTTATTGCCGGTTCCATAAAATGGAATAGAATAGAGATATTTCCATGATTCTTTTTGTGTTTTGTAGAAGAAGTGTTACCAAATAAAAGTTTATTTAACATCTTTGCAATAAAATGTGACGTAATACTTGTTTTTTAGCAATGAATATAGCACTACTTGAAAATTGACTTTTTTCAGTATTTTGATCGCTACGATCTCATTTATGGCTAGGATATGGCGAGACATACCTTAAAATGTTGGGAACATTTTAAGCTTTCATTTAAGTTCAAAAAAAGCGAAAAAATCCCCGTGGAACTTTTTTTCCAGTGAGAAACTTTTGAAGTTTAGTAAAAAAATTGGCCATTTTGGTCTTAAGATAACGGTGTTGTTTGATATCGAAATTAGCCAAATTAGCACTTAAAACTTTTCTTAATACCTCGACTTTGTGAAAATGGAAAGAAATGATAATGCTTTGACGGCCAAAGTTTGCGAAAACTTAAAGGAAATGGGAGTATCTTTTTTGAAAAATTTTGCAATTTTTTGACAAAAAAAATATTTTTCATATTGAAAACGATGCCATTTTTAAACCGCCAAAGATATTCACGTGATTCCTTTTGTATTTTATGCACACATATGCTGGCATAATTTGTGTGAAGTATGAAGTTTATAGCTTTAAAATTGACGGAGTTATTTAAAAAACACTGAAAAAAACCAAGGCCAAATTTTCATATTTTAAAATTAAACAATTCATAACTCCTTAACAGTACACGATGGCATGGTACTTTATGCATAAGTTTTTTAGATCTTGTCAAGCTCTTTCTCTAGAGTCCTAAATCATGTAAATCGGTTGAGTAGATCAAAAGTTATGGGCCCCAGAAGCTTGGAGAAGTCAAAAGTGGTCAACTTTGACACCCTGTAGCTCACCCTGTATTAAAGATATGGACCAACAACAGCACTTTTCTGAAAGCCTATGTCCTCCTCTACAAATGTCTAGAACATTTTGTATGGCTAAAATCAACAGATAAAAAGTTGTAGACTTATTTCCAATTTTTTTGCCATTTGGCCCACTGTGCGACGCTCCTTAACGTGTTCATTCTGTTTAGGCCTTAAGACTTGTCTTATGTACGTCATACGCGAATAGGGCGCGCTCTCACCGGCATGTATTGTATAGTTTTTATAGGCACGTGACTACATGTATTGTCGATAAAATAAAAGCTCAATGTAATAGAAAAAAAAATCACATATATTCCTTTTGTCATATTAAATTTTTCGTTCGTGTCAAACGACGTGTACAACTTTCAGATTTGCTATCTTTGAAATGATATATGACAAGTCTTATCGCGTAAAGCAGTTTTAAGGTGCCATCACGGCCGACACGGGATAACTATGAGCACCACACAGGCTGGAACTTTGAGCTCCGCGTCCACAGGTTGTCGATGGTGGAAACCTCCGTTTTTATGTGGAGTAGCCGCAAATGCAGCCGCGGGCAGTCAGCGATTTCCGAGAGGAGAGTCTCAGTGAGGAGTCTGGTGGCACTGACTCTTAATTAAATACCGAGTGCCAATGATACTCGAGACGACAGGGCGCTTTCAAATAACCAATGCCTAACATCAGCGTCTGTTCCCAGGTTAGGGGCGGCTGGAGGCGAGCGTCGGATCTTGGAGCAAGCAGCTCGCCACAACGAGAGATACATGTGGGATCCTACAAAATCCATGCGGTTATGACGCTGGGCCAGTAACCCGCCCCGGAAAACTGTGAGAACTATTATGAGAAACAAAGGATTAGTAAAAACGAACCCCCTCAACGTTGACGACCCACGCAAACAAAAAAAGGACCATGATTTACGGATCTGCACCTGGAATGTCCGCACTCTTTATAGAGAAGGTGCAGTATACGCGCTGGCGGATGTATATTACCGCCTTAAGGCTGGTACTACGTTCTTTTTGGGGGACAAATTTCCCTAAATCGTTCTTTCGATGGTTTGACAAGGTTACCATATTTAATTTTTAATGATATTAAAATCGTTCTGGGAGATTTTAATGAAAGGAAGACATCCAACAAAGTTTAGCCTCCACTAGATAATGTCCATTAATGGGTTGATAGATTTCGCTGCGGCAAAAAACATGGTAGTTAGTAGCACCGGGTTTCAACATAAAAATATTCACAAAGCCACATGGCTGTCACTCGATCAAAACTCGAGGAACCAAATTGATCACGTTGGATGGAAGACATTCATCCAGCGTGTTAGATGTACGATCGATCCGTGGAGCTAATATAGATTCGGATCATTACCTTGTTGTAGCAAAGGTTCGCACCCGTTTGAACATTGAGAGGAAAGTACGATCTGACACTGCACGGAAGCTGGACATTGAAAAGCTGCAAACACAACAGATGGCAGCTGCATACTCCACTCGACTGACCCAACTGCTTGATGAACGCACTCCTTGTTCCAATGTCTTAATAGCGTAGTGGCAAACTATTTCCCACTCAATGGAAAATGTCGCGAAATCCGTACTCGGGTACTGGAAGCCTCCTCCAATGATGATGGTATAGAAAGTTTACCTCCTAGTCAGAATGAGGTACAAATAGCAGTGACCGGATTAAAGAACAACAAGGCAGCGGGAGCCGACGGGTTACCCGCTGAACTATTTAAAGGTATTTGAGAGAAAGATTCTTCGTAAAATATATGGACCAATTTGCGTTAATGGAGAATATAGACGACGTATGAACCACGTGCTGTATGACGACGATAGCATAGATACACTCATCAAAATACAACGGCTGCGTTGGCTAGGTCATGTTGTCAGAATGAATGAAGTAGCTCCAGCAAAGAAGACTTTTGAAGGCAAACACAGTGGTACACGCAAACCGTGAAGACCGAAATCCCGACGGAAAGATCGAGTGGTGGGAGACACCTCGAAACTTGGTGTCAGAGATTTTAGAATGAGCGCAGAAGATCGAGGGTCTTGGAACGCTATTCTACATTCGGCTAGAGGAACAAATGTTCTGTCATAGCCAATTAAATTAAGTAATAGTTAGGTTTCGTCTCATGCATTTGTCGAATCTCTACATATAAAAGAGACACGTGATTGCATGACTGATAACTGATTGATCACTGCCCAGCACAAACGGCTAGTATCAGTGTTCTCCAAAGAAGGTTGAGTAACTTGCCCAGCTGATGAAATATTGCAACTTCAGAGTTGTATCCAAATACACTTTTATCTCAAATAGTTTCATTAAATTTTAAAGTTTTTTCAACATTTTGTTTATTTTTCACATTTTTAATGTGTTAATTTACAATTTATACGTTTGTAATCACAACTGACGCTACCTTCTCTAATTGTACAATGGCTAGTATCATGACATTTTGAACGAATGTTGGTCTTAGGTAGGGCTCCCAAAATTTTTGTGTAAAAAAGTCGAAGTCGACTTTCAATGATTAAAAAGTCGGATAAGCGATTTTGAAGTTGAATAGTCGAAAAGAAAGCTGCACAGAGAAAAAAAGTTGCATTGAAATACAAGATGACTAGGACCATAGTAGACCATTTTAAGCTTTAATTCATTCAATTTTTCACTATTTTTCAACGAGTTTTGGTTGTGTGTGTGCTATAAAGCACAATTTCTTGTTGTTTATGTGTTCTTAACTATAATGTACACACACAACCAATACTCGTTGACACTTCGCGAGAACAAAATTGTACTCAGCTGTTTACGGTACACTATCTGGTAAATATGTCATGGGAGCTAATGAATTTTTGGAAACTTTTACATTTAGACACTAAACGGTTCCAAAACGGTACGGTAAAATTTTTCATGTAGGTAAAACTATCAAATATATGATAGGTGACTAAATAATTTTTTTTTTCAATATTCGTATATTTTGGTACCATTTGGTCAAAGAAGGTTCTTTGCAGATGGAGCTAGAGGTCTAAAATATGGCATTAAGGTACAACCATGACATAATTACCAGGTAGTGTACCGTAAACAGCCTAGTACAATTTGTTCTCGCGAAGTGCACTATCTGTCAACAAGTTTTGGTTGTGTGTGTGTATT
The DNA here is from genome assembly GCF_963082655.1 of Stomoxys calcitrans. Taxonomy (NCBI): domain Eukaryota; kingdom Metazoa; phylum Arthropoda; class Insecta; order Diptera; family Muscidae; genus Stomoxys; species Stomoxys calcitrans. The sequence goes on along the minus strand of NC_081553.1, from coordinate 144,525,775 downwards.
ATAGTTGAGAACCAAAACACACACAAACAACGAAAAATGGCGCGAACTAGTAACAAACACAAAATCAGAGTTGAACTAATCAGTGATTTCGACAGATAGTGCACTCAATATTTGTTGTTGGGCAACTGCCACTACCTGTAAATGAATACCTATGCATACGTATTTCAAAAAAATCTTCTAGTCGCCTGGTACATACTGGCAAGATGTACCTGTATCCCAAATTTTAGACCTCAAGCTCAATTTGTAAATTCCATTTAGATAATTAAATGAAGAAAATGGTGCTTTTTTACAGATTGAGCTACAGCTTTCCAAATTGTAGTACAATTATATCTTGAAAGAACTTATCTGGCGACTATAAGACTTTTGAAATTAGTACTCTTAGGCAATTAAACGTAGAAAAGGTACCTTCTTTAAATTTTTTTTTTGCAAAATTAAACAAAAAAAACGACACTAAAGGTAGCATTTAAGATACATTGCGCCTATAGAGGGCTCAATTTTCATCCGATTAGGCTAACATTTTGCACAATGATTTCTCTCATTACTTCCAACTGACTTTATTAATCTTGGTTTTATTTGGTCTGTGCATTGATATTGCTTCTATATAAATCGGTCTCGTGATTTTTACTTCTCATTTTGGTTTGAAATATAGGTGATGAGAAATTGACGACAGTATTGATACAATCGATTTTTCCTACCGATACTATTGGCAAAGTTCAATTTTGTTGCAAAATTAGGCAATCCGACACTGAATGTATCCTATAATATACATTGCGCCTATAGAAGGCGCAATTTTCATTAGATTTTTACTTTTACTTTTTGTTTGAAATATAGACGATGGGAAATTGCCCATAATATCGATTCTGTCGATATTTATTATTAGATATATCGAAAATAAGGAATGTTGCGTTTCACGTCCATATGTCGCATTTTTTTAAAACTGAGAAAATGTTTGTTTAGTTACTTGTTCTATCCTTCGTCTGCTTGATTCTGTTGAGGGTCAAAACCCAGGAACTCTGTGACTAAGATGGGGTCCGCCAAAAGGGGTCTGAGTCGAGTGGGTTTCGCTGGGCAGTTAAACAGGTGACGTGTATCGGTCCCTGGTTACACGCGGGACATACATCTTGCACGTCGGCATCAATCCTTGCTCTGCAGGAGTTGAGGCAGAACTACTCTGGTTTGCCGGGGGAGCTCAATTTCTTCGGGTATAATGGTAGGCGGTCTTTTTACAAGGACTACATTCACCCATTTACCGCATCTGCTACCGTGTCAGCATGAATGTTGTCTAGACCTGCTTGATCTAGAGGTTCTCTCTTGTAGCGCTGAACCTCACGCTCTAGATCATTTAGATCTACCTTAGGGCTTCTGGGCGGTGGATATCTATCCACAAGACGATGATTTGGATGGTTTGGGCGATAACAGCCCAAAAGGTATTGCTTAGACAGCATGTAGGTATGTCGTCCACTGGTAGGACCTTTGTCTCCTGACGGAGGTGGTCGGGCGGCATTATGACAGATCTGAATTTTATTCCACTGCGTGTCACAAAGCTGACTAGACCACCATGGCGCTGCATAACTAACCACAGATCGGCCAATTGCTTTGTACGTGGTCATCAAGATTTCTTTGTCTGCACCCCAAGTGCTTCCAGCAAGTGATTTGAGGACCTTATTTCTACTTTTGACTTTATCGCAAATTGCTATGTCATGTGGCGAGAATGTGTAAGAGCTGTCAAATGTGACGCCAAGTATTTTGGGACACTTGATGGTCGGAATCATTTCTCCATCGACCATCACAGTCAGCTCAGTATTCACCTCACGCCTATTTGTAGTGAACAATGTGGCATATCTTCAGATTTCTTGCAGCGAAATATGAGGCAAGTTCATTGAGGTAGACGTTCAACCTATCGCAGATGTCAACAATGGGTGAGGGCCTGATGCCATGATCGTACAATCGTCCGCACATGATACGATCTGTATGGCGTCTGGAGGGAGTGGAATGGAGTGCCGGAGATATCACCCCGACTTGGGGATACCACCCTGCCGTTTCACTCTACGGTGCTTCGACTTCTTATCCCTAAATTCCACAAATTACTGGCAACCACACAGATAATTCGCGATCCTGTGTTTCAGGCCTGGCTGGAAGGACATGTTGGCGATGTCCTCAAATAGTTTGGCATGGCTTACCGTGTCGAATGCCTTTGATAGGTCCAATGCCACGAGGACCGTCCTATCACATGGCCTGGCTGATTGAAGCCACGGCAAATGTGTGCGGTGATGACATGGAAAGCTGTTATTGCGCTATGCCGTCTTCGAAATCCATGTTGATGCTCGGCGAATGGAAATTCTCCTAAGAGGCTAGGGAGGAGTAATGCCTCAAGTGTCTTTGCTACTGGTGAAGAAGGTAGATCGGTCTGTACGACACTCCCAAACTCGGGTCCTTTCTAGGCTTCAGTAGCGGGATCATCCCATCTACCGGGGTTCGGAGTGACTTAACAGTAGACCACGTCTTGCCTAAACCGGTGCCTAAGTTACATTGCTCCAACTGTTTATTTCCAGATTCAGCTGACTGATGCTGGGGTTAGTGTGGTCCATACAACGAATCCCATCACACTCGTCTGCGAGTACCACTGCCTACGCCGGGAAATTGGGCCGCACTTGGGGTATTCGACCGGCTGGTAAAAAGCGAGCGGCTGCTACGTTAATTATGTCTAGGAATTTTCTCTCGGCCACTAGCACATCCGAGTTAGGTGGCAGTTCACTGAAGCGGCGATTGGTATACTCTCTGAAACCAGCCCAATCGGCCTTCTTCTGATTGATAAACGTCCGGCGCTCAGAGGTTATGAAATCTGGTGGTCGGTCGATGGTGAGTACCGGACCTGACCCCATACACTCCATGTGGATGTCACTAGCACCAGACGCAGGCGATATGGGTCTATATTGCACGGAATGGTGTATCACGAAGGCCAATCCTCCACCTCCATTCCGATCCGAGCGATCCTTACGTAGCACATTGTATTCGTGACAACTGTGCAAGCTGCAGGTGTTGGTCAGCTTTGTCTCCTGGATCGTTGCGACCAATATATCTTTTCGACTCATGAAAATCCCAATCTCATCGATCTTGCCATGGAGACCGTTGCATTTTAGTTGCAAAAATGATACATTTCCCGGCACTGACCTGGCAATATTTGGTCTGGGATGCTGCTGTTGTGTATATTGCTGCACGGGAGAGGTCGGGGGGTCACATAGTCCGACGGCGACGACGCTTGTGACTCACTGCGACGGATGATGAAGGCGGTAAACCGAACGGAACCAGAGTCCGGGGTTCTTTTCAATCCCGATACGGACCGAGTCCGGGGTTTTTTCAATCCCGACACGGACCAGAAGCGTGCGGCGAAGGCACTCCGGGAAGTGCCTCTCCCATGACGAAAAAAGACGAACAGGTACACTGAGGCGGCAGCCCTTGCCGATGAGGGTTCCATCGAGTTCATCCGGCTCGTACAACCGGCTGCCAAGGGGTTGTATTTTTCCTAGTTGTACCAGCATGGCGAATTTCAGACCTTTAGCTCGATCGGTAAAGAAAGTACCAATTGGGTCAAAAATTTATGCATTTTTAATAGATCATTTAGCCACCTATCATATATTTCTTACATGCCAAATCTCAGACATTTAGCTCCATCTATGAATAAAGTACCAAACGGTATATATATTCGTTTATATGTCTAACAATTATTCTCTTGGATGAGTATTTGAGTGTATAGACCAGTGATGGGCAAATTACTCACACTATTGTAAACAAATCACAAGCATTCCATGAACACATAATTGCAATTATGTGCATCAAAAATTGAAAAATTTGCAAGGGTTACCCCTTTGCTAAAAAAATAAAATGTTAAATTTTAAGAAATTTCGGTTCACTTCAAACTGCGGAAGGCTTAAAAATTTCCGAAAATCGAAAAAATTAAGGAGTTACAGCGTTTTCGAACTTAAAGATAACCTTAAACATTTTAGGCAACAATAAATCGATTTTTACTAATTGTTTCATAAAAAGCTTTCAAGTTTTGCTTCAACCTGCACCATTACGGAAAGAGCTGTACTTCACGAATCTAACGGTGTTTTCAGAATTTTGAAATTCGAAAATCTAAGGAAATTACAGCAGTTTCGAACTCACATAGATTTTTTGCATTTTTTGGATACCAATTAAGCGATTTTGAGCTTGTTTTTTAAGAAAACACTCGGGAATTGGTCTTAACCACATTTTTTACCACAGACTTCACTTCTGTATACACAATTCAAAAAATTTCGAGACATCAAAAATTTAAAATTTTGCAAAAAATTTAAAAAAATATGAAATGTTAAATTTAAAGATATTTTGCTTGTTTTAAGATGCATTCGAATTTCAAGCGGAATGCTTGAAACTTTCCGAAATTCGAAAAAATGAAGGAGATACAGCGTTTTCGAACTAAAAAATTAACTAAATTAAAAAAAATTAAATTAATAAATCGATTTTTACTAATTTTTTTACCACAGACTTCAAACACCCTGCGTTTGTGAGGTAACCCGCCATGTTAAATCTTTTCTACTAAGTGGTGCCGTTAAGCGGCACGCCGTTCATTGGGTTTAAACTTTAATTGGACTTTAAGTGATATAAAAGAAATATCCCCTATTCCTTAATGGAGTGTTCATGGATAATTTTACATACAATCTTGGAAATTGACCATTTTTAAAGTTTCGCGTTAATGTGGGTATTAGTTCCTATTTCACAGTGAAAATCCTATCTTTGCACGATTACTTTTTTAAACCCTACAAAAATCTTACTGATATAAGTTATCACCTTTATAGAAGTTTTATCATAAATAAAGAAAGAATACCCCAATGAATGGAATCGGTAAGTTTTTTGCTTCAAAATGTATTATCTAAAAAAAGTAACCGTGAAAAATATTATTCTTCACTGTGAAGCACGAACTTTATGCCCACATTTAGGTACAACAAGTAAAAGCGTGCTAAGTTAGGCCGGGCCGATTCTTGGGAACCCCCACTATTGATTCTGCTAAAATATGAGATCCCATCTGGTTATACATGCATGGCCTGGTTATAATACATGCAAAATTTCAGCTAAATTGGACAAAAATTGAGGCTTGCGGAGCCTTAATAAGTCAAATCGGTTTATATGGGAGCTATATCCAAGTCTGAACCGATATGGCCCATTTGCAATCTCCAACGACCTACATCAATATTATTTATCTGTGCAAAATTTCAAGTGGCTAGCTCTTCGCGTTCGACCGCTATTGTGACTTCGACAGACGGACGGACGGACATGGCTAGTTCGACTCAGAATGTCGTGACGATCATGAATATATATACTTTATGAGGCCCTAGATCAATATTTTGGGGTGTTACAAACGGAATGACTAGATTAGTATACCCGCATCCTATGGTGGTGGGTATAAAAATAATGGTATATCTATTGACAAAAATCATTACAGCAACAGAACAGTCAAATGACTGGCAGGTACAAGAAAACACAACAAGAATTTAAAAGGCACATACATACATTGTTTGATAATATTAACGCGATAAAGAAATATTCATTTCAAACTTGGTATTAAAATGTGCGAAAACAACAATTCTCAAAAGTTTTCTTTCTCTTATTTATAGGATAACGAATACAGCAGTTTATCACAAAACCATAATACAGTTGTGCGAAAATGTAAGCCTTAAAAATAATTGTGTATCATCACATCGAAATCTATTCAAATAAACTCTGTACGAGTTTTAATTGCCAACTAATATCTGCTTATAATTGGTAAAAAGGAAAGAGAAACAAAGTCGAATATTTTTTTACCAAATAAGTTTACGTGTCGAAAATGTCCTTAAAGGTGGTATCATTTGTACAACAACCACAAATCGACGGTTTGCCAACACACACAAAGTAATTTGTGTGCGTGTGTGCATACCTTGGCGTACATGAGCAGAGAATATGCGAGAAAAAAGATGACAACAAAGAGAATGCAAACAAAAATCTGACATCTTAATACCGTCAAACCTGGCAGGCTGTTAACAGCTGTTCGCGTGAGCCTTGAATGGTAGGTTAGGTTAAGTTGAAAAGAGGGTGCGGATATTAATCCGCCCCTAACCACTATGGACATACACCTAAGCAAGTAATCGACTTGTTTTGCGCTCGAAATACTATAAGTTAACCTCGAAAAAGAAAATCTAGATCAGGAAGTCCATGCTGCTTCCTAAATCCCTAATTGTTTTCCACTCCACGCCCGTTAGTTGGTTTATGTCTGGTATTGTGTCCCCACCTAAGTGCCGCTGTAGGTTAGCCGCGAAAGCCGGGCAATGACATAGGAAATGCTCCAACGTCTTATCATTTTCCCAGCATGTCCTGCACATGCTATCACTTGCCGCACCGATTTTGCATAAGTGAGCTCGTAGCTGCTTGCTGGCTTTCAGTAATAGCCTCCTCTTCTCACAATCCGGATCTCCCCATAGGATTTTCGTCTTCCTGCCGACCGTTTCGTTACTTCACAGTGTTACAAGCGCGTTCGTCGCCCACGCTTTTAACTCGGACTGCGTTGACACGAAACGCTTCTGGTTAACCAAGTTTGTTGTCTGGCTTTCCCTGCCAAATCGTCTGCTTCTTCATTTCTCCTTACTCCGCTCCATTCTCAGAGGAGGCGTTAATCTCCTTCTTACACTCCAAAAAAATGTTCGTGACTTTACCGTCCTGGTTGTTATAGCTCTTATGGTCCGTAAAGATGTTCACACTCCACGTCCGCGCGTTTGCACCACACCACCGCACGCATTCCGTGAGCGTCCGGATCTGCAGGATTGTATTATGGTCAGGCAATCTAAAACAGATCTCAGTCCCTGTGTTTTCAATGTAGTCTCCCAGGTCCACTCTGTCCTCTAGCTTTGATCCATCCGTGTAACATGATCTTCCAAATGGCAATACTAGGATTCCGTCAATCCAAGATGTGCCGACGTCAAGTATCCAATGCGAAACCTCTTCCATTCCTTCCAGTTTTCCTATCGTTCCCTCGATTATACCGTGAGGGTATGACCTGCTCCTATCCTCTATGCATTCTCTATTGACCGGAAATCTAGAATAGTCTCCAGTGCCCTAGTGGTGGTGATCCTCATCGCTCCGCCTATTCCAAGACAACATGTTCTCTGAACCTATTGTATTAATCTTACGTTGCATCGCAGTCCATCAAACTACGAAGACGTAACTAAGTATTGGTCCAATCACACTCCAAAGGGGCCAGTGGACTATACTCGGATTCAGGACCCATTTCGAGCCTACGGCCCCTCTACATAGTCCCAATATCTGTGAGCCTTCTCGATACGCTCCTGAATATTACACTTCCTTAATGATAACGGGTTATTTTTTTGTGTGTAGATAAAAAGTTTGTCGATAATATCAAACACTACCTGCTTACTGTGAGTAGTTAATTTTACTGCTATTACAGCAGTAGTTCTACTGTTATAACAAACTTTCTGCAATTTCAGAACAGCAGACTGACCACTTAAGAGTATAGTTTGCTGAAAATTATAGTTGCTCAATTTAAAATGGGGTTGTTAGAAGAGAGTAACAAGTAAAAGCGTGCTAAGTTCGACCGGGCCGAATCTTATATACCCTCCACCATGGATCGCATTTGTCGAGTTGTTTTCCCGGCATCTCTTCTTAGGCTAAAAAGGATATAAGAAAAGAGTTGCTCTGCTATGAAAACGACATCAAGATATGGCCCGGTTCGGACCACAATTAAATTATATGTTGGAGACCTGTGTAAAATTTCAGCCAATTCGTATAAGAATTGCGCCCATTGGGGCTCACGAAGTAAAATAGAGAGAACGATTTATATGGGATCTGTATCGGGCTATAGACCGATTCAGAACATAATAAACACGTTTGTTGATGGTCATGAGAGGATCCATCGTACAAAATTTCAGGCATATTGGATGATAATTGTGACCTCTAGGGGTCAAGAAATCAAGATCCCAGATTGCTTTATATGGCAGCTATATCAGGTTATGAACCGATTTGAACCTTATTTGACACAGTTGTTGAAAGTAAAAATAAAATACATCATGCAAAATGTCAGCCAAATCGGATAGGAATTGCGCCCTCTAGAAGCTCAAGAAGTCAAATCCCCAGATCTGTTTATATGACTGTTATATCAGATTATGGACCGATTTCAAACATACTTGGCACAGTTGTTGGATATCATAACGAAATACTTCGTGCAAAATTTCATTCCAATCGGATAGGAATTGCGCCCTCTAGAGGCTCAAGAAGTCAAGACCCAAGATCGGTTTATATGACAGCTATATCAAAACATGGACCGATATGGCCCATTTACAATACCAACCGACCTACACTAATAAGAAGTATTTGTGCAAAATTTCAAGCGGCTAGCTTTACTCCTTCGGAAGTTAGCGTGCTTTCGACAGACAGACGGACGGACATGGCTAGATCGACATAAAATTTCACGACGATCAAGAATATATATACTTTATGGGGTCTCAGACGAATATTTCGAGTAGTTACAATCAGAATGACGAAATTAGTATACCCCCATCTTATGGTGGAGGGTATAAAAAGAACATTTTAATTTTTGAAACAAAAATTAAAAGAATTTGCTTGATTGTAGCCAGGAAAAAAACTAAACTACTCAAAACACTTGACCGGCCGTAATGGGAACACATAAATAATAGTATAACATTCCACACGCCACGCGTGCTGTTGTTGTTGTGTTTTAAAGAAAAATAGCAGTAAAAGAGGGAGTCAAATAACAAACAATAAGATCCACCAGCAGTGAATAGATAGCAAGTGACAATAGGTTGTTGTTCCACTCAATACATTTAACATTGAAATTTAAGTGATGTGATGCGGTGGATAAAAAACCAGGGAAAATGATGTTGCGTCAGCCAACGTATTGGACACATACAAGTAAAAAAATAATCCATTTTCCATAAAGTAAATTTTCCACAAGTAAACTTCTTTCGTAAAAAATTGTGTAACAACAAAAGCACATGCTTTTTTGCGTCAAATTCATGCAAGAATCTGTGATTAATACACATCTTTTACCCAGAGCCTAAACCAGTGGTGAACAAAAATAAAATGTGACCGTATGTGTGATATACTCTCTCTAAATATTTTTATACCCACCACTATAGGATAGGAAGGGGTATATTCATTTCGTCTTTCCGTTTGCAACACATCGCGATATCCATTTTCGACCCAACAATGTATATATATTCTTGATCGTCTGATATTTTTCTATTCGCAGTGTATTTGGATTTTTTTATTATTAAATTGGCAATGAGAGAACATTTGTTCCACTAGCAGAACGTAGAATAACGTTACAAGCGCCTTGTTGTTCTGCGCTTCCTCTAAAATCTCTGACACCAAGTTTCGAGGTGTCTTCCACCACTTGATCTTTCCATCAGGCTTTACGTCGTCCCGGTTTGCGTGTACCACCGTGTTTGCCTTCAAGATTTCTTTGCTGTAGCTGCTTCATTCAATCTGACAACGTGACCTAACCAACGCAGCCATTGTATTTTGATATGTGTAACTATGCTATCGTCGTCATACAGCTCGCAGTTCATACGACGCCAATATTCTCCATTAACACAAACTGGTCCATATATTTTACGAAGAATCTTTCTTCAAGCACTGCCTCGTCTGCTTTCCCAAGTACCCATACCTCAGAACCATATAAGAAAATTATTAGTATCATTGTCTTGTATAGTGATATCTTCGTCTGTCGAGAGATGGCCCTGTTTCTAAACTGCTTACTTAATCCAAAGTTTATCAGCGAAGAATGCTTTATTTTAAAACTGGTATCATTCGTATCGGTTACGGCGGAGCCTATGTATATAAAGTTGCGGACTATCTCAAAGTTGTGATTCCCAACTTTCTCCATTTTCTTTATCTGATGTACAAGGTTGTGCAAGGCGTTTTGGGAGTTGATACCATCCATTTCGTTTTATCTCCATTTACTGCCAAACCCATTTTCACGGATTCTCTTTCAATTATTTCAAAGGCTGCAGTTATTTCATCCTGTGACTGACCTATAATATCGATGTCGTCGGCATAGGCAAGAAGAATTTGTTGCCTTGCGAATAGTGTACCATATCTATTCAAATCTGCGTCTCGTATAATCTTCTCCAACAGGAGATCACACGATAAGCTGTCTCATTGTCTTCCTCCTCGTTATAGAGAAATTGACCAAAGTTAGTTTTAATTTGCCCTAAGTGCAAATATAAAAATACACTGTGAGAATCGAAAAAATAGTAAAAACCTGCCTTTTGAGAACGAGTAGAGATAATTCTTTTTGAATGGTAATAGCTGAGATGTTAACGAGATTATGCGCAGAATTTGAAGGCCATAGTTGTGGGGGCACCTCTTGGCAAGCCCCTAAAACAAATTTGTGGTCAGATTTTCAAATTCTCAATTGTCTGAAAACGAACATTTTGAATTTTGCAGATAACCTTAAAAAAAATAAATAAAAGCAAACAGAATTTTTTAACTTAAATACCTAAATTTCCATTTCGGGCATAGATGATTTCAAAATCGTCATTCTTTAGTAAATTGGCTGTGGAGGAGGCTACAAATATTGTGTAAAACATTCTTAAGAAGCTCAGGAAGCCTGTCTCGGCAAAAATTTAAAGTCAAAAATCACCGAGAGCAGAGGAAATATTGTAGACCTCAAGCGGACTTATTTGAAGGGATTTTTGAGCACAAACAAAAGTTTTGGAAAGAGAGGCTCTCGGGCGAATTGCGGCCTTAAAATTTTGCACATAATTCCGTTAACTCTCTACCCGTTCTCAAACGGCAGATTTTTTACTACATTTTTCGATTATAACCCACTTCAAAGCATCCCAGGCATAAAGGAAATTGCGGATGGCGTTTATGTTTTTAAAATATTTGAGTGTTGAAGCCGATATTCCTTCTTTTTTTAGAGCATTCATCAAATTTGAGTATACAATTGCAATTTTCTTCAATAGATACAGCTTTAGGTTTTGCCACTTTTTTTGTCTGTCGTCCAATCACTACACAACTTATTTTAACCTGGTATTTTTTCTTTTTGTTCGTAATTTTCCAAGCAGTCGTCAGGCTACTACAAAAATTTTTAAAATTTATTATATTTTACACACCACCGTTTTGTTTGTGTTTGAACACGCAAAGCAAAAACAAAGCCTTGCAGGATGTAAACGAGAAACTAGGCATAGTACTCAATGCAAAGGTAGTACTCAATGCAAAGGTAGATATTTTGCTAACTTAATTTCCAACAAACATTCCAGTTAGGAACATGGGATAACTATTCCATATCGATTAATCGTTAACCTCAAAGAAAAGGGGCCCTCCGTTTTTATGTCGAGTACGAACGGTAGAGAAGTTTTAACATGGCAGGAAACCTCATAAATGTAGCCAGCATTAGTAAGTGGATAACCACCGCTGACAATTTTTCTGATGTTCACGCCGGGATTTGAACCCACGCTTTCAGCGTCATATGCGGGCATACTAACCTCTGCGCCTCTGCGGCGGCTTCAGTATTTTTGTTGGTGTTGATAGTTGTAGGTAGGTAGGTAGGTAGGTGTTGATTTGTATTTCTCGGGTCTATTCCAGGATTTGGCGCAGTGTGAATATCTGGTCCAAGATGGATTTAGCAGATCTAAAGGTTTTAATCTTTCACACCGTACGCTCGAGAGTATCTTGTATGCGATGGGGTGGAGACTTATTCCTCTGTAGTTGGCACATTCCGTCTTGTCTTCTTTCTTGTGTACGGGACATAGTATGCTGAGGTTCCAATCATCAGGTATGCGTTCTTCTAGCCAGATTGCGCAGATAAGCTGATGCATACGCCTTATCAGCGTGTCGCCTCCGGTCTTAAATAGTTCAGCGGGTAACCCGTCGGCTCCCGCTCGCTTTTTGTACTTGGACCTTATTTTGACTAGGAGGTAAACATTCTATACCATCATCAGGGATTGGTTCTGCGGTATCCTCTTCGCTGCCAATGTCGGACCCTAGCAGTTGGGTAAAATATTCTTTTCATATCCTCAGCATGTTATCTGTGTCAGTTACCAGATTTCATTTTTTGTCTCTACAGGAAGATGTGCCTGCACCAAAGCCATCGGTTTGATGTTTAATTCTTTGGTAGTATTTCCGAACTTCATTCTGACTCCTGTGCATCTCGATTCGCTCATACTCACGTCTTTCCATTTCCTTTTTCTTTCTACGGAATAGACGTTTCTCCTCTTTCCTTTTCACGATCTCCTACTTTTCTTCATCTGGCGCGTTGCTACTGATTGCAGGGTTGCTCTACATGCCGCATTCTTGGCTTCAATAGCATCTCCACACTCTTGGTCGTACCATGGGTTTCTTGGGAGTGGAGTATGCCGCTGTCATCTGTTGTGTTTGCAGCTTTTCAATGTCCAGCTTCCGTGCAGTGTCAGATAGTACTTTCTTCGCCATGTTCAAACGGGTGCGAACTTTTGCTGCAACAAGATAATGATCCGAATCTAAATTGGCTCCACGGACCGACCGTACATCTAACACGTGATCTATTTGGTTCATCGTGTTTTGATCGGGTGACAGCCTTTGGTGACAGGCTTTGTGAATATTTTTATGTTGAAATCTGGTGCTACTAACTATCATGTTTTTTGCCGCGGCGAAATCTATCAGCCTCACCCCATTAATGGACGTTATCTAGTGGAGGCTAAACTTTCCGACTGTTGGACCAAAGATGTCTTCCTTACCTATCTTCGCATTAAAATCTCTCAGAACGATTTTAATATCATGGGCGGGCAGCGGTCATATTCTTTCTCTAGGCGCTCTTAGAAAATACCCTTGTTCTGCTCGTCTTTGTCTTCCGTCGGTGTATGGGCACAAATAAGGCTGATGTTGAAGAATTTGACTTTTATGCGGATTGTGGCTAGACTCTCATCCACCGGAGTAAAGCTGGAGACAAGGGTTTCAGTCTCCGACTAACCAAAACTCCGAGGCCAAATTTATGCCTCGTGTTATGGCAGCTATAGTACAGTTCGTCACCGTTTGGTGTTGTTGTGACGTCATTCCCAATCCATCGCACTTTCTGTAAGGCCGTAATATCTGCTTTGTACTTCTCCAATACATCCGCCATACATCCAAATCATCCGCCTTCTCTATAAAGAGTGCGGACATTCCAGATGCAGGTCCGCAAATCTTGACCCTTTTTACCTTTAAGTTGGTCGTCAACGTTAGAGGGGGCCCGTTTTTACTATTCCTTTGTTTCTCAGAGTGATTCTTATAGTTTTCCGGGGGTTACTTTCCCAGCGCCCCAACCGCATTGGTTTTGTGGGATAGCCCAAGTTTCCCTCGATGTCGCGAGCCTCTTGATCCTAGATCCGAAGCTCACCTTCAGCCGCCCCTAACTTAGGAACGCTGATGCTGGCCATTAGTTATTTGAAGGCGCTAATAACTCGCCCTGTCATCTCGAGTATCATTGCCACTCAGTATTTAGGTAAGAGTCAGTGCCACCTGACTCCTCACTGAGACTCTCCTTTCGAAATCGCCGACGGCCCGCGGCCTCATTTGCAGCTACTCCGCATAAAACGAAGCTTTCCACTTTCCGCAAACTGTGGACCCGTCCGGCAGCTTTCAGCTAAGCTTCCCGTGATAACAATGGTCACCGCACAAGTCGGAGCTCGACGTTCCAGCCTGTGTGGTGCTCATAGTTATCCCGTGTCTCCCAGAACCATATTTTGATATGGCTGCCATATAGCCCGATCTGTAGATTTAGGGTTTTATACCCATAAAAGACTCATTTTTTCCGGTGTCGCTGAAATTTGAAAAAATTAATTGTGCTAGGTACCCCGACATGCGACTTGAATATGGTCCATATCGGACCATATTTACATGTATGCAGCTGCCATACAGCATGATCTGCCGATTTAGGGTATTAAACCTAGAGCAAGCGCATTAATTTCGCTAAAATTTGAAACAGTGATTTAAGACTCCCATCATCCTACCCGAATGTTGTTCAGATCGGACTTTATTTAGATATACCTGTCATATAGACTGATCTGCCGATTTAGGTTCTAAAACCCATAAAAGCCGCATTTATCGGACTTTATTTAGATATAGCTGCCATATAAACCGATCTTCCAATTTAGGGTATTAAGCTTATAAAAAACCGCATTTATTAAACGATTTCACTGAAATTTGAAACTGCGAGTTGTTTGAAGCCTCCAGTTATCCGTCCCGAATATGGTACAGATCGGACCATATTGAGTTATAACTGCCATATAGACCGATCTTCCAATTTAGGATCTTAATGCCATAAAAATCGGATTTATTGCCTGATTTTGCTAAAACTGTGACTTATATAAGGGTTATCGGCAACTAAATTAAAAATGATCCAGTACAGTCCATATTGGGTATGGTAGTGGAGTAACTATAAAAATGGATGATGAATATATCCATGGTGGTGGGTATCAAATAATACAAATAAAATTGCTAGCGGCGAAACCAAAGGAAAGACTAAGAATCTGGGGTAAAATTTGAGGGATGAGAGATAAACAGCGGAATTGGTGGTAAAAAAATTAGTTAATTATTATAATTTTTACACTTTTTAATACCTTCGAAGTATAAGAATCCATTTAAACTGAACTGCAATTTTGTCACTTACAAGAATTTGTATATTTTTTTTGTATATTTAACACACAAAATGTTTAGGCACATTGCTTTACCATGGAGGAAAACAAATTGATTAAGTTAATATTAAAATTTTACAAAGACGAAACGCGTCCCATAGTGGTTGGTGTGTGTTGCTATCTCCGGCTTTCTTTTTCCAATTGCAAAGAAAATCTCCCATCATTGAGCTCGTCTCGAAAGAGAAACAAACAAAATTATGAAAGAATGTTTCGTACTTATACGTTTCTAAAATATACAAAATAAAAAGAAATTGCGAAAAAAGGATATAAATAAAAGAGAATTTGGAAATCGCGAAAAAATCAAGAACATGTGTCGAAGTTGCTGTATTTCTCGCCGGCATCCAAATCGAGTGTCCAGTTTCTTACTGTGCTATTAATTTGAGTGGCACATGAAAAACAAAGTGTTGAGTTTCATACTGAAAAACAATACTTAATGTCTTGCATGTGCCGTCCAAAGCAATACATTTAATTCTAATTGGGATTGGTTTTATTTTGATGCCAAAGTAAAAAAACAATCATAATGAAAGAACATATTGCGGCCCCAAGGCGACGGTGGCGATTAGTAGGACATCTACATAAGCATTTACGGCAACTCAATATAAAATGTGGTGTCAAGCAGGAGGTTTCACTGAAATGTCCCATGTAGGCTGCAGGACTAAACAAGGAGCGTTGACCCTATTCTTTAGTATGTTGGTTGACGGGTTTTTGTAATGGAGAACCTTCGAAGGTTCGTTTGAGGTGTATTGAATTATCTCAGCTGCCCTGACATGACCATCGAACGCAGGAAACGTTTCGATTACTTTTCCAAGCCGTCAGTTCATGACAGGTAAATTATATTTAATTGTCGATTTTGGAACTTAATTTGCCACTTGTTGTGCTCCTGGAGTTCATTGGTATATTCTTGCAATCATCTTTTCCAAAATTGATGTTTTTCGAGACACTGATTTCCAATGTTTTGCCAAGTAGGACGATGTCAATTGTGCAGTCGCGTCAACCTGAGCCGTGAGATGCTTCTCAATCAAGAAATGACCAGGAGTCAAGGCAGCGTCATCACTCGGGTTATTTCGCATTGGTGCAATTGGCAATGAGTTCAGGATTGCTTCAACCTCTATGACAATAATTTCTATTTCTTCATAGGCCAGGGATGAGCTTGATATTTTTTTGACCAAAAGACTTTCAGCGTATTTTAATTCAGCTTCCCATAGCACACCGAAATGCGAAGATCGGGGAGGTATGAAGTGGAAATTTAGGTTTTTAGCGTTATCACAATAAAGATTTTGACAACGATCTCTCCGACTTATAAATCTCCTGAGTGCTCCAATGAAAGCATCGGTTGTGAGGTCCGTTAGTAGTTCTGAATGAACTGCTTTTGTAGCAAAACCACAAAAAACAGCTACAGCGGTCAAAAAAAGTATTCATCATTCAATGTTTTTTTTTTAATAAGTCTACAAAAGACAATTGGAATAAAAACATATTAAACTAATGATGCAGTAGTGCTTGTGTGATATATATGTACACAATTTCATTGTTTTTAAAGAAAAAAAAATAGTATTTATTAGAACAAAAAGGACCATTTTACAGCTGAACACAAAAAATTAAACAAAAAAAGTATTCATCATTGCAAAAAAACAAAAAAATAAATAACACAATTTAAAAAAATTAATACTTTGTTATTCGACCACCGCGTCTTATAACTTCTTTTAAACGGTTTGACATCGATTGGACTAATTTAGCGGTTATATTTTGGTCTATATTAGTCCATTCCTCCATTATCACCTGTTGCATTTGACTCTTGCTCGAAAAATTGCGCGTTCTCAATTTGCGTTCGAGATGTTCCCAAAGATGTTCAATTGGGTTCAAGTCGGGACTTTGAGGAGGAGTTTTAATGAATTTGGGGCAGTTATACAGCATCCACATCTTGGTATTTAAAGCAGAATGTTTGGGGTCATTATCTTGATAATATTGAAAGTTATTACCAAGCCCAAGTTTTACAGCACTATCTTTTAAATTCCTCTTTAAAATGTCAATGTAATACTTATGATCCATTACTCCATTAATAATTTCAAGATTTCCCGCTCCTGAAGCCGCCATACACCCCCAAACCATTAAACCACCTCCACCATGTTTTACAGTAGCAACTGTGTTTCGTTCTTCAAGCTCTGTATTTGGTTTTCTGTACACTATGACCTTTCCATCGCACCCAAAAAGATTAAACTTGCTCTCGTCTGCAAAAATGACTGTTTTCCAAAATGATTCGGGCTGTTTTACATACATTTTTGCGAAGTTTAGCCTTTTCACTCGGTTTATTTTATTTATAAAGGGCTACTTACGTGCAGTTCTTCCTCTGTAACTATGCCTTTTGAGTGTATTTCGAATTGTTTGTGTAGTAACTTCCTTCCCTAAATATTCCATAGTGTTTTTACGAAGAATGGTCGCATTTGTCTTCGGAGTTTTCTGAACTTGCCGCACTAGCCAACGCACATCTCCAACTGAAAGTGCTTTTGGTCGACCAGATCTTGGTTTATTGTCAACAGTTTTCGTTTCTGTCCACTTTCTGATGATGGATTGTATAGTAGATCGTGGTCTATTTAATATTTCACTGATAGTTTTTTGAGTTAAACCATTCCTGTGGTGTTTTATTATCAAAACTTTTACCTCATCAGAAACCTCGTTTTGCTTACGACCCATTTTGACAAAAACTATATTTTCAATGAAATTAAATATTTGCTGTCAAGGGCAAAGCCTCCTTTACTAAATAAAACAGAAAAGGGGGATTCCCAAATAATATTTGAATTTGACTTTGATGATAGCACATCAATGATGAATACTTTTTTTGTTCTGTTTTTGGTGTTATTATATAAAATTGCATTTTTTGCGCTAATTAAATTTATTTTTTGAATTTATTTTAAAACATATTACGAAAAATAAACTATTGCATAAAACTGCATTATTTGTTTACTTTAAATTTTCTTCAATTACCCAAAATAAGTGAATTTATTATCAATTTTGCTAATGATGAATACTTTTTTTGACCGCTGTATATACGCCTTCTGCAGCTATATATGCAAGAAGTGCAGTGGGGTTGCAGTTTTTATTTTCCATATGTATGGACTCGAAGACTTATTTTGCCATTGAAGGATAAAAGCATGGGGTGTTTTAAATTAAATCTCAAGGAAGATTCTTCTAGCCTAGCTCCGATTCTTATAACATTATGTTCATCTAGAAATGGTAATAGGCTTTTGATTTGACTCAATCCTGTAATTTCCTGCTGCCTTTTTAATTGTTGGATGTCTTCCTCGAAGTTTAAGTGCTGTGTTGTTCGGACAATAGTGATTAGGCTATCGTAAAGCTCAACTGGGATGAATGTTGACCTCTTTGCCGATTTTCCTTTCCAGTTTTTTTGATAAATCCTAAAACATATCCGGCAATTCGTTGAAGCGTCTTCAATGAATTTCTGTGGTTTACTCTGTGCAACAGATTTTCATTCTCAACTGATACCACCAAGTTTTGTTCCTTTCAATAATGGTAGAATCGGGTGTTGGACGAAAGGCTGAAGACCAGCGTTTTTCGTCCCCATCTTTGAGATTGTGCCGAAAGTTTCGCCACCGTGAGTCTAATTCCTAAGGCACAGCTTCATCCCATGAAAGATTCAAAATCCACAACTCTTGGATGAACATTTTTGCCCTGACGACTACAGGAGAAATTGGTCATTTCTGGGTAACGAAGGTAATCCTAATGTTTTGGTGTAATCGTTTTACTCTGTGGAGAAGTAGAGGCTGACTGACTTCCTTATAACAAGCAGTTGAACATGGTTACCGCTCCACTTTCGTAGATTGAATCCACATCTTGCCACGATTTGTTGCAATTGACGTTGGGCTGCCAAGCCTTCATTTAAGCTGTCAGCTCCACACCGTCTATCATCAACGTAAAAGTTATTTTCCAGAAAACTGGGTGATAGGGCAAAACGGTTCTTTTTCTCCCGGTTGATTTCTTTCGAGCATCTAATCGATTGATACGATGCTGGTCTGGTTTCTTATGTGGCGGTATTCAAGGTGAAATAGCTGACAGGTTCGGTGACATTATTTCGCCACAAGATTATCTGGTATGACCTGTCCTTTGAATGAATCGAAATTTGGCGGAACATTTTCTTGATGTCCGTGGTGAAGAATAAAAGTGGTAGGATAGTGAACAAGCCATCCGTAGCGGTGGTAGATTATCGTTCAATGATATCCTTGATGATGTTTTCGAGGAAGCGTCGAATACAACTCTTAGTTTGGTGGTACTATTTTTCGGGTCGAAGCACGCAGTGGTGAGGAATAAAGTATTTTGTTCCTTTCACCTTGCCCATGTATACCTTGGTCATGTGGCACAACGCTTCATAATCCTTCATGAAGTGTATGTGCATCAAAGCTAATCATCGTTCCAATGTGAGAATTTGATTGGAAGCGATAATATGTGACTCTCCTAAAGAACTCGGTTCAGCACAAAATAGAAGTCTTACTATAAACGTTCCTTCCTTGTCAAGTATTGTGTTGATTAAAATGCGCTTCACACTGTGTATCCTCCTTCGATAATTGTTACTGAATGCTATCGACTTTTTCCAGTTCTCAGAATCGTTCGATTGCCTGGCTCATGCGGTATTCTTCAGTCAGGATCCCACATATTGCCGTTGATAGATGCTGTTCAAATATCCTTGTGGATGCTACCCAACCAAATAATGTGTTTGCACGACTAAGAAGTTATCGGAGGTTAAATTTGTCCAATAGCAAGTAACTGATGATAATATTCAATTTTGAATGGACGATTGAAGGTTGGAGGTGCCAACTTGGAGACTGCCCACTTATAAATGTGAATAAGCAGAGATGGTTGGGGAGCATTTATTTGAAGCAACACACAGCATTTGAAAGAATCGAAAGAGAGTCAGTGAAAATGGGTCTGGCAGTAATTGGAGATAAGACAAAATGGATGGTTTCAACTCCCAAACACCCTGTACAACCGAGCAGATAAAGAAAAAAGACAAAGTTGGGAACCACAACTTTGAGATAGTCAGTAACTTTATCTACCACGGCACTGCCGTAACCGAAACGAATGACAACAGTTTTGAGATAAAGCGAAAAATAATACTGGTAAACAGATGCTACTTTGGACTAAGTAAGTAGTTTAGAAATAATTGCACCTCTCGACAGACGAAGATTACACTATACAAGACACTGATACAAAATACAACGGCTGCGTCGGCTAGGTCATGTTGTCAGAATGGACGAAGAAGCTCCAGCAAAGAAGTCTTTTGAAGGCAAACACGGTGGTACACGCAAACCGGGAAGACCAAAAGCCTGATGGAAAGATCAAGTGGTGGGAGACACTTCCAAACTTGGGGTCAGAGATTTTAGAGAGAGATCGAGGAACGCTATTCTTGCTAGTGGAACAAATGTTCTGTCATAGCCAATTAAAGAAAGTAAGTAAATGCACTTTAAATGTGAAGCTTCATATAATATCAGACAACGAAAGAATTCTTGTTGGTTATTCCAATGCGAACTGGGGCGAAGTAAGAAACAACTGTGGTTATAAATTTTAAGTTTGTGGGGCAGTTGTTTCCTGGACCTGTCGCAAGCAGACATGAGTCGATTTGTCATCTACAGTATCTGAGCTCACAGCTTTAGCTTCAAAGGAGGCTTTATGGATGAAACATTTGTTGGCAGATTTTGGTGAAACAGCAGCCGATCCCATAAATTAACATTGAGACACCTGGATCTAGTCCAGTCATATGCCATATGCAAGGCCGTTTCGACCCTTCTGCATAGCTGGTTCGGATCCCTATCCCTAAGAAGTATTATAACATCGTCTGCGTAGCCTCCTCAGTCAGCATCCGTAAAAGATCATTTATGGTGATCACCCATTGGAGTAGCGATAAAATGTCCCCCTGTGATAAGGATCGGGTCCACCCGGTACTGGTCTAAGGATTGGATCAGTGTGTCGGTCCGCATATTGTTAAAAGCACCCTCGATGTCAATGCACACCGCCAGTGTGTACGTTTTGGCATCGAAGGATTCTTCTATTTTATGCACAACCTCGTGCAGGGCAGTTTCTACCGACCTTCCCTTGACATAAGCATGTTGTTCGTATTTGAGCAGTTCGCTGGATGTCCTACTCATTATCATGGTGTCCAAAATACGTTATATGGATTTGGGTAGAAAGGATGTAAGGCTTATAGGTCTGTGGCCCTTAGGTGTCGCACTCCTTGCCGGGATTGGGTATAAATACCACCCTTGCCTCCTACAAGTCTTTCGGAGTATATGCGTGTCCTAGGCACGCTGTGTAAATAGTTGCCAGATGAGGCGCCATATAGTATGCCTCTTTCTGTAGTAACGTGGAAATATTCTATCAGGTCCGGGTGACTTAAATGGATGGAAGCTCCTCAAACATTCCTCCACCATAAATTCCGTAATTATAAACCTTCGATCAACATCATTATCATTCCGGTGTCTCCGCAAGTCCCGCCGTATCCAGTGGAAAATGGGGTTTCATCAAGAGCCTAAACATATCCTCCATTGTCTCTGCCCTCAGCCCCATGTCGTCTACTAAAGTTTGGATATGGATTTTTGGGAGATACTTTTTATCGTGGCGGCGTCATTAACGCTATCGACTTGTACGCAGAAAAGGAGGAGGCACGTTTTGCCGCTCTAGTAATCTTAATCGAATTTTGTCCAGTTGGTTTTCAACTTATTCCGGAAGCTTATCGGCGCTCGCCGTGCTATTCTAAACCTAATGTAGCGATGGTCAGAGAAAGAGTGTTCCACGGAGACTCTCCAATCCTGAACGTCATCGATTAGATTTTCCGAACATATCATCACATCTAATACCTCCTCTCTAATCCTATTAACAAAAGTAGCGGTGTTACCAATATTAAGTGTTATTAGGTCTTTTGTAATCAAGAACTCTGAAAGGGCTTGGCCCCGCTTATTAGTGTTGGTACTACCCCACGAAATGAGAGAGTTCGCATCGCACCCTATTAGTACTCCGTTTCCAGTCTGTTTCGCTTTACTCACAATCCGTTGCAGCTCTGTGATGCCAGGTATGCTCTCCCTGTCTCACCACTGCTGCATCCGACGTTGACAACTCTGGGGAAAATATATAATTAAAATTTTTATGTTACATAACGCAGGTCACCGGCCGAGTACCAGTGTTAGCATAGAATAATTGGTAGTTGATTTGGTTCAGTTCTGAAACATTGTTCCGGGTCGTTCATGGCTCCTGAATTAAGGCAATATGAATCTTGTCCTTGCTGATTTTCTCCATCAGAGCCTTAGTAGATCATCATTCATTCCATTCATCAATCATTGGTCTTCATTAAATCGGATTATTGGGATTGGGGATGGTCTCATCCTCTGCTCCCTGTTCTTTAGGCTGTGTTGGGTCTCTCGCCACTGCACTGCCTGACATTTTAGTATTGGGATCTTCGCTTATCCTAGTCTTTTTAATATTGAGAGAGGCCGTGATTTTCTCGTCGTCAGCCCCCTGTTCGTTAGGTGGTATTGAGTCACCTTCCACTGCACGGTCTGATATCTCAATATGAGGATTTGTGCCTATCCTAGTCTTCCCGATTTTGAAAAAGACAACTTTGCCAAAACTCGTCAAGGAGACTTGATCAATGCCAAACCCAAGGAGAGTTCTTTCCTTCTTCTCCTCTCTGTGGAAGACCTCCCACTTCTCTGCGACCAAACCTTGGTTTTGCTTGCCGAAGAATCCCAACATGCGTTTCGTTGCAAATTTACTGCCCTGTCCCTTGATGAAGACCGCAGCTTTTGTGAGCTGGGGGATATCCATCTTTCTCACCAGGTCAAGCTTCGCCCTCCCAGGGAGAGTGTATACCTCTGACGTGTTGTTTAACGGTATCAACGGTGGCCGTGCTATTCTAAACCTAATGTAGCGATGGCCAGAGAAAGAGTGTTCCATGGAGACCATCCAATCCTGAACCTCATCGATTAGATTTTCCGAACATATCGTCACATCTAATACCTCCTCCCTAATCCTATTAGGTCGTTAGTATCCAAGAACTCTGCTAGGGATTGGGCCCGCTTATAAGTGTTGGTACTATCCCACGAAATGTGGTGAGAGTTTGCATCGCACCCTATTAGTACCTCGTTTCCTGTCTGTTTTGCTTTCCTCACCAGCCATTGCAGCTCCGACGTGGGTGGCGGTGTCGGAGAGTCGAAAGGCAGTTAAAGTGATGTCAGTATGCTCCACGGTCTCCCTGTCTCACCACTGTTGCATCCGACGTTGACAACTCTGGGGAAAATATATATTTCAAATTTCTAAATTTCAAATAACGCAGGTCCTCGGCCGAGTACCAGTGATATCATAGAATAATTGGTAGTTGATATGGTATTGTCCAGAGACTTTGTTCCGGGTCGTCCATGGCTCCTGAATTAAGTCTAATCTTGCACTTGCTGATTTTCTCCATCAGAGCGTGTGTAGCAGTCTCGCTCCGGTGGAGGTTTATCTGGATTACCTCAATCATTGGTCCTCCAGTAAATGGGCATCTTGGGAGTAGGTGATGATCTCATCGTCTGCTCCCTATTCTTTAGACTCCATTGACTTTCCTGTCACTACACTGCCTGATGTCATCGATTTAGGTTCTTTGCCTAGTCTTGTCTTCCGACTTTTATACAGCTCCTCAGAGGTATTCACGCTCCCTGGGAGGGCGCAAAGCTCGACCTGGTGAGAAAGATGGATATCCCCCAGTTCGCAAAGGCTGCGGTCTTCATCAAAGGACAGGACAATAAATTTGCGACGAAACGCATGTTGGGACTTTTGATGAAAACCCATTTTCCACAGGATACGACGGGACTCACGGAGACAGCGGAATCTTGAAATAATGACGTTGATCGAAGGTTTATAATTACGGAATTTATGGTGAATGAATCATTGAGCAGCTTCAAACCATTTAAGTCACCCGGACCTGATGGAATATTTCCGGCGTTACTAAAGAAAGAGGCAGACTATCTGGCGCCTCGTCTGGCCAAAATTTTCACAGCGTGCCTAGGACTTGCATATACTCCTAAAACCTGGCAGGAGGCAAGGGTGGTGTTTATACCCAAGCCCGGCAAGGCAAGTTATGTGACACCAAAGGCCTACAGACTCCATAAGCCTAATGTCCTTTCTACTCAAAACCATGGAACGTATTGCGGACACCATGATAAAGAGTAGGACATCCAGCGAACTGCTCATATATAAACAGCATGTCTATGTCAAAGGAAGGTCGGTGGAGACTGGCCTGCAAGAGGTTGTGCATAGAAAAAGAAATGCCAAAACATACACACTGGCGGAATGCATTGACATCGAGGCGGTTTTTAACAATGTGCGGACCGATCCAATCCTTAGACCAGTACCGGGTGGACCTGGTCCTTTGAGACTCGCTAAATTATATGCTACGGAACAGGTGGACAAATTGTGTCTCTCATGGCATAAATATAAGGGAGAAAGTGGCACAGGGCACGCCACAGGGATTGATAGACGATTTGGCGGTGAAGTCCAGAGGACTGCCGTCAATAAACTTGGTTAACCCGAAGGCTTTCGAGACGACGCAGTCCGAGTTAGGGAGGGGGCGATGAATGCGCATGCAACATTGTGGAAAAGCGAAACGGTCGGTAGGACGGCGAAAATCCTATGGGGGGATCCAGACCCTGAGCAGACGAGGCTATTACTAATGGGACACATAGGACTACGAGCTCACTTATGTAAAATCGATGCGGCAAGTGATAGCATGTGTAGGGCATGCGGAGAAGATGATGAGACGTTGGAGCATTTCCTTTGTCATTGCCCGGCTTTCGCGTCTAACAGATGCTTGCACTTAGGTGCACACACAATACTAGACATCCCGCTGCCCTCATCTCTCAATTCGGCTGCGGTTGACACCGTCGCTGTCTAAATCCGAGTCAGAACCACCTTTACTTAAAGGCTGGGGACGAACTGTTGTTATTGTTGTTGTAGCAGTTGTTGTGTTCTATCTTTCGTCTGCTTGATTCTGTTGAGCGTCAAGACCCAGGAACTCTGCGACTAAGATGGGGTGCGTCCACAGGGATCTGGGTCAGGTTCGAGTGGGTCTGGTAGGGCAGTTAAACAGATGACATGTATCGTGCGGTTCCTGGTTACACGCGGGGCATACATCTTGCACGTCGGTATCAATCCTTGCTCTGTAGGAGTTGAGCCGGCTGCATCCGCCGGAACGTAATTGAGGCAGAACTACTCTGGTTTGCCGGGGGAGCTCAATTTCTTCAGGTGCAATGGGATGCGGTCGTTTTCCAAGGACTACATACACCCGGTAGCCATTTACCGCATCTGCTACCGTGTCTGCATGAATGTTGTCAAGACCCGCTTAATATGCCGCTTGATCTAGAGGTTCACTCTAGTAGCGCTGAACCTCACGCTTTAGATCATTTAGATCTCCCTTAGGGCTTCTGGGCGGTGGATATCTATCCACAAGACGATGATTTGGATGGTCTCTGCGATAACAGCCCAAAAGGTATTGCTTAGGCAGCTTGTAGTTATGTCTTCGCACAGGTAGGATCTTTGTCTCCTGATGGAGGTGGTCTACGTGAGAACTGAGGAGACTGACCGTCGCAGTTCGGAGGGCGGCATTTGCCAGTCATTTGTGCAATTTAAGGATAAGAAGTCGAAGCACGGTAGAATGAAACAGGGAGTTCTCCAAGGCGGGGTGATATCTCCGGCTCCCATGTTTCCTCTATGAAAACATGAAATGAAAATATTTTATTTTTGTTTTCATATGAAAACATGCTGACAAAATGTCTTTTTGTTTTTGTGTTTACCCAAAACAAGAATTAGAAGTACTATGGAAACGTAAAAAAATTACCATTTTGTGTTTTCATAGAAAGAGAATTGAGCCCCAATCCTATCACAATAGCACCGGCACAGTATAACAACGAGCACAAAACAGTTTGGTAATTTAAGCTCGACCTTTGTGGTGTTCATCGTTATCATGAGAAGTTCAGGTTCAGTGCTCCATACGGAGAAGCTGCAACTACAGTCGCGGACAGTCAGCGATATCCAGTGGAGTCTCAGTGAAAGGTCGGGCGGCATCGGCTCTTGCTTAAACATTGAGTGCCTATGATATGACAAGGCGAGTTGTTGGCGCCGTTACGTTTCCGGAGCCTGACGAGGATCGCTAACTGCACATACAAATATGTGGCTACGACAACAACAATGAATTTCAACACAATTTTCATACATTACAGCTAAAGATTTTGTTATGAATATGCAGTAAAGATTACTTTTTATTTATATATTTTACTATGTTACAGGCAATAAATATTCATTTTAATTGTACATTTTATTTCGTTTATTATAATTGTAATTTATTTAAACTGCATTGAAAGTTTTTTTTTTTTTTAATTTAATTGTATTATGCATGTTACTAATTATTTTTGTTATTGGTTGCATAAGTCCAACGAAATGTGTTGTAAAAGAAATGAACCGGAGAATGAACATATGCATAGCACGAATTGCATACGATTTGTAATCACAAACTTCCGTGAAAAAAGCAGATTAATCGTATACAATCCAGAAAAAAATACACATTTGCCGATTTATATATATATATATATGTCTATACTTAATTCCATAGATAATTTGCAACATGTTATATACAAAGTATACATAAACGGCCTAATTTACAAAACTTTATGAAGCCTTAAAATATGTTTATTTTATAGTTCTATAAAGAAAATATGCCAAAGAAACCTAATTTAAATCTACATTAAGTTCTGTTAATAAGGCGGAAAATATTTAGAAAAAAAATTAAAAATCTCCATATGTTAACCATTCAATTTGTTCAAGCTTATAAAAATTAGAAATATAAAGAACTATTCAAATTAATTTATAATTGGAATGCATTCTGAAGTGAGTAGTATCGTGTTATCTGTAGACGTGGGTCTACCATCGTTGAGTTAGTCACATTCGTTAAGCTTGAATCATTAAATATGCTTAAATTTAGAACGTCCGCGTCGTCATCTTCGATATAAACATCAACGATATTGTCTTCGTCTATATTTATAAAAATCTCCATAAGTTAACAATTCAATTTGTTTAAGCTTATAAAAATTAGAAATATAAAGAACTGTTAAAATTAATTTGTAATTGGAATGCCTTCTGTAGTGAGTGGTAGCATGTTATCTGTAGACGTGGGTCTACTGTCGTTGTTCTGTTCGAAACTGTTTTCTCCACTTGTGTTAGTCACACTTGTTAAGCTTGAATCATTAAATATGCTTAAATTTGGAACATCCGCATCGTCATCTTCTATATAAACATCAACGTCATTGTCTTCGTCAACTTCGGAATTATCGCTATCATCAACTATATTACCTACGGCACCAATATCTGTGTCAATATGTGTGTCACTATTCTTTCCTTTGGTCGCAGATGATATATGAACATGTTCATCGGTATCTTGGCTACTAGCTTTGAAATTTAAAGCAACAGATGGTACATTTTTAATGCTGTTGCTATAGCTTAAAGGATCTCTCTCGCCATTCAAATTTAATGCACTTATGGCAGGCAAGTCATGACTATGTTGTTTACTGTGGGGAATGTCACTAAAAGTTGAATTTAAGTCGTCTCTAGCCTTATATTCAATATTTGGGGCACTATCTGTACAGTTCCGTATTTCCTCAGATGTGTCTGACAATCGAATGGAATTTCCTATTAAAAAACTTAGCTTAGGGGTAGAGTCTTCGGAGGACATTAGAGAATTACCCAATTTACTGTTGGTAGATTCCAACAGCAATGATATCTTTGGCAAATTATCGGATGGCATTGCTGGTGTTACCAAACTGGATAGTTCTTGGGGAGGAGGTTCATATTCGTTTATGGTAAATATATTGTGATGGTTAGTAATTTTGGCAGTTTCATCAAAAAGGTTTGTATGTGGAACATATGTGTGATTTGCTTTTTTCTTCTGGCTTTGTTTCTGTTTTTCCAAGTGCTTCACTGATTTGTGTAATCTCGGTGGAGGTTTTGGAGCTACACCATTGTCATTAGCAGATGCAAAGGCCGGAGCAAATATCTTTTCAATTGGATCTCGATATTTTGTATAGTAATCTTTGTTGTTGTCCATTAAACTATTTCCAAAATTTGCATTTTGTAGTATAAGTTCAGTTCCAGGATAATTTTGACTGTCATTAGCCATTTCACAGATATCCTCATATATAGTAGATGGTAATTCACAAGTGATTTCAGCGCCGGGTCCATCCGTGGGCCGAGGAGGTTTAGGCTCTAAAATAAAAAATATGAATTTATGAGTGTTAAGTTAAAATAAAATCCTCATGAATGGTAATAAAACTGAATGATTGATACTTTCTAATCATCGCAATATTCCTTTATATAACCCGACAATACAAAATTCTACTATCGATACAACGGATTCGGCTTCACTTCTTGGTTTTGATTTGGACTCTTCCCACTATATATTTCACATTTCATTTCTAGAATCAATATTATTCTTAGAAGATTGTATAATTCAAAATTAGTTCTTCCAGAGCATATTCAACATTTCTTAGCACATTCGCAAATCAGCATTTAAAAGATATTTGATTATATATTTCCGTTCTTTAAGCAGCTAGAGTCAATGTTGCTTTGTTTTAATGCCATTTTTTGATTCTGTCACAATACATAGACTTTATTAAGTTATATTTTAAAAATTTTCATGTCGAGTCTCCCTGACAATATGCTTTTTTATGTTTTGCATAGGCAAAAATGCGTTACATTTATAAGTATATTTTCATGTATAGATTTTTTGTTTAGGTTTTCATATATAGTTTTTAATGTCAGAAATATTCTTAAGTTGTTGTTGTTGTAGGAGTTTGTTGTGTTCTATCTTTCGTCTGCTTGATTCTGTTGAGTGCCAAGATCCAGGAACTCTGGGACTAAAAAGGTTACAATCGGGGCATACATCTTGCACGTCGTCATCAATCCTTGCTCTGTAGGAGTCGAGGCGGCTGCATCTGCCGGAACGTAATTGAGCCAGAACTACTCTGGTTTGCCGGGGGAGCAATTTCTTCGGGTGCAATGGGAGGCGGTCGTTCTCCAATCTGACAGATCCGAATAGTATTCCACTGCGTGTCACAGAGCTGACGAGACCACACTGGTCAACAAGGTTTCTTTGTCTGCACCTAAAGTGCTGCTGGCAGGCGTTCAACCTGTCGCAGATGTCAACAATGGGTGGGGGCCGGTTGCCATGATCGTACAATCGTCCGCATATGATACGATCTCTTTGCCGTCTGGTGGGGGTGGAATGGAGGATAGGTAGAGATTAAACAGTGCCGGAGATACCACCCCGCCGTTTCACTCTATGGTGCATCGCCTTCTTATCCCTAAATTCCACAGATAATTTGCGACCCTGCGTTTCAGGCCTAGCTGGAGGGACGTGTTGGCGATGTCCTCAAGTAGTTTGGCATGGCTGACCGTGGCGAATGCCTTCGAGGACCGTCCTATCACATGGCCTGGGCTGGGCTGCAAAGCATTTGTTGTGCTATGCAGTTTTCGATGTTGATGCTCGGTGAATGGAAATTCTCCTACGAGGCTAGGAAGCAGTAATGCCTCAAACGTCTATGCTGATGGTGAGAGAAGGGCGATCGGTCTGTATGACTCCCCGAAACTCAGGTCCTATCCAGGCTTCAGTAGTGGGATCACTTCGCCCATTTTCCAGACAACGGGAACTATAATAGTGTTCAAAGACAGGTTGAGGACAGTAGTAAGGTACTCAAGTCCAGGTAAATCCAGATTTGTCCAAAGGCATAATTTTATCAAAATCGGTTCAGTTTTAGATATAGCTCCCATATATTGGGTTGCCCAAAAAGTAATTGCGGATTTTTTAAAAGAAAATAAATGCATTTTTAATAAAACTTAGAATGAACTTTAATCAAATATACTTTTTTTACACTTTTTTTCTAAAGCAAGCTAAAAGTAACAGCTGATAACTGACAGAAGAAAGAATGCAATTACAGAGTCACAAGCTGTTTAAAAATTTGTCAACGCTGACTATATGAAAAATCCGCAATTACTTTTTGGGCAACCCAATATATGTTTCATTCGATATACCATTTTCGATCTTCGCAAAATTTTGCACAAGACGTTCTATTTAATGTTCCACCATGTGTGCATAATTTCATCAAAATCGGTTCAGTTTAACATATAGCTCCCATATAAATCTATCATCCGATGACATTTTTAAGCTCTAACCATAATTTTGGTTTGATCTTTTCAAAATTTTGCACATGTTGGAATATTACGTAGAACGTCTTGTGCAAAATTTTGAAAAGATCTAACCAAAATTATGGCAACCAGAGCCTAAAAATGTCATATCGGATGAAACATATAAATGGGATGTCTAAGACTGAACCGATATTGATAAAATTATGCACATATGTTAGAACATTAAAAACAAGGGCTTGTGCAAAATTTTGTAAAGATCGGACTACAATTATGGCTACTAGAGCCTAAAAATATTAGGACTTACTTTACTTTTACTTTAATTGGCTATGAAAGAATATTTGTTTCACTAGCCGAAGGTAGAATAGCGTTCTAAGCGCCTCCATCTTCTGCGCTCATTCTAAAATCTCTGACACCAAGTTTCGAGGTGTCTCCCACCCCTTGATCTTTCCATCGGGCTTTTGGTCTTCCCGGTTTGGATGGACCACAGTGTTGCCTTCAAAAGACTTCTTTGCTGGATCTTCTTCATCCATTCTGACAACATGACCTAGCCAACGCAGCCGTTGTATTTTGATGCGTGAACTATGCTATAGTCATCATACAACTCATACAGCTCGTGGTTCATACGTCGCCTATATTCTCCATTAACGCAAACTGGTCCATATATTTTACGAAGAATCTTTCTCTCAAATACTCCAAGCACTGTCTCATCTGCTTTCACAAGTACCCATGCTTCAGAACCATATAACAGCATCCGTGCTGTATCAGTGTCAGTGTCTTGTATAGTGCAATCTTCGTCTATTGAGAGGTAGCCTTGTTTCTAAACTGCTTACTTAGTCCAAAATAGCATCTGTTTGTCAGTCTTATTCTTCGCTTAATCTCAAAACTGGTGTCATTCGTTTTGGTTACGGCGGTGCCGAGGTAGATAAAGTTACCGTCTTCTCAAAGTTGTGGCTCCCAACTTTCTCCATTTTCTTTATCTGCTCGGTTGTGCAAGGATTTTGGGAGTTGAAACTCTCCATTTCCCCTACCCATTTTCACTGACTCTCTTTCGATTCGGTGACCGACCTATGATATCGATGTCGTCGGCATAGGCGAGTAGGCGAGGGGCGCCGATTAGGATTTGATTTCGGTTTCTTTGGTGAATTTTCTTAGAATTTAATGTAGATTACGTTTTGGCTATACGATTTTTAACTTTTTTTCATCTATACAAAACAACTCGCCCTAATGTATATGTTTGCCCGATTTTGACTTATATTGCTATGATGTGGTTCTTTGTCGAATGATCCTCACGAAATTTATCGAGTAGAATTATTTTACAACACATGAAATTTCCTCTGATTGAAATCGGTTCAGATTTAGGTATATCACCCATATATATTAATTGCCTTATTTTCAAATCTAGAGTATTTACAACCTTTCTTTTTAAAAAATTTTAAAATATTGCACGATATTTTCTTATATTCGTATTTTCATCTTGATGAAATTGGATCAGATTAAGATATAACTTCGAAATACGTCCGGTGTTCACTTATAAAGTTATACAATAAACGACCTATCTGCACGAAAATTTGTAAGGGTTGATTTTTTTACTTATCTGAATAAATCTGACTTATTTCATCCCATCGGTTCTGACTAGATTTGTTCCCACTATAAATGAATTGCCCGATTTTCACTTGTAAGGCCGCAGTCACTACAACACTTTTCTGAACACCTCCGCGAAAGTCCATCAAGATTGGTTTAGATTTAAACTTATAGTGAGATGTAAGGCATTATTTCTCATACTTTCCCTTGTTTTACATTTACAAATATAAACAGAAAAGGTATAACTTATGTTATTAGTAATAATATGTTACAAAACTTATAAGATAAAAACCAATTTCTTGTTAAAATTGTCAAATTATTTCATACTATGTTAATGTCTAATTTAATATAAGCGGCATATCGCGGTCATGCAAAATGTTAACAAACCTTAAATGGCGCTTACACCAAAATCATTATCGCCCTCATTTCATAACGGTACATGGTACAGCTCCGACATTTAGGGAGGTGGCGTAATTCGATATTCTCTATGTATATTTAATCAAAAAACGAAAATCGAAAAATTACGCTTTCATCCTTTTTGCGGAAAGGGCTCGATATATAGAGACTAGCATACGCCCGGTTCGTTTCGCACCAGCCAGCCAGCCCCACTATTTTCTAATTTAACCCAGTCGACGACAGCAAAATTGAAGTAGAACCCAGGTATACTTTAAAAATGATTAAATCGTTGAACTTTTAACGTTGTTGTTTTTGTAGCAGTGTGTTGTACACTGAGGCGTCAGCCCTTTCTGAAGAAAGGCTCCATCGCCCCAATTCGGTGCGTACAACCGGCTGCCATGGGATTGATGTACTTGTGTGCAAATTTCCCATTTAGTATTTAATAGCTGTCAACACTAGTTTCTTCAATGTAGGAATTTCTAAATCCCGTCCGGGCACTTAGTTTATAATACAATTTTGTATCTGTATTATTTATAGTTTTTAATACTCCCCGCCTTTTTATCTGGTGCCTATGACACGAGAGATAGCATTCGTAATACCTTTTAAAACCTCTCCATTTTTATTTTCTTCCTTTCAATTTATATTTTATTTTTAAATTAAATTTTTCCAACGTGAGAGTAGTTCAATGCAATTTGTTCAAATCGGCTCATGTGACTTCGTATTACATAATGCAACTAAATAAATAAATAAAATTAATGTACAACCAAACTAAGAAAATCAATTAGATTTTTTTCTCATA
Organism: Stomoxys calcitrans; assembly: GCF_963082655.1. Taxonomy (NCBI): domain Eukaryota; kingdom Metazoa; phylum Arthropoda; class Insecta; order Diptera; family Muscidae; genus Stomoxys; species Stomoxys calcitrans. The sequence continues at coordinate 144,493,075 of NC_081553.1, read as the reverse complement.
AAAAATAGGACCCACCACTTAATGTAAAAAAATACTCCACTCTCTTTCTCTGTTAAAACACTTTTACTTCTTTAAGTTTTTTCTTCCTTAAACTATCAATCAGCTATTTCATACATTAAGTGTAACCGTACACAGTACGGCTACATAATAATATATCATGTCTGAGCAGAATCACATGTCTGTATAATTTCCATTTCGATCTCAATACACAACACTCACCCACTAGAAATTCGATCACATGCCTAACGGATTGACTCGAAGGAGTCCTTCATCTGCAAGGGCTGCCGCCTCAGTGTATAACACACCGCTACAACAACAACAATTAAAGACGATCTTTAAATAATACAAACTCCGATGCTCTATATAATCTGTCATTACATTCATAGAAATAACAGACGCTTAAGTAAAAATAATAATTTGTTGTTTTTCTTCTTCTTGGTCATCAGAAATTAATTCGACAGCTTTTTCATACCAAATGAAACAAAAAGCAAGCAAAATTATCTCCCGTCTCTTACACTTTAAAAATTTTTTTCGTTCAACCATTTAATTTTTTTACTCTCTTCATTTTAGCAATCAGTCAGTAAAGCGTCTCTTTTATATGTACAGCGGTCAAAAAAAGTATTCATCATTAGCAAAATTGATAATAAATTCACTTATTTTGGGTAATTGAAGAAAATTTAAAGTAAACAAATAATGCAGTTTTATGCAATAGTTTATTTTTCGTAATATGTTTTAAAATAAATTCAAAAAATAAATTTAATTAGCGCAAAAAATGCAATTTTATATAATAACACCAAAAACAGAACAAAAAAAAGTATTCATCATTGATGTGCTATCATCAAAGTCAAATTCAAATATTATTTGGGAATCCCCCTTTTCTGTTTTATTTAGTAAAGGAGGCTTTGCCCTTGACAGCAAATATTTAATTTCATTGAAAATATAGTTTTTGTCAAAATGGGTCGTAAGCAAAACGAGGTTTCTGATGAGGTAAAAGTTTTGATAATAAAACACCACAGGAATGGTTTAACTCAAAAAACTATCAGTGAAATATTAAATAGACCACGATCTACTATACAATCCATCATCAGAAAGTGGACAGAAACGAAAACTGTTGACAATAAACCAAGATCTGGTCGACCAAAAGCACTTTCAGTTGGAGATGTGCGTTGGCTAGTGCGGCAAGTCCAGAAAACTCCGAAGACAAATGCGACCATTCTTCGTAAAAACACTATGGAATATTTAGGGAAGGAAGTTACTACACAAACAATTCGAAATACACTCAAAAGGCATAGTTACAGAGGAAGAACTGCACGTAAGAAGCCCTTTATAAATAAAATAAACCGAGTGAAAAGGCTAAACTTCGCAAAAATGTATGTAAAACAGCCCGAATCATTTTGGAAAACAGTCATTTTTGCAGACGAGAGCAAGTTTAATCTTTTTGGGTGCGATGGAAAGGTCATAGTGTACAGAAAACCAAATACAGAGCTTGAAGAACGAAACACAGTTGCTACTGTAAAACATGGTGGAGGTGGTTTAATGGTTTGGGGGTGTATGGCGGCTTCAGGAGCGGGAAATCTTGAAATTATTAATGGAGTAATGGATCATAAGTATTACATTGACATTTTAAAGAGGAATTTAAAAGATAGTGCTGTAAAACTTGGGCTTGGTAATAACTTTCAATATTATCAAGATAATGACCCCAAACATTCTGCTTTAAATACCAAGATGTGGATGCTGTATAACTGCCCCAAAGTCATTAAAACTCCTCCTCAAAGTCCCGACTTGAACCCAATTGAACATCTTTAGGAACATCTCGAACGCAAATTGAGAACGCGCAATTTTTCGAGCAAGAGTCAAATGCAACAGGTGATAATGGAGGAATGGACTAATATAGACCAAAATATAACCGCTAAATTAGTCCAATCGATGTCAAACCGTTTAAAAGAAGTTATAAGACGCGGTGGTCGAATAACAAAGTATTAATTTTTTTAAATTATGTTATTTATTTTTTTGTTTTTTTGCAATGATGAATACTTTTTTTGTTTAATTTTTTGTGATCAGCTGTAAAATGGCCCTTTTTGTTCCAATAAATACTATTTTTTTCTTTAAAAACAATGAAATTGTGTACATATATATCACACAAGCACTACTGCATCATTAGTTTAATATGTTTTTATTCCAATTGTCTTTTGTAGACTTATTAAAAAAAAACATTGAATGATGAATACTTTTTTTGACCGCTGTATGTAGATAGGAAAACTATACTTCAAATCGAAATATCTTTTGAATATGTTTATGTAATATTAATTATTCTCACCAAATTGTACACACGTTTTCTACACTTCCATAGACAGCATACACCAAATTTCTTGTATTTTAAAATAATACATTTTACTCATTCAAACTCATACTTATGTTAGTAGCATTGCTTGCGTAATTTTTGATAATAGATAGGATAACCCAAAGTTCCAAAGGCAATTAAGAATGCATGGTACAACATGTATTTAAAATGGTACATGTATTGATACCGTCAAACAGCGCGTCAGAGGTATCCACGCTCCTTGGGAGGACGCGAAGCTTGACCTGGTGAGAAAGATGGACATCCCCCAGCTCACAAAGGCGACGGGCTTCATCAAGGGATGGGGCAGTAAATTTGCGACGGAACGCATGTTTGGATTCTTGGGCAAGCAAAACCAAGGTTTGGTCGCAGCGAAGTAGGAGGTCTTCTACAGGGAGGAGAAGAGCGAAGGAACTTTCCTTGTGATTGACATTGATCAAGTCTCCGTGACGAGTTTGGCTAAGACTAAAGGCATGGTGCACTAAGGGAGCAAGGCTGTCTTTTTCAAGATTGGGAAGACTAGGATAGGCAGAAATCCTCATATTGAGACATTCGACCGTGCAGTGGCAGGTGACTCAATACCGCCTAACAATCAGGGGGCTGGAGAGGAGACAAACACCGTCTTTCTCAATATTGGAAAGACTAGGATAAGCAAAGATCCTAATACTAAAACGACAGGCAGTGCAGAGGCCCAACAAAGCCTTACAAACAGGGGGCAGACGATGAGAACATCACCTACTCCCAAGATGCCCATTTACTGGAGGACCAATGATTGAGGTAATCCAGATAAACCTCCACCGGAGCGAGACTGCTACACACGCTCTGATGGAGAAAATCCGCAACGGCAAGATTCATATTGCCTTAATTCAGGAGCAATGGACGACCCGGAACAAAGTTTCTGGACTGAACCATATCAATTTGAATTATATATTTTCCCCAGAGTTGTCAACGTCGGATGTAGCAGTGGTGAGACAAGGAGACGGTGGAGCATAACTGACATCACTTTATCTGCCTTTCGACTCCCCGACACCACCATCCACGTCGGAGCTGTAGCGGCTGGTGAGTAAAGCATAACAGACGAGAAATGAAATCAGCCCAAGAAAACCCTGGATGACCGGGGAGATTCGCAATATTCGGAAAGAATTCCGCAGACTTTTTAACAGATCACGTCGTAAAAAAGCCGAAGTTTATTGGGATGTGTATTATACAAGGCTCAAGGAATACAATAAGATAACCAGAGCGGCAAACTGTACCTCCTGGAAGCTTTTCTGCGAACAGGTCGATAGCGTTAAAGACGCCGCCAGATAAACAGTTTCTCTAAAAAACCCATATCCAAACTGAAACTTTAGTAGACGACATGGGAGTGAAAGCAGAGACAAAGGAGGACATGTTGAGGCTTTTGATGAAAACGCATTTTCCACAGGATATGACGGGACTAATGGAGACACTGGAATCGTGGAATAATGATGTTAATCGAAGGTTTATATTTACGGAATTTATGGTGAAGGAATCCTTGAGGAGCTTTAAACCATTTAAGTCACCCGGATCTGATCGAATATTTCCGGCGTTACTACAGAAGACGGCAGACTATCTGGCGCCCACATGTCCATTATTTTCACAGCGTGCCTGAAATTTGCATATACTCCGAAAGCCTGGCAGGAGGCAAGGGTGGTATTTATACCCAAGCCCGGCAAGGCATGCGACACCAAAGGATTACAGACCTATAAGTCTTACGTCCTTTCCACTCACAACCATGGAACGTATTGTGGAAACCATGATAAAGAGTAGGACATCCAGCGAACTGCTCAAATACAAACAGCATGCCTATGTCAAGGAAAGGTCGTTGGAGACTGCCCGGTTGTGCATAAAATAGAAGAAAGAATGCCAAAACGTACACACTGGCGGTATGCATTGACATCGAGGCGGATTTTAACAATGTGCGGACCGACAGACTGATCCAATCCTTAGACCAGTACCGGGTGGACCCGGTCCTGGATAAACCATATGCTAAGGAACAGGTGGATAAATTGTGTGTCCCATGAAAAAAATATAAGGGAGAAAGTGGCACAAGGCACGCCACTGGGAGCTTTTTATCGCCACTCCTATGGTTGGCCACCATAAATGACCTATTACGGATACTAACTGAGAAGGGATTTGAAACCGTCTGCTACGCAGCCGATGTTATAATACTTCGATGGAGTAAGGATCCGAACTAGCTATGCAGAAGGGCCGTATGGCATATGACTAGGCTAGGCCCAGAGGTCTCAATGTAAACCCAGAGAAAACTGAAATATACCTGTTTACGAGGAATAAGAAGGTGGACCAATTTAACGCACAACGTTTCATCGATAAAACGATTTTGATATCTTACAAGGACAAATACTTATGTGTGATGTTGGACACGAAACTGAATTGGAAGGGTCATATTCAGGAGCATACTGAGAAGGCGGGCCGTAGGCTCGAAATGGGGACTAAATCCGAGGGCAGTCCACTGGCTCTACAGCGATAAGACCACGCCCTCTATGGCACTGGGGACTATTCTAGATATCCGACCCATAGACATACAGATTAAGTGTGAGGCAGCCACTGCGGCTATGAGACTTAAGGCGCTGGAGAATAGATTGAGGATGGGAGCAGTTCATACCATCGCGTTATAATCCAGGCGACGATAGGAAACCTGGAACTAAGGGAAGAATCTTGAGGTCGAGTGTGAGACACTGCTGCCATCGGCACAGTCTTGAATTGACGGAACACTAGTATTGCCATCTGGAAGATAATGTTACACTGATGGATCAAAGATAGATGACAGAGTGGTCCCTGCGGTTTACATTGAGAACCCGGGGACTGAGATCTGTTTTAGACTGCCTGGCCATAATTCGGTCCTGCAGGCGTTGAACATCTTTACGGACAGTAAAATTGCCACAAGGCACGCATGCAAGACGAGGCTATTTCTGAAAGGAAGTAAGAAGGAGGTCAGTATAGCTATTGGTATCATAACGGGACACATAGGTGTACGAGCTCACTTATGTAAAATCGGTGCGGCAAGTGATAGCATGTGTAGGGCATGCGGGGAAGATGATGAGACGTTGGAGCATTTCCTTTGTCATTGTCCTGCTTTCGCGTCCAACAGATACCTCTACTTAGGTGGAGACACAATATCAGACATAAACCAACTTAGGGGAGTGGCATTGAAAACAATTACGGATTTTGTAAGTAGCACGGAATTCCTAACATAAATTTTTTTTAGAGGTTACTTTATAGTTTTTAGAGCGCACAACAAGCCGATTACTGGCTTAGGTGTATGTCCATAGTGGCATGGGGCGGATTAATATCTGCACCCTCTTTTCAACCTAGCCTAAAGTCTAACATACACATACAAAGAGATCAAACATGAGAAAAGGAGTAATAATAAAGAATAATAAAACCTAGGGAGGCTATTCAAGACAGCTCGGCCTCTCCTGCCGAGACATCGCCCCGATGTCATCTTCGTCGTCTTCTCGGCAGTGTAGACTGAACTCGATGGCTTCTGACTTACTTGCATCCCCTTAACGTCTTGCTATAGATATCTATCCTTGCAAAGAACGTTGGCCATCACATATGGCCCTGCAAATCGTGGTTCCAATTTGCGTGATTCGCCCGTTGATTGTAGTTCGTTTTGCATGACGTCAACTTCATACCATTATGGCTTACTGTGTGCTTGATCAAATCTGGTTTTCCACTGTTCACGGCATTTGCTTATATTTAGTTGGGCCTCGATCTGATTACTCTCAACTGGAACTTCATCTTCCATTTCAATAATAGCAGGCCAAAAGCTTATTTTGTATGACGCCTTGTAGGTTAAAGTTAAATATCAATTCGTGTGGACTGAATCCGGTGGTGTTGTTAGGTTGGGAATTCGCCGTTCATTGAATACGAAGCAAAAAGATATCCCATTCCTTTGTAGTTGTTCTTAAATAATTCAAAATTGTGCTATTAGCCCTTTCCACTTGGCATTCGCCCTTGGAGTTCTCACAGCTGTCTTAATATGACAAATGCCGTATTCAGCGAATTCTCATATTGTTTAGAATTAGACATAGACTTTCTTACGTCGCACAAAGGGTCCTAAGTGATCAACGTGCAAGGTCTGGATCGGTACTAGATCACGATCGTTGATGTACATCTCTACCTCTAACTTTCCCGTTTTCCTTTTGTTAAAGCAACATTCCACACAGGAACAACATTTCTGATACGCGGAAACCAAAAATTTTGAGGTAATCGCTGGATTGTGTTCTCTACTCCGAAATGACCCATATAATCACGGTAATACCTAACGATAAGGCATCAAACCGCTTTAGGAACAACAAATAACAATTTTCCATCGCATTTCCTACAGAGCCTTTGATTCTCCTATTGGTAATCTGTTCGAATTTTTTTTCTTGTTCCGATTTATGATTGTCGGCAATTTCTCATCCTACAATTGCATGGTTAACAACCAGTCGTCGGTTGCAATAGAGACATGAGCAATTGGTGCCTCAATAGGGGCTCGACTCATGGCGCCAACGTGAGCCGTTCTGCTGCCCGCTCGAGGTATGCACTCGTATTCCATTAGAGCCATCTACAACCATGCAATTCTGGGGATTATCTGCGTTTTGGCTTTAATGGTTGAAATAACAAAGCAGTCGGTAACAAGTCGGAATCTCTTTCCGAGTAAGTATATTCGAAACCTGGCAAGTGACTCCACCACGGCCAATTCCTCCGGTTCGTAATTGTGTTATCGATATTCGGTGGCACTACAGACTCGGCTGAAATACAAAACTACTCTCCACGAACGTCCTCCATCCACCAACTGAAGAAGTATTCCAGCCAATCCCTCACAGCTGGCATCTGTGTGAACCTCATGCATGCCTTCGAAATCATATAAGGCTAATACTGGGTCTTCACAAAGCTTGGTTTTCAAAGTTTCGAATGCAGTCACTTGCTCGGGTCCCCAAACAAAATGTGTACTTCCGGTTTCCGTCGTTAATTGGCCGATTAAACATGGTATTGACTTATAAAAATCATTTCAATTTAGGTGTTAATTGCTTTAATTATTTTTGATATAGAATATAGAATTTTTTGTATCACGGCAAGTGATTGGTAAATAAGGTATACGTTGAAAATATTTTAATTCTACGAATTAAATTGTTATTTAATAGTATAAATTGTGCATTGACTAAGATTATATTGTGTTCCCTTTCACACACATGTAATGCGAAACGAAGTGCGAATGAGTCAAATATATGTCTAGATTTTATCACATACAGAGCCAAAGTGGCGTGGCTAAACCAAAAATTAATTCAAGATATTGGAAGTGTGGTTTTTATCGCTACATAAAATGTATTTTTTTTTTGTTATAATTTTAAAGTCAAACAAATTTATTGTGAACAATTTTGGGCTCAAATCAAATCAACTCAACAAATCGAATGGATGAATGCCAAACGCAACAAATTGGAGGAAATTGTAGAATGTCAACATGGTATTTATAAATATATATTATTAATATTATCTTTGATATTTTATTATCCATATGTGGATCTAGATTTCGTGGTATTCGGCAAAATACTAAGATTGATATATATTACGATTCATTTCAAATATCTATGTATATACATTTTATTGTTTATAACTCTCTTTACAGACAGTTTCGCCAACGACGAAGAGAGGCTCAAAATGGAATCGACAATTTTTCTTTTTTAGAACCATTAAGAACCATAGAACCATTAAGAACAAATTTAAACATTTTTAGCAATTTTTTCGTTTTTTATACGTAGTTTAATCCAATGAAATAAAAAGTTTTTTATTAATGTAAAAAATATCAATTATTTATTTTTATTAAAGCAGTAAAATCGTTATTTAAAAGAATTGGGAAACATCAAATGAAAAGTTTATTGAGTTAATAACCACTTTAATTGGATTTTTGGTCTTATCATAAATCCAAATTACAATATTGTTAATCAATAATACAAACTCCTTTATAGGTCCGATTTCAGCAAATTTTTCAATTGAATGTACAAATTTCTAAACTAAACAAAGTTTTTAATTTATTCTGTGGGATAATTTGAATATATTTAACGAATTAATGGAAAAATCCGCACAAACACATGAACCGGTGCACTTCCGTCGCATTTCTGATGGTCTATATCCTTCGATTTTCCAGAGGTAATTTCACGTTCGTCTATTTCGTGGACAAGGAAATCAATTTCATTCGTCAGAAAGCTACACTTATCATACGGCAGAGTCAAATTACATCGTTTTAAAATTCGTAAAAAGTTTTCCAAGACCCGAATTTCGTCGTCCGCCGCCTTACTGGGTATAATAATATCGTCGAGGTACGCTATTACGATATCTGGTTTAGGCATCTCGAGCAACTTACTTATCATCTCCCGAAATATGAAGGGTGCATTAACAAACCCGAGTGGCATACGTTTGAACTTATTATGTCCATCCTGAGTGAGAAATGCGGTGATATGCCCCGAGGTTTCATCAACTTCAATCTGGGGGTAACCCATTTTCATGTCTAATACAGTAAAATATTTATAACCTGCAAGTTTTGCCATAATGTCCTCTATTATGGCATCCTGAGTGATAAATGCGGTGATATGCCTCGAGATTTCATCAACTTCAATCTGGGGGTAACACATTTTCATGACTAATACAGAAAAATATGACATCGGGAATGGTTTTCTCACCCTGACTTCATTTTAACGTCGATAGTCGATGCACATGCGAAGTTCTCCATTATTTTTCTCGTTCAATACGATCGGCGTAAAATAGGGTGATGTTGATGGTCGTATTATCTCAGCAGCCAACATGTCATTTATTATTTCGCGCACAGTCGGTCGTCTTGCAAAGGGTAATCGATAAGGTTTCATACAAATGGGCACTTCTGTCGACAACTTCATATGCACTTCTGTCGGTATTCATCTTCGCGATATTACACTTGCCGATGTCCTTCCCTTTAAATGCGAATCGTCCATCAAATCTCCTGATTACACTGTTACAATCGAATCATCTGGTAGAGCCGTGTTTACGTTATTCACAACTTTCGATTGAATGTGACAATCATTACCATCAAATACAACACACATATTATCGGCAAATATAATATCTCTACCTATCAACATATCGTAAGCTAGCTTATCGTTTTCTACCATCAAAACAGAACTTTCGATTGCCACGTCAAACTCAAATTTATTTCCTCAAAGCATTCATATTGCCCGCCACAAAAACCAACAAGACGTACGAAGTCCTTTTCAATCTCACCAAGGTTGACGGCAATATATTTCCTCACAAGGCTATGTGCACTGCCACTGTCTATCAATGCATCAAATGAAATGTCTCCGATTTTCACCATCTTATGGTGTAATATGATTATAAGTTACATTTTGTGTCGTATTTCTGTCTTTGCACTCCGACGCGAAATGTCCAATACGCGAACATATTTCACAACGACGACACTTCTAAGGCTCAGGTCACTCACGTGATATAAGAGCTGGTAATTTTTTTTTAACCTGTGTTCGATTTACGACATATGTGTACCTGTTAGAGCCATATGCACTAAAGAAAGGCAACAACCGTGGTTTACTAACAAAATTCAATCCCATGGCAACCGGTTGTACACACCGGATTGACCCAATGGAGTTCTTCATCGGCAACAAAACTACTAACAAAATTTATATCGTGATCACATCTCGTGATTTGGCCTATAAACGATGGAGGCGTTTTAGAATACAGGAAGAAGTGGTCAAGAAAAGTTACAAGTCTAAAAAAGAAATATTGGAATAGGCTCAAAGGCAAATAATATCGCTGATTCTCTTTTCAATTTGAACACTGACGAAATTAACGCAAATTTTTCTAGAATACATGGCACGGAACATTTCGTAAATGTGTATTCTAACATACCTACAGCCCAAATCGAAAACACTTTCAATTTAAGATGTGTTAATTCGGAAGAAATCCTGCGAAGTTTTGCAACTATCATGTCCGACGCTGAGGGCTTAGACGGCGTTATGTCTAGATTTGTAAAGCTGGTTCTACCAAAGATACTACCGTTTTTAACACACATTTTCTTTACCACCCTTACAAAGTCACAGTTTCCAAAAGATTGGCAATAAGCAAAAATTGTATCAATGCCCAAAAATAATTCCAAGATTCGTCCAATAGCTGTACTGTTATTTCTCTCAAAGGTACTAGAACACATCTTGAGTATGCTAATCGAAGACTTTCTAAATTCGAAAAATCTTTTGACAGATAAGCAATCAGAAATTCGGAGCAAAAGAAACTGCTCCACTGTTTTAACCCTCCGGCGGGTGAGAAGGTCCCTGGGGATTTTTTCAAGGTCGTTGGGGACCTTTTCATTGATGTGCACAATTTTAAAAAATGCGTTTTCATAAAAAATTCCATACAAAAATTACAAGGTAATGTGGTTCTTGTACTTCGGCAACGGCTCAACCGTCGGAGGATAAATCGACGTTGTGGAAGAATTACAGCTAAACATGGACCACAGTAAAGCCTTTGATACTTTCAATCATAAAATTTTTATCTCGAAAAACTCTTCTTTTTTCCGAACCGGCTTATAAGCTAATTCTGTCATACTTAACAGGACGTCGCCAATATTTATCCGTTGGAAATATACAATCAACAGTCATCGAAGTAAACAGAGGCGTCCCGCAAGGTTCCATCCTTGGGCCCTTGCTACTCTCTATATATATAAATGACCTGCCTGATGCTCCCAAACAGTGCAGTCTACAGATGTATGGCGACGATGTACAACTTTTTACCGGTGCTAATCCCGACTTGATACAATCATGTATCAGCAATATAAATTCTGATCTTAACGAAATACAAAAATGGCCTATTTTAGATCCGTCCAAAAGTAAATTAATGAAACTTTCAAAACGTCCAGTAGCACAAATTCCTCCAATCGGAGCTATTCTAAATAACACTATCATCGACATGTGCAAAGTTTATGGTCCGTGAGAACTTCTACCCCCTTCCAAGTTCGTACAGACCCATAATGCTATATGGTGTTGGGGTATGGTGGACGTCACCTCCAAAGACCACCTACTGTTCAATAGTAAACCGGATCCAAAGGATGGCTTGTTTGTGCATCACATCCGCACAGAGGACGAATGCAATGAATTTAATGCTACATCTAATGAGCCTGAACATTGTGGCTAGACATATTGCTGCGACCATTGCCATGAGGCTAAGTTAGCTTTCTCTTTAATCATACGGCGGCTTTAGACACTGTGTTATCCTTGATACAATGTCCGATGTTCCAGGCAGTGTGAATTACACTCGGTTTGAGCACCTTTTTGACAAAAAGTACTGTACCACTATTCCTGAAAGAACCGATTGAAACAACGGATGGAAATACGTATGATTCCAAACTATACGACCAGGTGGGCTTTAGGGTGTACTCTAAAGATCTAGAACTGGGCATATCGGAAAGGTTACCCGACCACTGCAGTGCGTATCAAGCGGAGATCCTTGCAATTAAGGAAGTGGTGGAATGGCTAAGATATAATGTCATAACGACGATTGGCTTAAATATCTTCTCAGTCAGCCATTAAATGGAAATGGGTTTTTGGATTTTTGTTTTGAATTTGACGATTTTTTTCGGATCTGTATTTGTTTTAAAATTAATAAAAAAGAGAGAGGGGAGAATTTCATACTTTATTTTCATATATTCTTAGGGTAAATTTTTTTTTTTAAAATTTAGTTTTTTGAGAAAATTACATTGGAGTTTTGTATTGGGAGACATTTCTTTATGATTTTTTCTTAGAGAAAATTTCGTTCAAAATTTGTCTTTAGAAAAAAATCCTTTGACACATCCTAAGAGAAAATTGCATTTAAATTCGGTGATAAAATTTATTAATATTTTGCCTTTACAGAAAATTGCATTAAAACTAAATCTGTTTAGAAAATAGACTGCCGGCGACATGTCATAATGCCTTATAACGCAAAATCAATTTTAGGCGTTATGACCGCTCATGTTCATAAGGCCCAGAAAAATTGGGACACAACCAGGGCTGCGGTGTCGGAGTCGAGCAATTTTGCCAGGAGTCGAGAATGTTATCTCGACCCCGGACAAAGTAATAAAAAACGTTTCAACAAAAAAAATTAATTTAAAAAATTCTTTAGAATAAAAAAAGTTGTTATTTTTATAGTAGACATTTGTATTCAATTTTGTTGTTTTTAAATTCAAGCTCGAGGTCTTTTTTGCTATTTATTTAAAGTATTTATCGATAGTTCGTATATAAAAATTAAGTTTTGTTTTTCGTTTGGTTGTATTATTTATTGAAAGTAGATTCCATTGAAATATTGATATATAAATTATATATAAAAAAAGACGGAAAGACCCCAAGCTTGAGTTGACAGCTTGAGATAGCGAAATCAAAATCAAATATCAGGGAAATTTTTCTTAGCAAAACTTTTATCGAAATATTGTTTTTAGAGATGAGACTACCGTAGCGCAGAGGTTAGCATGCCACCGCCTACGACGCTGAACGCCTAGGTTCGAAACCTGGCGAGACCATCAGAAAAAATGTTCCCCTCCTAATGCTGGCCATGTAAAACTTCTTTCCAAAGAGGTGTCGCACTGCGGCACGCCGTTCGGACTCGGCTATAAAAAGGAGGCCCCTTGTCATTGAGCTTAAACTTATATCGGATTGCACTTATTGATATGTGAGTAGTTTGCCCCTGTTCCTTAGTGGAATGTTCATAGGCAAAATTTCCATTGTTTTTAGAAAACGTTTTTGAGATGTTGTCTTTGAAAAACTTTCAATAATTTTTTGACAAAAATATATTGAAATTTTTTTTTTTAATTTTTGTTTAAAAAATTTTGTATTATGAAAATAAAGTCATTAAAATTTTGTCTTTAGAAAAAATCTTATTGAAATTTTGTGTTTAGAGAAAATTTCATTGAAATTAATTAAAAAAATATCAATAAAAATTCTTTGAAATTTTATCTTAAAAAATTCCTTGGAATTTTGGGTTTAGAAAATTTGTTTTTTGAAAAGTTTTTTTCATACACTGGGAGTGTTTTATTGAAACTTAAATTAAAATGTAATTAAAATTTTGTTTGAAAAAAAATTATTGAAATTAAAAAAAAAATCATTAAAATTTTGCGTTTGGAAAAAATGTTATTAAAATTTTATGTTTTGGAAAAAATGTCATTAAAATTGTATGCTTTAGAAAAAAATTCAATAAAATTTGAAGCTTTGAAAAAAATTTCATTGGAATTCAAGAGTCAGCAAGTGTAGTAGATTATTTATGGTTGTCATCCAAAGGAGTGGTGATAAAATGTCCCCCTGTGGCATGCCTTGTGCCACTTTCACCCTTATACTTATGTCATGGGACCCGAAATTTATCCACCTGTCCGTTAGCAAATGGTTATCCAGTCTCTAAGGACCCGGTCTATCCGGTACTAGTCTAAGGTTTGGATCAATGTGTCGGTCCGCACAATATTAAACGGACATTCGCTGAATGTCCTATTCTTTATCATGGCATCCACAATGCGTTCCTTGGTTTTGAGAAGAAAGGACGTAAGGCTTATATTCCTGTAGGCCTTTGGTGTCCCATAACTTGCCTTGCCGGGCTTGGGTATAAATACCACTCATGAATCCTGCCAGGCTTTCGGAGTATATATAGTTGATATGGTTCAGTCTAGAAACTTTGTTCCGAGTCGTCCATGTCTCCTGAATTAAGGTAAAATGAATCTTGTCCTTGCTGTTTTTCTACATTAGAGCGTGAGCAGCTGTCTCGCTCCGGTGGAGGTTTATCTGGATGACCTCAATCATTGGTCCTCCATTAGATGGGATTTTTGGGAGTAGTGATGGTCTCATCCTCTGCTCCTTGTTCTTAAGGCTGCATTGACTTTCCCGTCACTGCACTTCTTGATGTTAAAATATTAGAATCTTTGCCTATATTAGTTCTCCAAATCTTGAGTAAATGGGCTTCTTGGCAGTAGGTTGTGGTCTCATCGTCGGCTCCCTGTGCGTTAGGCGGCATTGAGTTCTCTGTCACTGCACTGCCCCATGTTTCAGTATTAGCATCCTTATCCATCCTAGTCTTCCTAATCTCGAGAAAGACGTTGATGGTTCCGCTGTCGGGTCCCTGTTCGTTAGGCTGTGTTGGGTCTCTCGCCACTGTACTGCCTGATGTTTTAGTATTAGGATCTTTGCTTATCCTAGTCTTCCCAATTTTGAGAGTTAATGATTGTCTCGTCGTCGGCCCCTTATTCGTTACCATGAAGCGATAAACAAGTGATTATGGATTTGAAGATGAGAGAAAATTTTTGTATATTCCTAGTGAAATTATTTGTTAGAATATCTGCATATAAATAAATATATATTCTAAATATTCATATTCTTAATTTTCATTTCAGTTATTAGGGCGTGATGACCGGTCACCATTAAAATTCAAGCGGACGCATTGCTAATCATGCAAAGTTCGTTATTCGCTTTGTCAAGAAGTTGATGATACAATGCAAATCTTTTTTTTTTTTTTTGTTTGTGATTGAAATTAGGAAAGCTAATGCGTTTCATGAAGTTTTTACATGCACCTATAAAAAATTAATTAGAGTGAATTGAATTCAAATTGGGCGTCATTTTCCATTTTTATTGCACAAGAACCTAAGAGATAATTTCATTGATATATGACGGGTAAATTTCACCGGTTGAATTACAAGCTGTGTCTGATAGACTGGTTACCTGGCTAAGGGAGATATACTCTGCTTGTATCAGAATGTCATATATTCCGAAAGCAGGAAAACCCTGCCACACGAAAGCAAGAGATTTTCGTCCTATAAGTCTGCCATCCTTTATGCTGCAGACTCTTAAGAGGTTGATAGAAACATATCTTAGGGCAAAGATTCTTGGAGATCGCCTATCTAAAAAGATGGGCCTGCAGAAGAACACCTCAAGGAGGCGTACTGTCTCCTCTACTTTGGAATGTAGCCATTAACAATATATTATTGTCACTGGAAGAAAAGAGTGTTAAAGTGGTCGCGTATGCTGATGACGTGACAATTGCGGTTAGGAGAAAGCTTCCCAGCACTCTAAGAGAAATATTTCAGGAAGCTCTACGTGTAACAGCGAAGTGGGCTACTGAAAGTGGTCTGGGTATAAATTCGTGTAAGACAGAAGTAGTTCTTTTCAGCAGGATATACATGTTGCCTACAGTGGTACTTGTCTCCTTGGGAGGAAAATACCTGAGTGTTTTGCTGGTCAGGAAATTGAACTTAAAATCCAACATTTTGAAAAGGGCATGAATGGCAACCCTTGCCCTATACACCTTGCAAGAGAGCCATTGGCAAAAGTTAGGGGTTTAGACCACGCGTCATGCACTGGGTGTATATATATATATATATATTGCAGTTGTCAGACCTATAATGCTATATGGTGTTGAGGTCTGGTGGACGGCGCTTCAAAAGTCCACCTTCTATTCAACAGTCAACCGGATCAAAAGGATGGCTTGTTTATGCATCACAGCCGCACTGAGGACAACACCATCTAATGCACTGAATGTAATGCTACATCTAATGCCTCTGTACATTGCGACCACTGCTGTGATGCTAAGGGAGCTCTATCTCTGTGCATATAGCGGCTACGGACACTGTGTTATCCTTGATACAATGTGCTAACAGGTACCGGCACTTAGTTGAGGACACAATGCCAGACATGAACCAACTTAGGGGCATGGCATGGAAAACATTTAAGAATTTTCCAAGCAGCACGGAATTCCTGACTTAGATTTTATTTTTCGTATTTAGAGCACACAAAAAGCCGATTACTGGTTTAGGGGTATGTCCATAGTGGCATGAGGCGTATTAACATCCGCACCACCTTTTCAACCTAATTTACCCGACCACTGCAGTCTATATTAAGGTATCCTTGATATCCTTGCAATTAAGGAAGTGGTGGAATGGCGAAGATATAATGTCATAGCGACGATTGGCATAAATATCTTCTCAGACAGCCAGACAGCCATTAAACCCCTGGAGAACGTATTTCGGAACACAAAACCGCCCCCGACTGTCGCAGATCTCTCAACACGATGGCTGAACAGTTCAAAATTTACCTGTTCTTGGCGCCAGCCATAGGGATATCCCAGGGAATTGTAAAGCGGACGAGCTTGCAAGACTAGGAACTACCTTACACATTACAGGAAAACTGGAATTTGTGGGTATGCCTCCAGCGACATGTAAGCTAAGTTTTCACGATCAGGCCCGAAGGACAACGAATGATAGACGGGACTGCGAGCATTCCAAAAGTATGTCCCCTAATGCAAAATCCCATGACCATCTTGTTCCCGCGGCGATCGGTCCTTTGGACCGGATGGATCTTGCTTACAAATAGAAGCTTGACGAGGATCGCCACATCCATATGAAAATGTGGGTACAACAACAACAACAATATGTGTCCTAATGTAGACTTGAAGAGGTCTACCGCTTTGCTGTCACTGGCTAGAACTGACGTCTCAGTCATTGTGTCCATCATGACAGGTCATGACTGTCTAATCAGAAAACATGCCGACAGACTGAAAGTAGCACAGTAACGACTTTTACAACTGTGAGGACATAGACTATAGTACAAATTCTGTGTGTGTTTCCCGCTCTGGCAGTCAGAAGGAGTTTCACTTTGGGTTCTCATTTCTTTGGGAACCTGTCAGATTTAGCGGATGTGATCGCTCGCAAGTTGTTGGGTTTTTTAAAGCGATCTTGATGATTCAGCGGTAGGAACTAGAAGGCATCTTCATTCTTCTCTTCCTGTGGTATAACAATGGACAAAACGTCTAAGTTAACCTAACCTAACCTATGCCTTTGGAAATCAAACATTGGTATATTTACGGTTTTAGCGAAAATATTTGAAAACAAGCCCATACAGCCCTCGAAATGTAACCCTTTAGTAGAAAGTCCCGAAATCTGGAAAGTCGAAATCTGAATGAATTTTTTTTAAATTTTATTCTTGACGATTTTATGACGTTGTTGCCGGAAAAGTTTGATGATTTTTTCATAAATTTGATGGTTTTTCATCAAACACATGGCACGGTTCCGCGGAACTCGGATTTTAGATTAATTACTGTGACATTTACACAATGGTGTAATGCTGCAAGTTTTTGAAAAGTACATATTTATAACAAAACGTTTATTACTTTTAAAATCGTCTATTCCAAATCGTCTGGCGGTATAAAGCCATTAATATCTATGCTCTGACATTACAACGATATATTATAACCGTCTGCAAAATTCAATTAAGCCACATATAAATATATTATAGCTTACCTCCAAGAAAATTCTCTGCCACAAAATCTGCAGCACGAAAAAGCTGTGCCTTTAATAGTAAATTTAAAAGCACGCCTAATGTTGGCCGCTCGTTTTTGCGTCCGGAGGAGCCCCACTCATCGAATAATATTTGGGGACACAGTCTTGATTCTCCTGTTCTTTTAAAAGCGTTCTGTATAAGACGTATATGGTCATTGGAATATTTTCTTCCTCCGTTATCATCAAAGATAGGGTGCAAAGGAGATCCAAATGTTTTGTTATTTATATCCTTCGGTATGGCTTCCATTAACTTTTTCCAATAATCATTATCGTCTAAGATGACAGCCAGTTTGTATAAATCATTAGTTTGTACATTCCTTAATTCGGTGTCACGACAATAAGTGGACATTTTTGGTTCACCAGTTATTCTTTTTTCCGATAATTACTTTCGCTGTTTCTTAGTTACGCTGCTAGTGCACAAAATGTCACAGACATTATATGTTCGTTATAATTTTATTTACGAAATTTTAATCAACAGGTCGACTGAAAGAAGCTTATTTTGAAGAAATTTTTGCAATTAACTTTCTGATATACAAGCTAATTTAATCTATCAATGTATCCTACTGGTCTTAATTTGCACGAACAGCTGTTTGCTTCAGCAATGATGGAACTTTGGAACTGTTATATTACTTTGGAACTAAAATATTACAAGGAAGATTTATAGAAGTATGGCCACACCTATTAAAACTCAGTGTCACTCAGTTATTGGGGTGTTTTATTTACCCATTAATAGCTGGTACTATGGTTGTGTGTCGAATGGTAGCAAAGTTGAAGGGAAAGTAAAAATATGACGTTTAGTGTGGTGAATCATTTTTGAGCAGCCCAGGGGCTAGTAAGATTTTTGACAGCACAGCAAATGTAGACATTTAATTGCCGCGTACATTGTGGGCAGACGTCACTAAATTTAAACGACTTATTTGGCATAAAATAAGTAAAATTTTTGTTTATTATCTTCGGCAATGGGATTCTAAAAGGTTGTTATTAACAATAATGGACAAAAGTAAAGTTTTGTGCTTGTAGTTTATTGAAATAATGGCGTCGACGTTAAGTGATTTTTCTATAACGGCGTCAATAGTTTGTTTACCTGTCATGAGTTTCGTTCATGACATAATTACCAGGTAGGTACCGTAAACAGCTGAGTACAATTTTTTCTCGCGAGTGCACTATCTGTCGCCAAGTTTGGGTTGTGTGTGAGTATTATAGTTAAAAACCATTACGCACACGAACAACGAAAATTGGCGCGAACTTGTAACATACGGAAAATCAGGGTTGCACTAATAACTGATTTTGGCAGATAGTGCATGAATATATCTTGTAAATTAATATACATATCTTGTCATTTTCATGTAAACATCTCCATATCCTTATCCATATCCATATGTCTCCATATTGCAAATTTCGCATTTGCAATATAACTGCTAACAGTAATGGAAACTACTTTTGAAAATATTCATTTCGCAAATAATTATTATTTTCTGGCTTTTTACTTTATTATTTTGTGTCGCGCACATCTTGTTTACTTTTTGACAAACATCAAAATTTGTCAGTGTTAAAAATAATGGTCGATTGGCACAGCAAAATTAATTATTTTTCTCACCAGTGTAAAAAAAAACATTACATTACATTTACATTTCACTATAGGAGATCACTATCATTCGACACACGCTGTGTTTGTTTTTCACTTACTTTCTTAAACACAACACATATAACACATATAACGAAAATCTCTCACAAGCAATCCCGTGCACTTCCGCCAATACAGTATCAATTCCACAAAGAATTCAACCGCAACAACAACGTCCAAGTCAATCATACTCTGCAGCAACGAAATTAAATAGTACACAGCAAGCAAACGCAAGTAAGCCCAATTACGAAAACACACTTAGCAAAATCTTGTCTAAATTAGAAGCCATTGAATCCTTCAATAAATCATTAGACATGCGTTTAAGCATACTAGAAGAAAATTTCTTTGGTACACTTATACAAACGTAATGTTATCAATGTTAAAAGTGATGCAATGGAATGCAAACGGTCTACTGAGGCATAAAAACGAATTAGAATTCTTATTAATAGAAAAAAATATCGACGTGTGTCTTATAAGCGAAACACACTTTGTCAAAGACTCCTACCTAAAGTTAAAAAATTATGATATATACCACACAGTTCACCCCAGTAATAACTCAAGAGGAGGGAGCGCGGTCATTGTTAAAAGCTCGATCGAGCATTGGCTCGAAAATAAGATAGGTGTACAGGAATTTCAAGCTACAACGGTTACAATTATAGTAGACAAATCTCCGTTATCTATAACATCTGTATATAGTCCACCGAGGCACAACATAAAATCCAAACAGTATGAAGAACTTATTAACGCACACAAACATAAGTTTATGATGGGAGGTGACTTCAATGCGAAGAATATCCAGTGGGGCTCTAGACTAACTACGCCTAAGGGCAAAGAACTCTACCGTGCACTGCAGCATACGGGTTGTGCAGTAATTTCAACTGGCAAACCTACTTATTGGCCCACAGATATCTCGAAAATTCCTGACGTGATCGATTTTTTTGTAACTAGAAAAATCGAACGAACCAAACTTATAATAGAAGAAGGTCATGAACTAAGTTCTGATCACTCTCCGATTTATCTGACGTATTCGAGCCAACCTAATGTTAAACAATCCTGCGCCGTCTTAACTAATAAGTATACAGACTGGGACTATTTTAAACATCTCATTACGAACTCAGTTAAGCATTCACCCATTAATAGCAAGGAAGACATCGAAGAAGAAGTAGACGTTTTCACAAAAATAATTCAATTAGCTGCTTGGAATAGTACACCGAAGGTAATTATCCCCCAAGGTGCAACGGCATACCCCCAATATATTTTAAATAAAATAAAAGAGAAAAGAAAATTAAGGAAAAAATGGCAAATAACACGATCGCCACGGGACAAAAGAAGGTTAAACTGTGCTACAAAAAACCTGAGCAGATTGACAAAAAAACACAACAATCAAACCTTTCACAATTACTTGGCAAATTTAAATCCAACCATCTATTCTAATTACTCCCTATGGAAAGCTGCAAAGAATAAACATAGACCAACACAACAAAAAGTTGCAATCTTAAATCATAACGGCCAATGGGCAAAAAGCGATATCGAAAAAGCAAATACATTCGCCCACGTTTTAAGATCTACCTTTTCAAATCCGTCACCAATAATTACCAACAATAACAATAATTCTTATCGAGATACTTCCTTTGAACCATTTGAAAAAATTACAATTAAAGAAGTATGGAATGCAGTGCAACAATTAAAAAACAAAAAGTCTGGAGGATTCGATCTTATAAAAGGAGATGTCTTAAAACAATTACCTTACCATGGCTTTGTTAGATTAACGACTATTATGAATGCTGTTTTAACACATAAATACATACCAACCTGTTGGAAAGTTGCCGAAATAGTGATGGTACAAAAGCCAGGGAAAAATCCGCATGACCCCAAATCATACAGACCAATATCTCTTCTTCCGGTAATTGGAAAACTTTTCGAAAAGCTTTTCTGCAAAAGGCTGGAGTCAATTGTCTCGACAAGGCATATAATACCCAATCACCAATTTGGATTCCGAAAGAAGCACTCTACTATTGAACAGGTTCACAGAGTTACCGATACCATTGAAAAGGCATTCGAAAATAAGAAGGTTTGTTCAGCTGTATTTTTAGATATCTCTCAAGCGTTTGACGGCGTCTGGCATAATGGACTTATAAACAAACTCAGAATGCTGCTTCCTGAAAATTATAGCGATATCCTCACATCGTATCTGAGAGATCGATACTACAGGGTACGGTACGAAAATGAATATTCCGAACTGCACCCCATACTCTCAGGAGTCCCACAGGGCAGTATCCTAGGCCCTATTTTATATCTTATCTATACTTATGATATGCCTCTAAACGAAAACTGTTTCATAGGAACTTTTGCTGATGATACGGTCTTGATGTCTTCAGGTTCAAGCTCAAAAGAATCAATAACTTGCTTGCAATCTGCCTTAAACAATATATCTAATTGGACCAAAGAGTGGGGACTAAAACTAAATAGTAATAAATCAGTTCACGTGGATTTTTCCAAGGTACACACTAGAAATACACCATTATACTTAAACTCTGAGCAAATACCAGTAGCAAACTCCGCAAAGTACTTAGGATTTACCCTAGATTCAAAGTTAACATGGAAAGATCATATTAATAAAAAGAGGGATGAGCTAGATATAAAATACCGTAACTTAAGCTGGCTAATTGGAAGAAACTCAGTCTTATCAACGGACAACAAACTTCTGATCTACAAACAGACGCTAAAACCTCTGTGGCAATATGGCATACAACTTTGGGGATGTGCTTCAAACAGTAATATAGAAAAAATACAAAGGTTCCAAAATAAAGCAATGAGATCAGCTGTCAATGCACCATGGTTTGTCCGAAATAGTGACTTACATCGAGATCTTAAAATGAAAACTGTAAAAGAGGAAATCTCTAACCATGCTCAGAAACATGCAATGCGGCTCCAGCAACATACTAACCCTGAGGCCCTAAAGCTGCTCGATTATTCTAATCAATTCAGAAGACTGCAACGATTCAAACCCCATGATTTGTTAACACGCTTCACAGGATAGAAGATAGATAGCATATTACGTAATAGAAATAAATTATCTTAATTCAAATATTTTGTATTAGGTTAATCTAATTACCCAATTATTTTTTAGTACGTCTGCATCAAAACTACTAGTTAGTCACTTTGTAATTAGAGACTAGTTGTAGTATTACTTTAAGCATGATACCTATTCAATAAATTTGCTTAAAAAAAAAAAAAAAAAAAAAAAAAAAAAAACATATAACAATGATAAAATAACAATTTTATTAGCATTTTACCATAAGTTTGGAAAAAATGTCATACTGAATGAAATAAGCAAGTGTGTTTCCTTTAAAATCTATTTTCTAAAAAAAGTAATCGGTGAAAAATATGATGAAAAGCGAATATAGTACCTGCCTTAACACTACCAACCTGTCATTTTGGCCAATTTTTGAAATACATTACTAATATTTTTCGAAAAAAAAATGTTTTTGTTCGAAAATTTATGTAGCATTTTATTAAATTTGTGTAATCTTTACGTTTCGTGCATTCTTTTATTATTTTTCTTACGAAGATAACAACATGGGTGTTTTATTAACACATTGAGCGGATTTTCTCGCTTAGGGTTGATATTCTATTCTGCTTTAGGAATAGGAAATCTTTAATAGTTCCGCGAGCGGAATTTGACCGTTATGTTTTGCTTTTATTTTCATTCCAAAAGACGTTTTTATCTGCATTTATGGTCTTATTTTTTTTTTTCGCATGAAAATAAAATAAAAACAAAAAACGAACTATTGAAATTAATAAAACAAAAATGATGTCAAGCGTTGCCACTAAAGTTTCTTTTTGCCATTTTCCTTACTATAAACAGAGTACAACTTTTTCGCCTATTTTCCTCCAGCGTTTCGCCGACTTTTGAAGCAGAAAAGAATAGTCAGAATTTTTTGTATGGATGTGGTGTCAGTAATGCCAACGTTAAGTATAAAGCATTTAGCAGGAAGAGCGTTTTATTTGATGACGGGAAGGCGGATTGCAACATATGATATTTGGTTGTTGTACAAATGAGACCACACTTAATTGTTTCGCCATGATTCATAAGCTAGCAAATCCGCTGGACTAGTAAATAAAACAAAGCAACTATATTTGCTGTTTTATTGTAGTACTTTATGGTGCAAATAACGATTATTCGTTTCTTATTATCGTTGACTTTGCAAGAAAATATTGTACTCCGCTGTTTGCTGTGCACTACATGGGTAAAAATTTTTTGGCACTTAACTCACACATTAGAAAATCTACCTAAAATCTAGTACAGACTTCGACTTTTCGCCCGAACAACTGTGAAAACGCATTAAAAAAAGTTACGAACAATATAAAAATATATTCCGTAGAAGTGGTATTGGGTTCTATGAGAAATATAGCAGCGATACGTCGCTGTTTCACCAATCAACTCTGCCCCAATGCTGGGGTTGTTTGACTTTTGTTTGTTTTCTGGTGAAGAATACTAAACTAAATTTTCCATGAATATTCCATTTAGGAACAGGGGATACTTCTCTCATATCAATGAGTGCAGTCCGATTAAAGTTTAAGCTCAATGATAAATTAGTCCTTTATATGCCGAGTCCGAACGGCGTGCCGCATAGAGACACCCTTGCAAAGAAGTTTTAACATGGCAGGATACGTTACAAATGTAGCCAGGATACCTTATAAATGTAAGGAGGTAACCACCGCTGTAAATTTATTGACGTTCACGCCGGGATTTGAACCCAGGCGTTCGGCGTCACAGTAACGCAACCGTTCCATTTAATGCGTTTAACTATGCTACACAGAAAATATGAAAAACATGGTTCAATCATCAAATTTGTATATTCAATTAAAAAATTTGCTGAAATCGGACCAAAAAACGAAATTGTATTGTTGATAAACAATTTTGTATTTCAATTTATACCAAGCTTAAAATCCAATTATTAACTCAGTAAACCAATTTATTTGAAATTTGTTCCTTCTCTCAAATAACATTTTTACCAATTTAAATAATTGATATTTTTTTGCATTAATAAAAAATAAATTATTTTATTGGATTAAATTGCGGATAAAACATGCAATATGTTGCTTCAAAAAATTTGTTTTTTAAATCATATTTTTTTTAAAAGAAAGAAGAAAAAAAATGTTTTTCCTTTATGAGCCCCTGTTCATTGTCATGGATACCGTCTGTAAAAAGTCGTCGTTTTAGAAGCCAATAAAGTCTATAGGGATAATAACACATTAAAATAAAATAATAGTTATAAATACCACGACTATCTTCTTCCATGTCAACAAATTCGTTTGGAATGTATCTATTTCATTTGTTCACATCCTAATTTTTTCTGCTTTATACTATTTGAGCAAAGCACTTAAAAAATGCTTTTGCTTAACAATTATTATTCATTAAATTAATTTATTTTATTGAGATACAAATAAAAAACACACTTTCTATTTTTTTGATATTTGGGTACTATGTGTCTGTATGTGATAGAAACTACACATATATTTGGCTCATTTGCTCTGTGTGAAAGATAAACGCAGAAAAAGATACTCGTAATTTGTATTATTAAATAACAATTCCATTCGTACAATTAAAAATATGTTCAACTCATGCCTGCTTTATCAATCACTTACATTTATCCGAAATGAATCGCATTTCAATGTCAACAATGATTAAAGCAATTAACACTTTGTTTGAAAAGTTATTTATAAATCATTCCATATTTAATCGGTCAAATTTAGGTCAATATTTTTTCTCTATAGTATCAGTGTCTTGAATAATCCGCTGTTTTGAGACATATCGACGTCGTCGGTAGCTCACTTCGCTGTAGCACGTAGAGCTTCCTGATGTATATCTCCAAGAGTGCTGCGAAATTTTCCATGTCCGCAATAGCCACGTTATCAGCATACGCGACCACTTGTACACGTTTTTTTGTTCCAGAGACAATAATATATTGTTAATGGCTTTATCCATGACATAATTACCAGGTAGTGTACCGTCCCGGCCGACACGGGATATCTATGAGCACTACACAGGCTGGAACTTTGAGCTCCGGCTTGTTTGGTGTCCATCATTATCACGGGAAGCTTCGCTGAAAGCTACCGGACGCGTCCACAGGTTGCGGATGGTGGAAAGCTCCATTTTTATGCGGAGTAGCTGCAAATGCGGCCGCGGGCAGTTAGCGATTTTCTGAAAGTCTCTGTAAGTAGTCAGTTGGCACTGGCTCTTAATTAAATACTGAGTGCCAATGATAGTTGATATGACAAGGCGAGTTATTGGCGCTTTTAAATAACATTGGCCATTGGTTATTTGAACGCGCCAATAACTCGCCCTGTCATCAGCGTCTGTTCCCAGGTTGGGGGCGGCTGGAGGCAAGCGTCGGATCTTGAAGCAAGCGGCTCGCCACAATGAGGGATACATGTGCAATCCCACAAAAACCATGCGGTTGGAGCGCTGGGCCAGTAACCCGCCCCCCGGAAAACTATGAGAAACAAAGGAATAGTAAAATCAAACCCCCCAACGTCGATTTGCTGATCTGCACCTGGAATGTTCACACTCTTTATAGAGAAGGTGCAGTATACACGCTGGCGGATGTATTAGAGAAGTACAAGGCAGATATTACCGCCTTACAGGAAGTCCGATGGACTGGGAATGGCGTCACTACAACACCAAACGGTGACGAACTGTTCTATAGCTGCCGAGCAGACCAGGGATATTTTCCGCCCATGATATTTAAATCGTTCTGGAAGATTTAAATGCGAAGATAGGGAAGGAAAGTTTAGCCTTCACGAGATAACGTCCAGTAATGGGTTGAGGCTAATAGATTTCGCCGCGGCAAAAAACATGGTAGTTAGTAGCACCTGATTTCAAGATACAAATATTCACAAAGCCATATGGCTGTCACCCGATCAAAACACGAGGAACCAAATTGATCACGTTGTGATAGATGGATTGCATTCAATCAGCGTGTTAGATGTACGATCGATCCGTGCAGCTAATATAGATTCGGATCATTACCTTGTTGCAGCAAAGGTTCGCACCCGTTTGAACATGGCGAGAGAAGTACGAAGCTGGACATTGAAAAGATGCAAACACAACAGATGGCAGCGGAAAACTCCACTCGACTGACTCAACTGCATGATGAAAGCACTCCTTGTTCCGATGATATAATGGCGCAGTGGCAAACTATTGCCCACTCCATGGAAAATGACGCGAAATCCGTACTTGGGTACCGAAAGCCTACTCCAAGAAACCCACGGTACGACCAAGATTGTCGAGATGCTACTGAAGCCAAGAATGCGGCATATAGAGTAAGCTTGCATTCAGTAACAATGCGTCAGATGAAGGAGAGGTATCGGAGCAGAAACAAGGCCACCACTCGATAGACGAAGATTTCACTATACAAGACACTGATACTACCCGTGCTGTTATATGGTTCTGAAGCATAGATACTTGTGAAAGCAAATGAGGCAGTGCTTGGAGTATTTGAGAGAAAGATTCTTCGTAAAATATATGGACCAGTTTGCGTTAATGGAGAATATAGGCGACGTATGAACCATGAGCTGTATGAGTTGTATGATGACGATAGCATAGTTGCACGCATCAAAAAAAAAAAAAACAACTCCGTCGGCAAGGTCATGTTGTCAGAATGGATGAAGAAGCTCCAGCAAAGAAATCTTTTGAAGGCAAAGACGGTAAAACACGCAAACCGGGAATACGGAAAGATCAAGTGGTGGGAGACACCTCGAACCTTAGTGTCAGAGATTTCTGAATGAGCGCAGAAGATTGAGCCGCTTGGAACGCTATTCTAAGTTCGGCTAGTGGAACAAATATTCTGTCATAGCCAATTAAATAAACAGCTGAGTACAACTTTTTCTCGCGAAGCTCACTATCTGTCAACGGGTTGTGGTTGTATGTGTGTGAATTATAGTTAAGAACCATCCATACATACACAAACAACCAAAAATGGCGCGAACTAGTAACATACACAAAATCAGAGTTGAACTAATCTCTGATTTTTATATATGGTGCACTCAACATTATGTTGTTGGGCAACTGCCACTACCTGCAAATGAATATATCTTGGCTATATCCCAGAAACAGTACACGTCCTTGGGCAGCTTTTCTGCTGATGTATCTTTTTAGATCTACAGATCCTAAGTCTGTCGTTATGTATATTTTAGTATGTACGTTATTAATAATAAAAATAAACAAAATAGCCGTAAAGTGGTGCGGACGTGTTTTCATTGCGCTCCTCAAAGAAAAATGTCCGTATCTCAAAATAGGTACGAATTACGAAAAATTTTGAAGCCTTTTTGGAGTAGACTAGAAATGGGATCCAAAGACCTAACAGCTGCGGTGGTGGCGTCAGACCGTAGCATGTTGTTCTCCCCTCTTATAGGTGTGGGTGCCTTGGCACCTGAAGTCGAGAGTAATAATGCTTCAAGCACGCAACTAGTCGTCAGACTAATCAATGAGGAAGAGACGGATAAGCCAGAGGGATTCAGCGTTCGTCCCCAGCCTTTAATTAAAGGTGGTGTTTCCGACTCGGATTCAGACAGCGAAAGTTTCAATGACACAGTCATGGTAGCCAAATCGAGAGATGACCGCAGAGGTGAGCGATGGCTTTGTTAAGCTCACAAGCATACCGAGCCATCCCGTAATGGAGACAAAATCGGAACAGCAACGAAGGAAGCGCACGCGGCTCCTGCGTCGTCATGAAGGAATGTGACTTCCAAAAGGATGCCACAGCCATCACAGAAGGGGAAGATGGTCGCCGTCAAAAAGCTCGTTGGGAGTATACACACTCCCTTGGACGCAAAGCTCGACCTTGTGAAAAAGATGGACATCCCACAGCTCACAAGGGCGATGGTCTTCTCGCGACGGAACGCATGTTGGGATTCTTGGGCAAGCAAAACAAAGGTTTGGTCACAGCGTTCAAGTCTCCGTGACAAATTTGGCTAAGACTAAAGGCTTGGCGCACTAAGGGAGCAAGGCTGTCTTTTTCAAGATTGGAAAGACTAGGATAGGCAGATACATCAGGCCGTGCAGTGGTAGGTGACTCAAAACCGCCCAACAATCAGGGCGCTGACGACGAGACAATCAGCGTCTCTCTCAATATTGGAAAGACTAGCAAAAGCAAAGATTCTAATACTTAAACAACAGCAGTGCAGAGTCGAGAGACCCAACAAACAGGGACCCGGCGACGACTTCAAGATTCGGAAGACTAGGATAGGTAAATGTCTTAATATTGAAACGAACAGGGAGCCGACGGTGATACCATCACCTACTCTCAAGAAGCCAATTTACTTAAGATTTGGAAAACTAAGATAGACAATGATCCTAGTATTGAAACATCAAGGCTGGTACCACGTTTTTTTTTTTGGGAGAAATTTTTCCCTAAATTGTTCTTTCAGTGGTTTGACAAGGTTACCACATTTGATTTTTTTTAGTTTCTTTCATGACATAATTACCGGGTAGTGTACCGTAAACAGCCGAGTACAATTTTTTTCGTGAAGTGCACTATTTGTCAACGAGTTTTAGTTGTGTGTGTGCATTATAGTTAAGAACCAATGCACACGCAAACAACCAAAAAAGCCGCGAACTGGTAACATACTCAAAATCAGAGATGCACAAATCAGATAGTGCATTCAATATTTTATTGTTGGGCAACTGCCACTACCAGCAAATGAATATATCTTGATTTCTTTGGCCAACAAGTTGCCAATTACATATACAGCGGTCAAAAAAAGTATTCATCATTCAATGTTTTTTTTTTAATAAGTCTACAAAAGACAATTGGAATAAAAACATATTAAACTAATGATGCAGTAGTGCTTGTGTGATATATATGTACACAATTTCATTGTTTTTAAAGAAAAAAATAGTATTTTTTGGAACAAAAAGGGCCATTTTACAGCTGAACACAAAAAATTAAACAAAAAAAGTATTCATCATTGCAAAAAAACAAAAAAATAAATAACATAATTTAAAAAAATTAATACTTTGTTATTCGACCACCGCGTCTTATAACTTCTTTTAAACGGTTTGACATCGATTGGACTAATTTAGCGGTTATATTTTGGTCTATATTAGTCCATTCCTCCATTATCACCTGTTGCATTTGACTCTTGCTCGAAAAATTGCGCGTTCTCAATTTGCGTTCGAGATGTTCCCAAAGATGTTCAATTGGGTTCAAGTCGGGACTTTGAGGAGGAGTTTTAATGACTTTGGGGCAGTTATACAGCATCCACATCTTGGTATTTAAAGCAGAATGTTTGGGGTCATTATCTTGATAATATTGAAAGTTATTACCAAGCCCAAGTTTTACAGCACTATCTTTTAAATTCCTCTTTAAAATGTCAATGTAATACTTATGATCCATTACTCCATTAATAATTTCAAGATTTCCCGCTCCTGAAGCCGCCATACACCCCCAAACCATTAAACCACCTATACCATGTTTTACAGTAGCAACTGTGTTTCGTTCTTCAAGCTCTGTATTTGGTTTTCTGTACACTATGACCTTTCCATCGCACCCAAAAAGATTAAACTTGCTCTCGTCTGCAAAAATGACTGTTTTCCAAAATGATTCGGGCTGTTTTACATACATTTTTGCGAAGTTTAGCCTCTTCACTCGGTTTATTTTATTTATAAAGGGCTTCTTACGTGCAGTTCTTCCTCTGTAACTATGCCTTTTGAGTGTATTTCGAATTGTTTGTGTAGTAACTTCCTTCCCTAAATATTCCATAGTGTTTTTACGAAGAATGGTCGCATTTGTCTTCGGAGTTTTCTGAACTTGCCGCACTAGCCAACGCACATCTCCAACTGAAAGTGCTTTTGGTCGACCAGATCTTGGTTTATTGTCAACAGTTTTCGTTTCTGTCCACTTTCTGATGATGGATTGTATAGTAGATCGTGGTCTATTTAATATTTCACTGATAGTTTTTTGAGTTAAACCATTCCTGTGGTGTTTTATTATCAAAACTTTTACCTCATCAGAAACCTCGTTTTGCTTACGACCCATTTTGACAAAAACTATATTTTCAATGAAATTAAATATTTGCTGTCAAGGGCAAAGCCTCCTTTACTAAATAAAACAGAAAAGGGGGATTCCCAAATAATATTTGAGTTTGACTTTGATGATAGCACATCAATGATGAATACTTTTTTGTTCTGTTTTTGGTGTTATTATATAAAATTGCATTTTTTGCGCTAATTAAATTTATTTTTTGAAATATTTTAAAACATATTACGAAAAATAAACTATTGCATAAAACTGCATTATTTGTTTACTTTAAATTTTCTTCAATTACCCAAAATAAGTGAATTTATTATCAATTTTGCTAATGATGAATACTTTTTTTGACCGCTGTAAAAGTGTGAGTGTGTGGACCGTACGCAAATTCATATATGTTGTTGCAATTTCAACCAAAACCTAGCCCCTCGATATTAATAAATAATGAAACACAAAACTATTTAAAAAGAAACGAATTCTGCTTTTATTTGTAAAAATAATTTAATTTTGTAGTATTTTTGTTGGTATAAGTTAAATAAACACAACTTTCAAAAAGCCTTTGCCAACATCTTCCACTTGTATAAAAATAATGTTGTTGTAATAGCAAGACCAAAAGCACAACACTTTCACAATCGTTATTACTTTGTACAATTGTTTGTTATGAAAGAAACATTTATTTTATAAGTATATTTATTTATATTTATATACAAATAGTTTCTTATTTATGCAATATTTTTTTCTTCTTGGGCCTGGGCGTCGTGAAATGTAAATTTTCACTAGATGAAAAAAAAACAAGTTTTAGCGACACGAACACTTTTCATCAATATTTTCCGCTTTTTTATATGAGGTTTCACCGCGAAAACTGAATATAGTACCAACCTTCAGGCAGTACAGAGAATGCAAACTCAATACAGCCCATGGCGAAACAATTAAAGGTGGTCTCATTTGTACAACAACCACAAATCATATGGTGCAATCCGTCATATTGTCACCAAGCTGATCGGCATTTTGCCAACACGCGCAAAGAAATTTGTTTAAATACAGCCATTACCGACTTTACAATATTCGAAAGACTAGAATAGGCAAAAATCCTATTACGATAACATCAAGCAATGCTGTGAAAGGAAAGTCAATGCAGTCTAAAGAACAGGGAGCAGACGATGAAACCATCGCCTTCTCCCATGATGTCCATTTACTGGAGGACCAATGATTGAGTTAATCCAGATAAACCTCCACCGGAGCGAGACTCCTACACACGCTCTGATGGAGAAAATCAGCAAGGGCAAGATTCATATTGCC
The DNA here is from genome assembly GCF_963082655.1 of Stomoxys calcitrans. Classification (NCBI taxonomy): domain Eukaryota; kingdom Metazoa; phylum Arthropoda; class Insecta; order Diptera; family Muscidae; genus Stomoxys; species Stomoxys calcitrans. Next base: position 144,461,432 of record NC_081553.1, on the reverse strand, counting down.
TTAATTCAGAAGCCATGGACGACCCGGAACAAAGTTTCTGGACTGAACCATATCAACTACCAATTATTCTATGCTAACACTGGTACTCGGCCGAGGACCTGTGTTATTTGTCATAAAAATTAAATGATATATTTTCCCCAGAGTTGTCAACGTCGGATGCAACAGTGGTGAGACAGGGAGACGGTAGAACATACCTGGCATCTATTCGATGAGGTTAAGGATTGGAGGGTCTCCGGGGAACACTCTTTCTCTGACCATCGCTACATTATGTTTAGAATAGCACGGCCAGCGCCGAATCGGATAAGCTACCGAAATAAGTTGAAAACCAACGGGCCAAAATTCGGAAGATTCTTCGAACAAAGAAGACATTAACGAAAATGTCAACAGGATTATGGATGCACTGAAGTTGTTTTCGAAGCTAGTTGTCCTCTTCGAATAAGGAAATCAGCCCAAGAAAAGCCCTGGATGACCGGGGGGGGAGGGGTTCGCAATATTGATAAGGAGGTCCGCAGACTTTTAACAGGGCACGTCGTAAAAAAGCAGAAGTATATTGGGATGCGTATTACACATGACTCAAGGAACACAATAAAATTACCAGAGCGGCAAAATGTGCCTCCTGAAAGCTTTTCTGCGAACATGTCGATAGCGCAAATGACGCCGCCAACATGAAAAAGTTTATCTCAAAGACCCATGTCAAAACTGAAAGTTAGTATACGACATGGAAGTGAGAGCAGAGACAACGGAGGACATGTTGAGGATTTTGATGAAAACGCATACGACGGGACTCACTCTCACACACTGGAAACATGGAATAATAATGATGATATAATTGCGGATTTTATGGTGAAGGAGTCCTTGAGGAGTTTCAAGCCATTTAAGTCACCCGGACCTGATGGAATATTTCCGGCGTTACTACAGAAGGAGGCAGATTATCTGGCGCCCCATCTGGCCACAATGGCCTGGGACTTGCATATACTCTGAAAGCCTGGCAGGAGGCATGGGTGGTATACATACCCAAGCCCGGCAAAGCAAGTTATGCAACATCGAAGGTGTGCAGACCTATATGCCTTACGTCGTTTCTAATCAGAACCATGGAACGTATTGTTGACACCATGATAAAGAGTAGATGATCCAGCGAACTGCTCAAATACAAACAGCATGCCTATGTCAAGGGAAGGTCGGTGGAGACTGCCCTGCACGAGGTTGTACATAAAATAGAAGAATCCTTCGATGCCAAAACGTACACACATCCAGGGGCTTTTAACAATGTGCGGACCGACACACCGATCTAATCCTTAGACCAGTACCGAGTGGACCCGGTCCTTAGAAACTGGATAAAACATATGCTAAGGAACAAGTGGATAATTGTGTGTCCCATGACATAAATGTAAGGGAGAAAGTGTAGTGTAAAGTATCGCTCCTATGGGTGACCACCATAAATGACCTATTACGGATGTTGACTAATAAGGGATTTGAATACTTTTATAATACTTCTAAGGATTGAGGATCCAAACCAGCTATGCAGAAGGGCCGAAAGGGTCTTGCATATGGCATATCACTGGGCTAGACCTATGGGTCTCAATGTTAACCCAGAGAAGACTGAATCTACCTGTTCACTAGGAAGACAAAGATGGGCCAACCAATTTAACGCACCATGTTTCCTCAATAAAACGATTTCGATATCTGATAAGGCTAAATACTTGTATGATCTTGAACAGGAAGCTTAATTGGAAGTGTCACATTCAGGAGCGTACTGAAAAGGCTCGGAGATGTTGGGCACTATGTAGACGGGCCGTAGGCTCGAAATGGAGACTGAATCCGAGGATATCTAATCACGCTCTACATGAGCGTGATTAGACCAATATTTAGATGCGCCTCAGTAGTTTGGTGGACTGCGATGGAGAAAAAGTGCAACGTTAGGATTATACAACAGGTTCAGAGAACATGTTGTCTTGGGCTAGGCATAGCAATGAGAACCACGCCCACTAGGGCAATGGAGACCATTCTAGATATCCGACAAATGGGAGAATGGATGGAGGATAGGAGCAGGTCATACCATCGCGGTATAACCGAGGCGACGATAGGAAACCTGGAAGGAACGGTAAAGGTTTCTGATCATATACCTGAGACGACACTTGAGGTCAAGTGCAAGTCACTGCTGTCAGCGGCACAGCCTTGGGCTTGGGCGGAACCCTCGTATTGCCGTCTGGAAGATCATGTTACACGGATGGGTCAAAACTAGAGGACAGAGTGGGCTTATGGGTCTACATTGAGAACCCAGAAACTGAGATCTTTTTTGAACTGCCTGATCATAATAGGTCCTGCAAGCGGAGATCCGGGCGATCACGAAATACGTGAGGTGGTGTGGTGTAAAATTTTTGCTATAAATTTAATGTTAAACAAATATATAGTGAACAATTTTGCGCTCAAATAGTGTTATGCTGAAAAATGCCGATGTGAACAAATAGAATGTCTAAATGCCAAACGCAACAAATTGGAAGACATAATAGCATGTAAACGTGGCATTTATGAATACATATAATTAATATTATCTTATTTTAATATTTTACAATCCATAAATAACTTATATTGTCTTGGCACTGAGGATGGAGGATAACACATGTAGAACTAGATTTTGTGGCGCAAAATGCTTAAATTGGTATATATTACGATTCATTTTAAATATGTGTGTATATAAATTATATTGTTTATAATACTCTTTACTGGATGTGTCGCCGACAGTAAACAGAGGCTCAAAATGGAATCTACAATTTTTCTTTGAACATAAAAAAAATATAAATATTTTTTAGCAATTTTTTTCATGTCTAATGCCCAATTTAATCCAATGAAATAAAAAGTTTTTTATTAGTGCGAAAAATATCAATTATTTATTTTTATTAACGCAGTATAAAAGTTGTTGAGAGGAAAGGGCAACTTTTAAATAATTGGTTTAAGGAGTTAACAAAACTTTAATTGCATTTTTGAGCTTGTCATGAATCCAAACTGCAAAATTGTTAATCAATAATACAATTTCCTTTTTAGGTCCGATTTCAGCGGTTGCTGTTTGCCCCATGGTTTGGCACTAGAGCATGTTGGCACAAGGGATTCATTTAAGGCCTTCGTTCGCCGTTCTCACTTCCTTTTCAGGTCTAGAAGGGATCGTCGTGCCGAATACGTGCCGAAATTTATCCCTTCTTATGTATTTTCTTGAAGGCTGGAACTAATATAGCGATGATCAGAGAAGCTGTGGTCATCCCGCGATCCGATACAAATGCAACATCTAGTACTCCCTACGGTTCCTGGTAATAAAGGTCGTTTTATTCCGTTTATTACAAATCGCCAGATTGCAACTTATTATATGATCGATAAGCAGCTTTCCCATTCATTGATATCCTAACTTCCCCATATCTGCATTAGCTTCACCTACAATGAGTTTTTTTTCATGCAGAAGCTGATTCAACCGACAACTTTAAGGCTTGAAGGCAAAATCTCTGAATCGTTTGCCATATAAAGGGAAGCCAGTCAGCAATGAGAGTTATTAATTTCAAGGCTGGCTACTACTGAATCTTCAGTGCTTAGCGACGAAAAAAGAAAAGCAGAAAATGTTGCGTTAGCCTCGTCTTCGGAGTCCGCCAGGAGTTCATCCTCACAAGATTCGTTCGATCTTGTGATATCATGATGAAAGCTATGGAACCACACTTCAACAGAACACTGGACACTTGCTTTCGCGGTTAAACTTCTTATTGTAACTAAGTGTTTGTTAGTGTTAGTGATCTTACTCACATGTACTTACTCGGGTGGAAAACAATTTGTTATATGTGGATGCATATATAAGAAAGAATTTTTATATAAATATAAATAAATATACTTCTAAAATTAATTAAGAAAATTTCTTTCACAGCAAACTATTGCAATAAATCTGTACGAAGAAATAACGATTGTGAAATCTAATGTTTTGCTTTTGGTCTTGCAATTGCAACAGCATTATTTTGAAACAAGTGGAAGATGCTGGAAAAGTCTTTCAGAAAGTTGTGCTCATTTAACTTATACCAATGAAATTACTACACAATTCAATTATATTTACAAATAAATGTTGACACTATATTCGGTTTTCGCGGTGAAACTCCATATAAAAAATAAGAGAGAAATATTGATTAAAAGTGTTCGTTTCGCTATAACTTGTTTTTGCATCTAGGGAAAATTTACATTTTACGACGCCAAACTTCAAATTGTAACTAATAGCCTGTTTGTCTATTTCGAAACGAATTTTTCACGTGACTCAAAAGTTTGTTTAAACTGCAATTTGAGCAAACAGTGAAGAATTTCGATATATTAACAGATTCATCAAAGTCAAAAGAGCTAAGAACTCATACAAAATAAATACCAACAAGTAAAAGCGTGCTAAGTTCGGCCGGGCCGAATCTTATATACCCTCCACCATGGATCGCATTTGCCGAGTTCTTTTCCCGGCATATCTTCTTAGGCAAAACAGGATATAAGAAAAGATTTGCTCTGTCATTATTATATTATAACATGTTGGAGACCTGCGTAAAATGTCAGCCAATTCGAATAAGGATTGCGCCCTTTGGGGGCTCAAGAAGTAAAATAGAGAGATCGTTTTATATGGGAGCTGTATCGGGCTATGGACCCATTCAGACCATAATAAACACGTATGTTGATGGTCATGAGAGAATCCGTCGTACAAAATTTCATTCCAATCGGAGAAGAATTGCACACTCTAGAGGCTCAAGAAGTCAAGACCCAAGATCGGTTTATATGACAGCTATATCAGGTTATGGTCCGATTTGAACCATACTTGGCACAGTTGTTGGATATCATAACAAAACAAGTCGTGCCAAAATTCATTCCAATCGGATAAGAATTGCACACTCTAGAGGCTCAAGAAGTCAAGACCCAAGATCGGTTTATATGGCAGCTATATCAAAACATGGACCGATTTGAGCCATACTTGGCACATTTATTGGATATCATAACAAACTACGTCGTGCAAAATTTCATTCCAATCGGATAAGAATTGCGCACTCTAGAGGCTCAAGAAGTCAAGACCCAAGATCGTTTGATATGGCAGCTATATCAGGTTATAGTCCAATTTGAACTATACTTGGCAAAGTTGTTGGATATCATAAAAAAACACGTCGTGCAAAATTTCATTCCAATCGGATAAGAATTGCACACTCTAGAGGCTCAAGAAGTCAAGACCCAAGATCGGTTTATATGGCAGCTATATCAAAACATGGACCGATTTGAGCCATACTTGGCAAGGTTGTTGGATATCATAACAAAACACGTCGTGCAAAATTTCATTCTAATTGGAAAAGAATTGCGCACTCTAGAGGCTCAAGAAGTCAAGACCCAAGACCGGTTTATATGGCAGCTATATCAAAACATGGACCGATATGGCCCATTTACAATACCAACCGACCTAATAAGAAGTATTTGTGCAAAATTCCAAGCGGCTAGCTTTACTCCTTCGGAAGTTAGCGTGCTTTCGACAGACAGACGGACGGACGGACGGACATGGCTAGATCGACATAAAATGTCGCGACGATCAAGAATATATATACTTTATGGGGTCTCAGACGAATATTTCGAGTAGTTACAAACAGAATGAGGAAATTAGTATACCCCCCATCTTATGGTGGAGGGTATAAAAACCGTCTATATAGACGATAATAGATCGGAAAAAGCAGCCCAGACGAACGAAAAGCAATCGTTCGACATCGACAAACAGGCTATAAATGTTTATTAGTGTATAAGTGTATAAGAAAGAATTTGTATATAAATAAATACACTTCTAAAATAAATAAAAAATGTTCCTATCATAGCAAGGTATTGCAATAAATCTGTACGAAGTAATAACGATTGTGAAAGTTAGTGTTTTGCTTTTGGCTTTGCAATTACAACAACATTATTTTGAAACAAGTGGAAGATCCTGGCACAGGCTCTTGGAATGAAAATACTACAAAATTAAATTATATTTGCTAATAAAAGCTGCATTCGTTTCTTTTTAAATAGTTTCGACATACATATATGAACTTGAGAACGGTCCACACACTCACATTTGTGCATACACATGCACGTAAGCAGCTGATAAATTGATAAATTTTGCCCAAAGAAATCTAGAAAAATCAAATAGTAATCTTGTCAAACCACTCAAAGAACGATTTTGGAAATTTTTCTTTAAAAAATATAACGTAGTACCGGACTTTACTCAAATTTCTAAGAAATGTAGTTATTTACGCATACTTCAATTGCTCTCAAATACTATTTACCGAACTAGTGACAGGTACTGCTAATAGGGGTCGGATTGAAATATGATCGTGCTTCTTGCTTGGGAGAAAGAATTTGCACCACCAAAAATACACATGCCACTGATACTAGGCTCCGACCGCAACTTTTCTTTTTGTTATTTTTATGTTAAACTAATTATAGAAAATTCGGCGAAATTTGTTATGCATTTCTCATTAATACTTTTTTTAAAAGTTATTTCTATAACGTTTTTAAATTTATTATTTAAATTAAGAAACTTATCGCTGTGCAGTAATACTTATTGCGTTATTCCATCATCAACAAAGTGATGTCGTTAGGCTAGTCCAAAGAAATCAATTACGGAACTAGAATATTGGAATTAGCAGAAGTACTAGTTCCAGGGTCAACTGCTTAATCCAATGAAAAACCCATGTTAAATAGTTGTTTACACTGAAAGTAAACAATAGTGGAACTAGTCCTGATTACTTTGGAGCTAGTGAAAAAACAGGTTTGCAACTGGTGGCCTGAACTACTGGGCGAAGTGGAATGGAAGCAAACAGAAGTCTTAGAATGTAAAAATAAATTATGTCTAGCAAGCCTGGCATATACAACTTTTTGTTCCTGCTAAGGTGATACCCCTGCGAAAAGAACCGAGCGACAAGCGGTCAACAAAATAAATTTTTACCCGCGTATCGTGGTCTTTCCCCCCTCGAAGTGAAACAAACTAAAGTGAACATTGAAACAAGAAACAATAAACTTTGAAATAGTGAACTAATATATTTAACATTTTAGACACAAGTGACACAACAACAACAGATTCAAGCACCAAAATCTAAAAGCGACTCACAATTTCAACACAGAAATCAACAACAATCAAAATGCGGGACACTAGCAACACCAAACACAACTAAAAGTGCGGGCCAAAAAGCTATAACTTTATATTGCACAATTCCCAAACATTAAAATTAAGCTGCATTTTTTTCCTATTAAGATTTAAATTTGTCTACTTAAAACTTCGTATGAAATTTATTACTCAAATCCTAAGTAAAAACTAAACTAAATCTAATTGTATCTAAAACTAAGTGTAACATTTGCTACTTAAACTAAAAGTGAATAGCTAACTATAATTAATTATTCAATTCTATTGGCTGCTTATATCTAATGAAATCTAAAAGCACTGAATAAACAACAAATACAATAAACAATTACAACAACATTGAATTTAAACACCTAATTCTCCCTCTTTTTGTTTCGAACGGCAAACCCCTTAGTTTGACCCCAGACAGGTTCAGTTTGTTTGGTTTAAAGGAATTGTGTTAAGGCTGGTACTATATTCGCTTTTCGCGATATTTTTCGCCGATTACTTTCTTTAGATAGTAGATTTTAAAGCAAAAAGGCTTGCTGGTTTTATTCAGTGGGAATGTCCTACTATTACCTACGGTAAAATTTTTATTCAATTTTTATTTTATCATGGTTGTTTGTGTAGTGTTTCAAAAAGTAATCGCGAAAAAACTGGATTTTTAACAGTGAAAAATTAACATAGTGACAGCCATTATTTGCTATTCAGCTGTGTATACACCTTTAGCGAAATTTTCGGTAGCAGCCAATACATACAATACATGTCGCCACTGAAAAATAGTTGTGTAGAATACAAGATGGCGACAAACATCGATTTACAATTTTAGCCGAATTCTAATAATTTGTGACTAAAAACTAGTGCTATATTAGTTTTTCGCGATGTTTTTCGCCGACTACTTTTTGAGATAATAGATTTTAAAACAAAAAACTTGCTGATTTCGTCCATTACTTATGACAAAATTTTAATATAATGGTGATTTTATCATTGTTATTTTCGCAATATTTCAAAAAATTAATGGTGAAAAAGGGTTTTCAACGGACATAGTACCATAGTACCTGCCATAACAAATGCATATGTACTAAAGTTAATCGTTTTTTATACACATAACTTAATTTCATGTTACATTGGCCTATCAAAACATAAATTTTTATTCTTAATTGCAAGAAAAAATTCTCCAATGCCTATTATAGCGCACCCCCTAGAGGCCTTTCTACGCTTATGGTGCCAGGTGTTTTCTTTAAAGACCAATAGTATTCCATGTGGTGAACTTATGAAAGACAATGAAAGAAATAACTGTTTCTTTTTTGAATAATTATTCGAATTGTTTGAATTTAAATGGACTTGGAAAATGTAATGCAATAAAGATGGAGATATCGGTAACATATCTCAAACCGGTCGTGAGAAAATCATATGCGATAGCGACTCCAAAGCAATATGTGGTCGACTGAATAGTGAACGAGTTTTTGGATTTGGACATTATCCGTCCGTCATCATTGTTATACGCATCTCCGATTGTACTAGCGCCAAAGGCAAATGGTGAGGACCGAATGTGTGTGGATTACCGGGATTTAAAAGAGGTAATTAAGGAAAAGCCCTGTCCAATGCCAACTGATGGTGTGCTGACGACACTTTCAGGTAAAAGGTATTTAACAACTCTTGATTTAATGTTCGGATATTAACGGATTGAAGTAAATGAACGGTCCAAGGGGCATACTGCCTTCATCACTCACAGTGGTCATTTTGAATTTAATCGAATGCCCCTCGGGCTTAAGAATGTACCGTGTGTATTCCAGAATATGATGATGAAGCTAATCGAGCCCATAGGGGTAAAATTGTTAGCTACGTTGACGAGGTTATTGTTGCGTCCGATACTTTTGACGAAATCCTGCGGAATTTGGAAAAATTTTTGGAAAATATCCGACGAGAGGGGTTAACTCTAACTCGAAATATTTCTTCAAGACGGACAGCGTAACGTTCTTGGGACATGAAGTGTACAAATATGGTATATGAACAGACTAAATGAAAACTATTGCGATTGATGAATTTTCAACACCGATGAATGTGACCGAAGTAAAAAAATTCTTGGACCTAACTGGGTATTTTCGTAAATTTGGCGAGAGTTATACCCACATTGCTGCCCCACTGACCAGATTGACTAAGAAGGATGTTTCATTCGATTGGTCAGACGAATATGAAAATGCTTTTAAAGTTCTGATTCAAACGATAACTAGTGAACCAGTTCTGGGTATTTATGATATTAACAAAGACCAGGAACTGCCAGTAGCGTTGGACTTGTCGCAATTCTCATCCAGGTTGAAGATGACGGGTCGAGAAGACCAATTGCTTATTTTAGTCGAAATGCAGCGATTCGGAAAGGAAATACCATGCGTATGAATTGGAGGTTCTTGCGCTAGTGAAAGGTTGTGATCGACACCGATGGTTCCACGTGCGTCGCGTCTATTGTTAAAGCTGCTCGAATATGATTTCAACTCTGGTCATCGTCCGGGAAAGCTTATGACACATGTCGACGCGATGAGTAGAGTTCCCATGGATGAAGAAGCAGACATAGAATACATAACAACGAAACTGATGCAGATAGACATCACGGCAGATGACTGGATTTATACGATGCAGGAACAGGATCCTGAGCTTGTGCAGATAATGGCCATAATGAGAGGTTAAGTTAAGTCATCTCAGCAGACCCATTACTGTAAGGAGGTTCTGATTAAATCACACAGACTGCGCAAAAGAAGTTGAACCAGCAAGGAAAATGATCTGTTGGTTATTTCAAATGGTTCGCGATGCAGAATTGTTCGACAATGGCAAGATGGAGTTGGATATCCAGGAATAGATGAAATAGAATAGAGAATAGATAGAAAACGAAATGCTTTCATTTCACCATAACTTGTTTTTTTTTTCAACTATTATAAATTTGGCATTTAGCAACGCCTAAGGAAAGCAGATCCCGGTCGCTATGAAACACACGCAAAAAAACACGCTATCACTGAGGACCTCAACGTTATTAGCATTGGTGACCATAAACCTATATTTATACACACACACATGTGGTAAATTATTAATCATGTTTATTTGTTTGCACTATAAAGTTAAATGCATTATTTTTTGAAGAAGTATGGACACACCAACAACTTCCGCCCTAGGAAGATTTTAAAGCGCATAGAATATTATAAAAAAGCAATAAAATATGTTTGATCCTATTTAAAATGTTTGGTAGTTTTACGGCAGTTGCGGAATGGAAGCTGGATTTAAAATCGTTCGCCCCACAGAAGATGCGAGTGGAAATAAGCTAACAGCAACGGCGGTTCGACCTTGAAGGCTCTATTGCCATTGCCGATGGCCCCGCAATAGCAACTCTCAGCCGCTTGCCAAGTTCGCAAAATTGTGCGGTTGGGTTGCGTGATTTTAACAAATTACTCATCCCAACAATCAGTCAAATTTGGTCATATATTCAATATCCACTATTATTACGCCACACATACTGAGATAAAATGTTGCATACCGTAACGAAGTATTAAACAAACGTATCAGTAAAGATTTTTATTGGCATACTTCCGATTCAGCAAAAGCAGTTGATGTCAATACAATGTTAACACAGCCACCAGAATAACACAAAAAAAGTCCAAAATTCCATTTCCAGCTAAACAAAAGACAACACAAAGGCTTCAAACACAAACTCTCTATACATAACTTATCCACCAAACACAAATTCATCATTTTAAAGTACGTTTTTTATTTGCTTCATATAACATTTAACATTGTATGTTTAGCGTTCGACATTCATTTATTACTATTTTATTTACAAAATTTAATATTATAATAAATTATGGTATTAAAAAGGTACAAATAAAATATTTAACAACAAATGGTTTTGACCAAAGCGTTGGAAATGTCCAGGTGTATCCTAAAATTAAAATTGATGTTTTTATTCTTAATTTACTTGTACAAACTAACTTCATAATATGCTTGTTTGCTTTTTTATTTGTAGAGCAAACCCAAAGACGCCCACAGTGCTGTCAAACGTGTAGTGGCGCTTGTGGCTGTGTTGGTTTAAATCTTTCTTTTCCTTTTTGTTCCTTTTCCGGTTTGTGGCCAGACTGATTGTGTTATGGTGTTGGTGGCTTGGTTTGGCAAATAGCTCCCTAGATTATACCTGTGATTTCGCACATTACATTTAATCGCTGTTATATCTATGCTATGCCATTGAGTCTTTATGCCCTAGGCAATGATGTTATCTCCTTTCCTCCGCGACATATTGAGTTTGTTTTGCATTGGTATATGTCGGGCCATTTCTTTTTTGTTGTAAACTTTGCTAAGAGCTTGGGAAATTCTGATGCTTTGGCGAGAGTAGAAAAGGGCCTGGCCGAGAAGCCATCTTCCTCATCTTTGGCAAGCTTTCCCAGAGTGAACAAGTGTACATAAAGCTACGATCGTTGTTTGTTGAGTCAATTTTTAATAAAACCGCTGTGAATTTTTTTTATTGAAACGTCATCCGTTTTTTTTTTTTTTTTTATGAAAACCGCTCAGTTTTCGGAACTTCTTTAATTATCCATTGTGAGTTTTTCTTATTTTTCGGGTGTCGGTAGGTCGGCATAAAGTGATTTACTTTCATTTATTTCGAATTTTCTTTTTTTTCTGTTTTAAGGTTGGAATTTTATTCTAACTTATGTTAAATTTTCCAATTAGGGTGTTTGGATAAATTTTTGAGCCAAACTACCATTGAATCATAATTTATTTCCGGTCATTTCAATTATTGATTTGCCGCATATGAAACCCGCATTAACCATTTCCCGATTAAAAACCTTCAAAGGTAAATTAAGTTTTGTTTTTTTTTTTTTGCTTTGCTCCAATTCTAATAAAAGTCGTGTGTTTCCCTCAGGTTTCTAACTCTCTTTGGTCGATTTGGTTTCTCTTTTGAGGCGAACGAAGTCCCTGGCTTGACTTGGAGTACCATTGCATCCCATTTACACGGAACCCATCAGTCTGTTACTCAGCGTCGTGAAATTAACTCGTTCCTACTCCCCGCGTTGTGTCCGTGGTCAGGGGAGTGGAGAGGAAGTATTCGGGGACTGCGGCGAAGCCCTGACCGCCTTTGTGTGCTATATAACCCCAAACAAAAAAAAAAATAGTGTGTTCCTGCTCATATTCGCAGCCTTAAAAGTGACCTATTTTATAGTGCGAATTAGAAAAAAAAGATCGTTGCTTTGATAGCCTGAAAACTGTAAGAACCTGAAAAAGAAAGAAATTGATTCTTTTTTCCAAGCAGAAGTCTGCTTTGCATGCATGAAAATCTCATGTTATTTGTTCGTATGTGATGTTTGATTTTGAACCGCTTCCATTTATATTCATTTTTTTTTAAATCGGTTCTTTGGAGAAAAAGTAACATTTTTAACAACTTTATAGTGTCTCTAAAATTTATTTAGTTTCCAAAATTTTAAAGGGTAAAAATTACGCAAGTGGTCGAAGAAAAAAAGGATATATTTAAAAAATTTAGAAAAAGTGAAACACTAATAAAGAAAAAGAAAATCATATTAAAACATTACACCCAAAGACTACAACAACAAGTCACATAAAAGAGACAATAAATAAAACAACCAACAAATCTAGTAAGTTATAAGAACATCCACCAGTGTTGGGAAGTGCAAATAGCCCTGCCCCGCATACCCCTGCTGAAAGGCCTTTCATCGTGGGATCTAAACGACAAGTAAGTGGTTTCTTTACTCCTTTGTTTTGTTGTTGTTGTTGCTTTATTTGAAAACACAACTTGCTGTCATTAATGCTGTGGCTGCATGGACTAGTTGTGCCAATCATTTGAGCAGACCGTTAGAATATTGAAGAGCAGTGGTGGTTCCAATGAAGATTCTCTTTTATTTTCAATAAATTCAAAATATATTTCTTTGGTCACAAATTCAGCTGCAATAAATTTCAAATAGATCAAAATAATTAGAACATTTTATAAATCCTGGTAAAAGGACTCGAAAATAACATTCACGTAGGCGTTCAAGGGTTTTTTTCCTTTTGTGTATGCCTTGTTATTTTCTCCTTACAGCTCTAGAGGCATTGAAACATATAGCAAGCTCTTGGCTGCAGTTTAATATGCTCACTTGATTTTGAATGGTGGTCCCTTACTCTCAGTACATAAATGCATAGCCGTACAAACGTGAATGTTGTTTTTGTTGTTTTCCCTATGGTAAACCAGTTGATGTGACCAAAAGAATCGTTTTACTTTTTCATTTGTTGTTGTAATTATTGCATTGGGTTTTATGTTTTGAAATTATGACACAATTTTAAGCAGCAAATAAGACCAAACAGAGAATAACACTAATACATTTGCAATTTCACCTGTCCGTCCGGAAACAGGTCATTGAACTTCGATCATTTTGCTTTGCGTTTTTTTTTATTTGCTTTTGCTTTCTTATGCATATTGAACATATGCGCATTAACATCTTTGTTTAATATTTCAGTCGATCGTAACAGACACCTACGAACAAACCTCTGTCACTGTTAATCATTTCGTTTTAAATTTTAGCCATATAGTTAACAACAGCAGTTAAGCAAGTTATTTTGATTTGTTTGTTTTTTTATCTTTTTTTTTGGTTTTTTTATTATTATCTTTTGTATATATATATATAAGGGTTTAAAGAAAAATGTTTGTGAATTTAAAATGAATATGTTTGTTTTTGAATTAATATCGGTTACAATGTCGAATAAAATCATGAAATCGATAGATATGTGCTAAGCAATTTCTTTATGTTTGATTCCTGAAGGCACCGCAGTAGCGTAGAGGGGAGGTTTTGGTTATGGGTTACCAGGGATATATTGGTGGATACCAGGTAACATGGATGGGTGGGCATAGACTTTTCAGGTTGCTACAGCTATAACCTGAATACAATAGGCTCTGCGAAATCGACTTTCTTCTTTCTCTTTTCTACTTCTTGCGTTGCTATTTCGTCCCCATCTTAGCTTAACTTGCACGCTTTATAGACAATTCTTTTCAAAGTTTTATGGTAGCGTTTTCGAGCTTGACAATGGCAAGATCCCATACCCACCGACGAGCAATAAGGCCGAGCCGAATAAGCGTGCCAATGCCAACTTGTCTGCTCATTGACTTGATCAACATGTACTGGCTTTTCAAGAAATTGAAATTGACCGTTGTATGCTACATATATAAAATTTTTGGCGCCCAACGTGGGGCCCGAGCGTTTTGAAACTGATTTTCGTAAATTAATTTATTTTTTTTAAACTTCAAAATATTTTTTTTTTATATTTTGGCAAAATCGCTCAGCTCCTATTTTCCTTTTCTATCTTTTTGTGTATTCCCATCCTTTCCAATTTTTCAATTTTCTTCTGTGTATCTCAATTTCAATGGAATTTGTATTTCGTTAAATGCAGTGGTGCTGTCGAATACTACCAGTTATAGGGGTACACGGCCTTGTATCTTTATGAAGGTATCTTTTGTATTTTGCTGTTTGGCGAATTCAGGATTTTGGATCTCTGTCTAATACTGACCTAGACTTTAAAATTCTTAAGATATTTTCTCTCTAATTTACGTATTGGAATTTGTGAATGTTTTCGATTACGTTTGCAACCAACGTAAGCTTATCTTTTCTTTTAGATCTAACTTTCTCTTTTGGGGTATTTTTTTTTTTTTTGAGCCTAGATATATTTTATATTTTGTTCTCCCTTTCTACTGGTGGTCGCCTAAAGGAATCAAATAATTTCATGATTATTTTGGGTTTTGGAAATTTCGATTTTTATTAGATTTTTTTTCCATTATTGGTTTTAATTTTTTTTTTTTTTGCTTTATTTTTGGTTATTTATTCTTTTTTATTTTAGATTTTTTTCCGTCTTGGAATATTTTTTTTTCTCTTGATTTTTATTTTTTTGGGATTTGTTTTGACTTCCATACTTTTGTTTTTGTTTTTGAAAAATAAAAAGCGAAATATTTTTCTGAATATTTTTAGCTTTTCAAATTCAAATATTTTTGGGTTTTTTTTTACTTTTCGTGAAGTCGTCTGGTGAAGGATTTTACTTCGATTTTTCTTCTCTTGTTGTCTTGGGTTTTTTTTTTCAAAATGGTACTCCAACGTAGTAATGAGGATTTGCCTAACGCGCTAGCTAGTGAGGAAAACGGTCCAAAATGTGGCGTGTGCAATGCTACTGTCCCAGATAAGTCCGTTTTGACCGAAACTGTTTGCAGGCATTTATTTCACAAGACTTGTGTTAGCAATCACATTAAAACCAATCCTAATTGCCCAGTGTGTGGTAAGAAAATTACGAGAGATCCTACTCCGTCGGCGCCTAAGCCTGCTTCATCACCTGTAGCTACTAGATCTTCATCGAAAGCCAAGAATTTTGACTCAATGAGATCAACCGATTTAGTCCCATCTACATCTTGTCAATCAGGAAATGCGACTAATGTTTCACAGGGAAAACCTTCTAATACCTCCTCTAGTACGACCCTTGGTATGTCTGAATTTTCTTTGAATGACATTCAGAGTATGGTATCTAGGATTGTTTCTGAACAGCAATCCCAACTTTTGTCCGCTTTGTCCAGCCAAATATCGACTTTGGTTGATAAGAGTGTTGAGACCAGTTTGTCTAGATTGGGTTCGAATGCCTTCCAAATGGGCCACATTCAGAGTAATCCACCTCAATTGAACAGAGTGGATATAAATTCTTCTCATGCCTTGAACACGTCTTCACCGGATGCTAACAGAGCACCACGAATGCATACATTAAATGATGTAGAGCAGCGCACACTTGAGCAGCTCCTTGGTTTGCCTTCATCATCAGATAATCGGCCGAATGTTAGTGGTGGTCAGGATTCTTTTGATGCTAGGCTTGGTACTAATCGCCCGTACTCTGCAGGATCAGTCACCGTGCCTGATTTATGTATCCGACCCGATAAGGTTAGCCAAATTATGTTTAACTGGAAGATGAAATTTAATGGAAGCTCAAACTGTTTGCCGGTCGACAGTTTTATCTATAGGGTTGAAGCGTTGACAAACCAAACCTTAGGTGGCAATTTTCATTTGTTGTGTGGCAATGCTAGTGCGTTATTTGACGGGAAAGCGAACGATTGGTTTTGGCGATTCCACAAGACGGTAGATATTGTTAAATGGCCAGATCTTTGTCGTGCACTGCGTGAACAGTATAAGGATTCGCGTACGGATGTTGATATTAGGGAGATGATCCGAGACCGGAAACAAAAGTCTCATGAATCTTTTGACTCCTTTTACGAATCGGTTATCGACCTCGTGGATCGATTGGAGCAGCCTTTGAGTGGTAAAACACTGGTTGAGATCTTGAGACGTAATCTTTTGCCAGGAATCCAGCACGAAATTTTAAATATGAAAATAGAATCTATCGGTCAACTTCGTGAGATTTGCCGCCGCCGTGAATTTTTCATTCAGGACGTTTATAAAAGGCATGGTGTTTCTGGTAGTAAGGTGGGTCACCTCCATAAGCGGTTATCCGAGATTGATATCGAACCTGAACAGACACCGGTATTAGAGTTGCTGCCACCTGATGAGGATATAGCAGAAATTAGTTTGATTTGCTGGAATTGCCGAGGGGCGGGACACCGTTACCAAGATTGTTTGGCAGAACGCACCATATTTTGTTATGGGTGTGGGGCACCACAGACATACAAACCCAGCTGTAGGAAATGCAGCTCGAATCCAAAAAACTATTCAGCGATGGCACCAAAGGGTGCAGCCAAAACGAGTCATGCTCGAACGAGCCCCGAAACAAAATAGGGTGTGAGGATATTTTACCCAATTTTGACAGTACTTTAACCGGATATGACAATAATTTACCCAGACTTGAAAATAAATCACCCAGCTTTAACGATGGAAATGATGGTGTTAACTACACAGGAAATGGAAATGAAAAGGCATTACTTTGTACAGATAACCCTGAGTTAGAACG
Source organism: Stomoxys calcitrans (assembly GCF_963082655.1). Taxonomy (NCBI): domain Eukaryota; kingdom Metazoa; phylum Arthropoda; class Insecta; order Diptera; family Muscidae; genus Stomoxys; species Stomoxys calcitrans. The sequence continues at coordinate 144,444,352 of NC_081553.1, read as the reverse complement.
ACGATTAGGTCCTAATCCTTTGGTTCCTTTCCATGAGAGACTTAGGAATTATTATGAAGTCAGAAAGAGGATTTTTGGTGAAGACTACAGGCCTAGTAGGTCGAGTATTAGAATGAAAACTTTTTGGAAAAAGATTAAATCTGTGAGGAAAATCTTCTCTGTTTCTGTCCTAGACAGACCTGGAGATGTAAGACCCTATGCGGAAGTTCAGTTGTTAGGCAGAAATATGATAGGTCTCCTCGATACTGGCGCTTCCGTATCCTGTTTAGGTTCTGATGCGGCTACACGAATGTTACATTCGGATATTCCATACAAACCTCTTCACACCACAGTGAACACTGCCGATGGCAAAGCTCAAAAGGTTTTAGGGATTTTGGAGACTTCAATTGAATTTCGCGGTCGAAAAATGGACATAAGGCTTTTCATTGTACCTACTCTCTCGCAGAATCTGATTTTAGGGATCGATTTTTGGCGTTTATATGACCTTTTACCACCGTCTTTGTTACCGGCCATAGGTTCGCTTAATCTTTTCCCTGACGTTTGTGAGATTTTGGGTGATATTGTGTTGACCTCCGAGGTTTTTTCCCTTCATTCGCGAAGGCGGGCCTGGGAAAGACTAATGTTTTATGCCATACCATCGATACTGGTGATGCAAAACCAGTTAAACAACGGCACTTCCCAGTCTCTCCGGCGATTGAGAAGTTGATTTATGAAGAGTTGGACCGAATGCTTGCCATGGGGGTGATAGAAGAATCCTCTAGTGCCTGGTCTTCTCCAGTGGTGCTACATAGAAAACCTGGCAAAAATAGATTGTGTCTCGACAGCAGGAAACTAAACTCTCTGACAATAGGTGACGCTTATCCGCTTCCACATATCGACGGCATTTTAAGCCGTCTGCCCAAGGCGGAATTTATCAGTAGTTTGGACCTCAAAGATGCCTTTTGGCAAATACCACTTGATGACTCATCGAAAGATAAGACAGCATTCACGGTACCTGGGAGGCCGCTGTATCATTTCAAAGTCATGCCCTTCGGTCTATGCAATGCGCCACAGACCATGTGCAGGCTCATGGACCGGGTGATACCTGCGGACCTCAGATCGGAAGTGTTTGTCTATCTGGATGATCTTCTTGTGGTATCGGCATCCTTTGAGCGACATATTGCTGTGTTAATGGAAGTGGCTAAGTGTCTACGAAACGCTGGTTTAACCATAAATGTCGAGAAAAGTAAATTTTGCGTGACTGAAGTCCGATATTTAGGCCATGTTGTGGGAAACGGGGTTATCCGAACAGACCCAGATAAAGTTGCCGCCGTTACAGAATTCCCGACACCGAGGTCTGTTAAACAGGTCAGACGTTTTCTTGGTATGTCGGGTTGGTACCGGAAATTTATTAGGAACTATGCTGCCCTTTCGACTCCTTTAACAGATTTGTTAAAGGCAAAAAGAAAATTTGCGTGGACCGATGATGCCCAGAAAGCTTTTGAGGATTTAAAGTCAATCTTGAGTTCAGCCCCTGTTTTGCATAGTCCTGATTTCTCGCAGCCTTTTTACATACACTGCGATGCTAGCAAAACAGGAATAGGAAGTGTATTGGTGCAGAAGAATGCGGAGGGTGATGAGTTTCCGATAGCTTTTATGTCTAAGAAACTCAACCAAGCCCAACGCAACTACAGTGTCACCGAACAAGAATGCTTGGCAGCAATGCTGAGTATAAAGAAATTCAGGGCTTATGTCGAGGGGCATGAGTTCACTGTGATAACTGATCACGCTTCATTAAAATGGCTCATGTCCCAAACAGACCTAAGCACAAGGCTGGCCAGATGGGCTTTGAAACTACAAGGCTATCGGTTTAAGATTGAGCATCGAAAGGGTACGCAAAATATAGTTCCTGATACGCTTTCCCGTGTCAACTCTGATGACTTGTCCGAGGTCTTGTGTTTGTCCGAGATAGGTAAGGACAGTGGGGTTTTTGTAGATTTGAATTCTATCCACTTTAACTCCGAAGACTACAAAGACTTGTTAAGAAGGGTTCAAGCTAATATCGATCATACACCTGACTTAAAAATAATCGATGGGTTTTTGTATAGAAGGACAGAGCACGCACGTGGAGAACAAACAACTGACGACTTGGCATGGAAACTTTGGATTCCATCGGGTTTAGTTCCTGAGGTCCTGCGAAAGCACCACGATGACCCCTTCTCATCTCATTGCGGAATTAATAAGGCACTGGAGAGAATCCGAAGATATTACTACTGGCCAAATTTGGTCGATGATGTCCGAAATTACATTAACAGTTGTGAGATCTGCAAATCCACTAAACACCCGAATTACATTATGAGACCACCGATGGGTAAGGCAGGGGAGACTCATAGGTTCTTCCAGAGGCTGCATGTGGACTTTTTAGGACCGTATCCTAGGTCCAGAACCGGTAACGTAGGAACTTTTGTGGCGTTGGACCATTTTTCGAAATTTTGTTTTATCCATCCTGTTAAGAAGTTTACGGCCGATATAGTTGTCAAGTTCCTGGAGGAGTATCTTTTTCACACTTTTGGCGTCCCCGAGGTTGTTGTGTCCGACAACGGAACCCAATTTAAGGCGAATAATTTCAATAAACTTCTGCAACATTATGGCATTTCTCACGTTTATACTGCGGTTCACTCTCCCCAGGCAAATGTGTCTGAGAGAGTGAACAGATCAGTTATTTCTGCGATAAAGGCGTATGTAAATCCTAACCAGAAGGATTGGGATGAGAATCTGAGTCGAATTGCATGTGCACTTAGGTCTACAGTTCACTCCTCCGTTGGTACTTCCCCTTATTTCATGGCATTCGGTCAGCATATGGTGACCAATGGTGCTTCTTATAAATTATTAAGAAACTTGGGCATGTTAGATGATAGGGCTGTCAATTTCAATCGTTCGGACTCATTTGATATTATTCGTGCTAAGGCTTCGGATTTCATGAGGAAGCAGTTTGAGCGCAATGAAAGGGCATATAACCTTCGGTCCAGACAGGTTTCCTACGAAGTTGGTCAAGAGGTTTTCCGGAGAAATTTTCGCCAAAGCAACTTTGAGCAGGGTTACAATGCCAAGTTGGCTCCAACTTTTGTTAAAGCCCGGATACGTAGGAAACTGGGCAATTACTATTACGAACTTGAGGATCTACAAGGACGATCCCTTGGTAATTATCATGCGAAGGATATAAGGCAAGCGTGATCAGCTTTCGAGTTTTTTTTCCTCCCCGAAACCTGATTTTGGCGGGGGGGTAAATGTAGTGGCGCTTGTGGCTGTGTTGGTTTAAATCTTTCTTTTCTTTTTTGTTCCTTTTCCGGTTTGTGGCCAGACTGATTGTGTTATGGTGTTGGTGGCTTGGTTTGGCAAATAGCTCCCTAGATTATACCTGTGATTTCGCACATTACATTTAATCGCTGTTATATCTATGCTATGCCATTGAGTCTTTATGCCCTAGGCAATGATGTTATCTCCTTTTCTCCGCGACATATTGAGTTTGTTTTGCATTGGTATATGTCGGGCCATTTCTTTTTTGTTGTAAACTTTGCTAAGAGCTTGGGAAATTCTGATGCTTTGGCGAGAGTAGAAAAGGGCCTGGCCGAGAAGCCATCTTCCTCATCTTTGGCAAGCTTTCCCAGAGTGAACAAGTGTACATAAAGCTACGATCGTTGTTTGTTGAGTCAATTTTTAATAAAACCGCTGTGAATTTTTTTATTGAAACGTCATCCGTTTTTTTTTTATGAAAACCGCTCAGTTTTCGGAACTTCTTTAATTATCCATTGTGAGTTTTTCTTATTTTTCGGGTGTCGGTAGGTCGGCATAAAGTGATTTACTTTCATTTATTTCGAATTTTCTTTTTTTTTCTGTTTTAAGGTTGGAATTTTATTCTAACTTATGTTAAATTTTCCAATTAGGGTGTTTGGATAAATTTTTGAGCCAAACTACCATTGAATCATAATTTATTTCCGGTCATTTCAATTATTGATTTGCCGCATATGAAACCCGCATTAACCATTTCCCGATTAAAAACCTACAAAGGTAAATTAAGTTTTGTTTTTTTTTTGCTTTGCTCCAATTCTAATAAAAGTCGTGTGTTTCCCTCAGGTTTCTAACTCTCTTTGGTCGATTTGGTTTCTCTTTTGAGGCGAACGAAGTCCCTGGCTTGACTTGGAGTACCATTGCATCCCATTTACACGGAACCCATCAGTCTGTTACTCAGCGTCGTGAAATTAACTCGTTCCTACTCCCCGCGTTGTGTCCGTGGTCAGGGGAGTGGAGAGGAAGTATTCGGGGACTGCGGCGAAGCCCTGACCGCCTTTGTGTGCTATATAACCCCAAACAAAAAAAAAAATAGTGTGTTCCTGCTCATATTCGCAGCCTTAAAAGTGACCTATTTTATAGTGCGAATTAGAAAAAAAGATCGTTGCTTTGATAGCCTGAAAACTGTAAGAACCTGAAAAAGAAAGAAATTGATTTTTTTTTCCAAGCAGAAGTCTGCTTTGCATGCATGAAAATCTCATGTTATTTGTTCGTATGTGATGTTTGATTTTGAACCGCTTCCATTTATATTCATTTTTTTTTTAAATCGGTTCTTTGGAGAAAAAGTAACATTTTTAACAACTTTATAGTGTCTCTAAAATTTATTTAGTTTCCAAAATTTTAAAGGGTAAAAATTACGCAAGTGGTCGAAGAAAAAAAGGATATATTTAAAAAATTTAGAAAAAGTGAAACACTAATAAAGAAAAAGAAAATCATATTAAAACATTACACCCAAAGACTACAACAACAAGTCACATAAAAGAGACAATAAATAAAACAACCAACAAATCTAGTAAGTTATAAGAACATCCACCAGTGTTGGGAAGTGCAAATAGCCCTGCCCCGCATACCCCTGCTGAAAGGCCTTTCATCGTGGGATCTAAACGATAAATAAGTGGTTTCTTTACTCCTTTGTTTTGTTGTTGTTGTTGCTTTATTTGAAAACACCACTTGCTGTCATTAATGCTGTGGCTGCATGGACTAGTGCCAATCATTTGAGCAGACCGTTAGAATATTGAAGAGCAGTGGTGGTTTCAATGAAGATTCTCTTTTATTTTCAATAAATTCAAAATATATTTCTTTGGTCACAAATTCAGCTGCAATAAATTTCAAATAGATCAAAATAATTAGAACATTTTATAAATCCTGGTAAAAGGACTCGAAAATAACATTCACGTAGGCGTTCAAGGGTTTTTTTCCTTTTGTGTATGCCTTGTTATTTTCTCCTTACAGCTTTAGAGGCATTGAAACATATAGCAAGCTCTTGGCTGCAGTTTAATATGCTCACTTGTTTTTGAATGGTGGTCCCTTACTCTCAGTACATAAATGCATAGCCGTACAAACGTGAATGTTGTTTTTGTTGTTTTCCCTATGGTAAACCAGTTGATGTGACCAAAAGAATCGTTTTACTTTTTCATTTGTTGTTGTAATTATTGCATTGGGTTTTATGTTTTGAAATTATGACACAATTTTAAGCAGCAAATAAGACCAAACAGAGAATAACACTAATACATTTGCAATTTCACCTGTCCGTCCGGAAACAGGTCATTGAACTTCGATCATTTTGCTTTGCGTTTTTTTTTATTTGCTTTTGCTTTCTTATGCATATTGAACATATGCGCATTAACATTTTTGTTTAACATTTCAGTCGATCGTAACAGACACCTACGAACAAACCTCTGTCACTGTTAATCATTTCGTTTTAAATTTTAGCCATATAGTTAACAACAGCAGTTAAGCAAGTTATTTTGATTTGTTTGTTTTTTTATCTTTTTTTTTTTTGGTTTTTTTATTATTATCTTTTGTATATATATATATAAGGGTTTAAAGAAAAATGTTTGTGAATTTAAAATGAATATGTTTGTTTTTGAATTAATATCGGTTACAATGTCGAATAAAATCATGAAATCGATAGATATGTGCTAAGCAATTTCTTTATGTTTGATTCCTGAAGGCACCGCAGTAGCGTAGAGGGGAGGTTTTGGTTATGGGTTACCAGGGATATATTGGTGGATACCAGGTAACATGGATGGGTGGGCATAGACTTTTCAGGTTGCTACAACTATAACCTGAATACAATAGGCTCTGCGAAATCGACTTTCTTCTTTCTCTTTTCTACTTCTTGCGTTGCTATTTCGTCCCCATCTTAGCTTAACTTGCACGCTTTATAGACAATTCTTTTCAAAGTTTTATGGTAGCGTTTTCGAGCTTGACAATGGCAAGATCCCATACCCACCGACGAGCAATAAGGCCGAGCCGAATAAGCGTGCCAATGCCAACTTGTCTGCTCATTGACTTGATCAACATGTACTGGCTTTTCAAGAAATTGAAATTGACCGTTGTATGCTACATATATAAAATTTTTGGCGCCCAACGTGGGGCCCGAGCGTTTTGAAACTGATTTTCGTAAATTAATTTATTTTTTTTAAACTTCAAAATATTTTTTTTTATATTTTGGCAAAATCGCTCAGCTCCTATTTTCCTTTTCTATCTTTTTGTGTATTCCCATCCTTTCCAATTTTTCAATTTTCTTCTGTGTATCTCAATTTCAATGGAATTTGTATTTCGTTAAATGCAGTGGTGCTGTCGAATACTACCAGTTATAGGGGTACACGGCCTTGTATCTTTATGAAGGTATCTTTTGTATTTTGCTGTTTGGCGAATTCAGGATTTTGGATCTCTGTCTAATACTGACCTAGACTTTAAAATTCTTAAGATATTTTCTCTCTAATTTACGTATTGGAATTTGTGAATGTTTTCGATTACGTTTGCAACCAACGTAAGCTTATCTTTTCTTTTAGATCTAACTTTCTCTTTTGGGGTATTTTTTTTTTTTTAGAGCCTAGATATATTTTATATTTTGTTCTCCCTTTCTACTGGTGGTCGCCTAAAGGAATCAAATAATTTCATGATTATTTTGGGTTTTGGAAATTTCGATTTTTATTAGATTTTTTTTTTTCCATTATTGGTTTTTTATTTTTTTTTTTGCTTTATTTTTGGTTATTTATTCTTTTTTATTTTAGATTTTTTTCCGTCTTGGAATATTTTTTTTTTCTCTTGATTTTTATTTTTTTGGGATTTGTTTTGACTTCCATACTTTTGTTTTTGTTTTTGAATAATAAAAAGCGAAATATTTTTCTGAATATTTTTAGCTTTTCAAATTCAAATATTTTTGGGTTTTTTTTACTTTTCGTGAAGTCGTCTGGTGAAGGATTTTACTTCGATTTTTCTTCTCTTGTTGTCTTGGGTTTTTTTTTTTCAAAATGGTACTCCAACGTAGTAATGAGGATTTGCCTAACGCGCTAGCTAGTGAGGAAAACGGTCCAAAATGTGGCGTGTGCAATGCTACTGTCCCAGATAAGTCCGTTTTGACCGAAACTGTTTGCAGGCATTTATTTCACAAGACTTGTGTTAGCAATCACATTAAAACCAATCCTAATTGCCCAGTGTGTGGTAAGAAAATTACGAGAGATCCTACTCCGTCGGCGCCTAAGCCTGCTTCATCACCTGTAGCTACTAGATCTTCATCGAAAGCCAAGAATTTTGACTCAATGAGATCAACCGATTTAGTCCCATCTACATCTTGTCAATCAGGAAATGCGACTAATGTTTCACAGGGAAAACCTTCTAATACCTCCTCTAGTACGACCCTTGGTATGTCTGAATTTTCTTTGAATGACATTCAGAGTATGGTATCTAGGATTGTTTCTGAACAGCAATCCCAACTTTTGTCCGCTTTGTCCAGCCAAATATCGACTTTGGTTGATAAGAGTGTTGAGACCAGTTTGTCTAGATTGGGTTCGAATGCCTTCCAAATGGGCCACATTCAGAGTAATCCACCTCAATTGAACAGAGTGGATATAAATTCTTCTCATGCCTTGAACACGTCTTCACCAGATGCTAACAGAGCACCACGAATGCATACATTACCTGATGTAGAGCAGCGCACACTTGAGCAGCTCCTTGGTTTGCCTTCATCATCAGATAATCGGCCGAATGTTAGTGGTGGTCAGGATTCTTTTGATGCTAGGCTTGGTACTAATCGCCCGTACTCTGCAGGATCAGTCACCGTGCCTGATTTATGTATCCGACCCGATAAGGTTAGCCAAATTATGTTTAACTGGAAGATGAAATTTAATGGAAGCTCAAACTGTTTGCCGGTCGACAGTTTTATCTATAGGGTTGAAGCGTTGACAAACCAAACCTTAGGTGGCAATTTTCATTTGTTGTGTGGCAATGCTAGTGCGTTATTTGACGGGAAAGCGAACGATTGGTTTTGGCGATTCCACAAGACGGTAGATATTGTTAAATGGCCAGATCTTTGTCGTGCACTGCGTGAACAGTATAAGGATTCGCGTACGGATGTAGATATTAGGGAGATGATCCGAGACCGGAAACAAAAGTCTCATGAATCTTTTGACTCCTTTTACGAATCGGTTATCGACCTCGTGGATCGATTGGAGCAGCCTTTGAGTGGTAAAACACTGGTTGAGATCTTGAGACGTAATCTTTTGCCAGGAATCCAGCACGAAATTTTAAATATGAAAATAGAATCTATCGGTCAACTTCGTGAGATTTGCCGCCGCCGTGAATTTTTCATTCAGGACGTTTATAAAAGGCATGGTGTTTCTGGTAGTAAGGTGGGTCACCTCCATAAGCGGTTATCCGAGATTGATATCGAACCTGAACAGACACCGGTATTAGAGTTGCTGCCACCTGATGAGGATATAGCAGAAATTAGTTTGATTTGCTGGAATTGCCGAGGGGCGGGACACCGTTACCAAGATTGTTTGGCAGAACGCACCATATTTTGTTATGGGTGTGGGGCACCACAGACATACAAACCCAGCTGTAGGAAATGCAGCTCGAATCCAAAAAACTATTCAGCGATGGCACCAAAGGGTGCAGCCAAAACGAGTCATGCTCGAACGAGCCCCGAAACAAAATAGGGTGTGAGGATATTTTACCCAATTTTGACAGTACTTTAACCGGATATGACAATAATTTACCCAGACTTGAAAATAAATCACCCAGCTTTAACGATGGAAATGATGGTGTTAACTACACAGGAAATGGAAATGAAAAGGCATTACTTTGTACAGATAACCCTGAGTTAGAACGACGATTAGGTCCTAATCCTTTGGTTCCTTTCCATGAGAGACTTAGGAATTATTATGAAGTCAGAAAGAGGATTTTTGGTGAAGACTACAGGCCTAGTAGGTCGAGTATTAGAATGAAAACTTTTTGGAAAAAGATTAAATCTGTGAGGAAAATCTTCTCTGTTTCTGTCCTAGACAGACCTGGAGATGTAAGACCCTATGCGGAAGTTCAGTTGTTAGGCAGAAATATGATAGGTCTCCTCGATACTGGCGCTTCCGTATCCTGTTTAGGTTCTGATGCGGCTACACGAATGTTACATTCGGATATTCCATACAAACCTCTTCACACCACAGTGAACACTGCCGATGGCAAAGCTCAAAAGGTTTTAGGGATTTTGGAGACTTCAATTGAATTTCGCGGTCGAAAAATGGACATAAGGCTTTTCATTGTACCTACTCTCTCGCAGAATCTGATTTTAGGGATCGATTTTTGGCGTTTATATGACCTTTTACCACCGTCTTTGTTACCGGCCATAGGTTCGCTTAATCTTTTCCCTGACGTTTGTGAGATTTTGGGTGATATTGTGTTGACCTCCGAGGTTTTTTCCCTTCATTCGCGAAGGCGGGCCTGGGAAAGACTAATGTTTTATGCCATACCATCGATACTGGTGATGCAAAACCAGTTAAACAACGGCACTTCCCAGTCTCTCCGGCGATTGAGAAGTTGATTTATGAAGAGTTGGACCGAATGCTTGCCATGGGGGTGATAGAAGAATCCTCTAGTGCCTGGTCTTCTCCAGTGGTGCTACATAGAAAACCTGGCAAAAATAGATTGTGTCTCGACAGCAGGAAACTAAACTCTCTGACAATAGGTGACGCTTATCCGCTTCCACATATCGACGGCATTTTAAGCCGTCTGCCCAAGGCGGAATTTATCAGTAGTTTGGACCTCAAAGATGCCTTTTGGCAAATACCACTTGATGACTCATCGAAAGATAAGACAGCATTCACGGTACCTGGGAGGCCGCTGTATCATTTCAAAGTCATGCCCTTCGGTCTATGCAATGCGCCACAGACCATGTGCAGGCTCATGGACCGGGTGATACCTGCGGACCTCAGATCGGAAGTGTTTGTCTATCTGGATGATCTTCTTGTGGTATCGGCATCCTTTGAGCGACATATTGCTGTGTTAATGGAAGTGGCTAAGTGTCTACGAAACGCTGGTTTAACCATAAATGTCGAGAAAAGTAAATTTTGCGTGACTGAAGTCCGATATTTAGGCCATGTTGTGGGAAACGGGGTTATCCGAACAGACCCAGATAAAGTTGCCGCCGTTACAGAATTCCCGACACCGAGGTCTGTTAAACAGGTCAGACGTTTTCTTGGTATGTCGGGTTGGTACCGGAAATTTATTAGGAACTATGCTGCCCTTTCGACTCCTTTAACAGATTTGTTAAAGGCAAAAAGAAAATTTGCGTGGACCGATGATGCCCAGAAAGCTTTTGAGGATTTAAAGTCAATCTTGAGTTCAGCCCCTGTTTTGCATAGTCCTGATTTCTCGCAGCCTTTTTACATACACTGCGATGCTAGCAAAACAGGAATAGGAAGTGTATTGGTGCAGAAGAATGCGGAGGGTGATGAGTTTCCGATAGCTTTTATGTCTAAGAAACTCAACCAAGCCCAACGCAACTACAGTGTCACCGAACAAGAATGCTTGGCAGCAATGCTGAGTATAAAGAAATTCAGGGCTTATGTCGAGGGGCATGAGTTCACTGTGATAACTGATCACGCTTCATTAAAATGGCTCATTTCCCAAACAGACCTAAGCACAAGGCTGGCCAGATGGGCTTTGAAACTACAAGGCTATCGGTTTAAGATTGAGCATCGAAAGGGTACGCAAAATATAGTTCCTGATACGCTTTCCCGTGTCAACTCTGATGACTTGTCCGAGGTCTTGTGTTTGTCCGAGATAGGTAAGGACAGTGGGGTTTTTGTAGATTTGAATTCTACCCACTTTAACTCCGAAGACTACAAAGACTTGTTAAGAAGGGTTCAAGCTAATATCGATCATACACCTGACTTAAAAATAATCGATGGGTTTTTGTATAGAAGGACAGAGCACGCACGTGGAGAACAAACAACTGACGACTTGGCATGGAAACTTTGGATTCCATCGGGTTTAGTTCCTGAGGTCCTGCGAAAGCACCACGATGACCCCTTCTCATCTCATTGCGGAATTAATAAGGCACTGGAGAGAATCCGAAGATATTACTACTGGCCAAATTTGGTCGATGATGTCCGAAATTAGATTAACAGTTGTGAGATCTGCAAATCCACTAAACACCCGAATTACATTATGAGACCACCGATGGGTAAGGCAGGGGAGACTCATAGGTTCTTCCAGAGGCTGCATGTGGACTTTTTAGAACCGTATCCTAGGTCCAGAACCGGTAACGTAGGAATTTTTGTGGCGTTGGACCATTTTTCGAAATTTTGTTTTATCCATCCTGTTAAGAAGTTTACGGCCGATATAGTTGTCAAGTTCCTGGAGGAGTATCTTTTTCACACTTTTGGCGTCCCCGAGGTTGTTGTGTCCGACAACGGAACCCAATTTAAGGCGAATAATTTCAATAAACTTCTGCAACATTATGGCATTTCTCACGTTTATACTGCGGTTCACTCTCCCCAGGCAAATGTGTCTGAGAGAGTGAACAGATCAGTTATTTCTGCGATAAAGGCGTATGTAAATCCTAACCAGAAGGATTGGGATGAGAATCTGAGTCGAATTGCATGTGCACTTAGGTCTACAGTTCACTCCTCCGTTGGTACTTCCCCTTATTTCATGGCATTCGGTCAGCATATGGTGACCAATGGTGCTTCTTATAAATTATTAAGAAACTTGGGCATGTTAGATGATAGGGCTGTCAATTTCAATCGTTCGGACTCATTTGATATTATTCGTGCTAAGGCTTCGGATTTCATGAGGAAGCAGTTTGAGCGCAATGAAAGGGCATATAACCTTCGGTCCAGACAGGTTTCCTACGAAGTTGGTCAAGAGGTTTTCCGGGGAAATTTTCGCCAAAGCAACTTTGAGCAGGGTTACAATGCCAAGTTGGCTCCAACTTTTGTTAAAGCCCGGATACGTAGGAAACTGGGCAATTACTATTACGAACTTGAGGATCTACAAGGACGATCCCTTGGTAATTATCATGCGAAGGATATAAGGCAAGCGTGATCAGCTTTCGAGTTTTTTTTCCTCCCCGAAACCTGATTTTGGCGGGGGGGTAAATGTAGTGGCGCTTGTGGCTGTGTTGGTTTAAATCTTTCTTTTCTTTTTTGTTCCTTTTCCGGTTTGTGGCCAGACTGATTGTGTTATGGTGTTGGTGGCTTGGTTTGGCAAATAGCTCCCTAGATTATACCTGTGATTTCGCACATTACATTTAATCGCTGTTATATCTATGCTATGCCATTGAGTCTTTATGCCCTAGGCAATGATGTTATCTCCTTTTCTCCGCGACATATTGAGTTTGTTTTGCATTGGTATATGTCGGGCCATTTCTTTTTTGTTGTAAACTTTGCTAAGAGCTTGGGAAATTCTGATGCTTTGGCGAGAGTAGAAAAGGGCCTGGCCGAGAAGCCATCTTCCTCATCTTTGGCAAGCTTTCCCAGAGTGAACAAGTGTACATAAAGCTACGATCGTTGTTTGTTGAGTCAATTTTTAATAAAACCGCTGTGAATTTTTTTTATTGAAACGTCATCCGTTTTTTTTTTTTATGAAAACCGCTCAGTTTTCGGAACTTCTTTAATTATCCATTGTGAGTTTTTCTTATTTTTCGGGTGTCGGTAGGTCGGCATAAAGTGATTTACTTTCATTTATTTCGAATTTTCTTTTTTTTCTGTTTTAAGGTTGGAATTTTATTCTAACTTATGTTAAATTTTCCAATTAGGGTGTTTGGATAAATTTTTGAGCCAAACTACCATTGAATCATAATTTATTTCCGGTCATTTCAATTATTGATTTGCCGCATATGAAACCCGCATTAACCATTTCCCGATTAAAAACCTACAAAGGTAAATTAAGTTTTGTTTTTTTTTGCTTTGCTCCAATTCTAATAAAAGTCGTGTGTTTCCCTCAGGTTTCTAACTCTCTTTGGTCGATTTGGTTTCTCTTTAGAGGCGAACGAAGTCCCTGGCTTGACTTGGAGTACCATTGCATCCCATTTACACGGAACCCATCAGTCTGTCAGCGTCGTGAAATTAACTCGTTCCTACTCCCCGCGTTGTGTCCGTGGTCAGGGGAGTGGAGAGGAAGTATTCGGGGACTGCGGCGAAGCCCTGACCGCCTTTGTGTGCTATATAACCCCAAACAAAAAAAAAAAAATAGTGTGTTCCTGCTCATATTCGCAGCCTTAAAAGTGACCTATTTTATAGTGCGAATTAGAAAAAAAAGATCGTTGCTTTGATAGCCTGAAAACTGTAAGAACCTGAAAAAGAAAGAAATTGATTTTTTTTTCCAAGCAGAAGTCTGCTTTGCATGCATGAAAATCTCATGTTATTTGTTCGTATGTGTGGTTTGATTTTGAACCGCTTCCATTTATATTCATTTTTTTTTAAATCGGTTCTTTGGAGAAAAAGTAACATTTTTAACAACTTTATAATGTCTCTAAAATTTATTTAGTTTCCAAAATTTTAAAGGGTAAAAATTACGCAAGTGGTCGAAGAAAAAAAGGATATATTTAAAAAATTTAGAAAAAGTGAAACACTAATAAAGAAAAAGAAAATCATATTAAAACATTACACCCAAAGACTACAACAACAAGTCACATAAAAGAGACAATAAATAAAACAACCAACAAATCTAGTAAGTTATAAGAACATCCACCAGTGTTGGGAAGTGCAAATAGCCCTGCCCCGCATACCCCTGCTGAAAGGCCTTTCATCGTGGGATCTAAACGATAAATAAGTGGTTTCTTTACTCCTTTGTTTTGTTGTTGTTGTTGCTTTATTTGAAAACACCACTTGCTGTCATTAATGCTGTGGCTGCATGGACTAGTTGTGCCAATCATTTGAGCAGACCGTTAGAATATTGAAGAGCAGTGGTGGTTTCAATGAAGATTGTCTTTTATTTTCAATAAATTCAAAATATATTTCTTTGGTCACAAATTCAGCTGCAATAAATTTCAAATAGATCAAAATAATTAGAACATTTTATAAATCCTGGTAAAAGGACTCGAAAATAACATTCACGTAGGCGTTCAAGGGTTTTTTTCCTTTTGTGTATGCCTTGTTATTTTCTCCTTACAGCTTTAGAGGCATTGAAACATATAGCAAGCTCTTGGCTGCAGTTTAATATGCTCACTTGTTTTTGAATGGTGGTCCCTTACTCTCAGTACATAAATGCATAGCCGTACAAACGTGAATGTTGTTTTTGTTGTTTTCCCTATGGTAAACCAGTTGATGTGACCAAAAGAATCGTTTTACTTTTTCATTTGTTGTTGTAATTATTGCATTGGGTTTTATGTTTTGAAATTATGACACAATTTTAAGCAGCAAATAAGACCAAACAGAGAATAACACTAATACATTTGCAATTTCACCTGTCCGTCCGGAAACAGGTCATTGAACTTCGATCATTTTGCTTTGCGTTTTTTTTTATTTGCTTTTGCTTTCTTATGCATATTGAACATATGCGCATTAACATTTTTGTTTAACATTTCAGTCGATCGTAACAGACACCTACGAACAAACCTCTGTCACTGTTAATCATTTCGTTTTAAATTTTAGCCATATAGTTAACAACAGCAGTTAAGCAAGTTATTTTGATTTGTTTGTTTTTTATCTTTTTTTTTGGTTTTTTTATTATTATCTTTTGTATATATATATATAAGGGTTTAAAGAAAAATGTTTGTGAATTTAAAATGAATATGTTTGTTTTTGAATTAATATCGGTTACAATGTCGAATAAAATCATGAAATCGATAGATATGTGCTAAGCAATTTCTTTATGTTTGATTCCTGAAGGCACCGCAGTAGCGTAGAGGGGAGGTTTTGGTTATGGGTTACCAGGGATATATTGGTGGATACCAGGTAACATGGATGGGTGGGCATAGACTTTTCAGGTTGCTACAACTATAACCTGAATACAATAGGCTCTGCGAAATCGACTTTCTTCTTTCTCTTTTCTACTTCTTGCGTTGCTATTTCGTCCCCATCTTAGCTTAACTTGCACGCTTTATAGACAATTCTTTTCAAAGTTTTATGGATCCCATACCCACCGACGAGCAATAAGGCCGAGCCGAATAAGCGTGCCAATGCCAACTTGTCTGCTCATTGACTTGATCAACATGTACTGGCTTTTCAAGAAATTGAAATTGACCGTTGTATGCTACAAACGTGCCTCAGCAACATCGACAACGTAATCACGGTCGTCATCGTCTTCCCATTGTCATCAACAGAACTGCCCAAGCATTTTAGTGAACATCATACATTGTGGACGCCTACATACGATGATACATGTGGGGGCCGTAGGTGCTACGCTCGTCTCCATCCCCGTGTTAATAACTGTCTCAAGGAGGAGTATGGACACACCAACAATTTGTGCCCTAAGAAGAAATTGAAGTACATTATAAGCTGAAGACTATTAAAATAATACAATACAAACCTTAAATAAATTTGTTTGAGTTATGTCACTCTTTAAAGAAAAGACATGACATGACAGGACTTTATTTATTTTCTTTTAGAAACAACCCCACCTTATAGAGCAAATGAATATAATAGTTCTGTTGCGTTCAAGTCCAACTTTCGCAGATTGATCACTTGTTGATTGATATGAAAAAAGACTTCAGCACAAAATCAACATTGTTATCCTGGCGCTGGGGTATAGCAATGGCCTTTACTTCTGTCACTTGCCAACCATTTGTCGCAAGTAGTTTTATGGACATCGATTTCTCCATGTAAAATAAAGCCCACTTTCTTGGAATGTGACATTAGAGCAGTAACTTCAGCGGAATTCTAGGCACAAAATATTTAAATAAAAATTTAGAAAGTATTAATTTAAAACCCCACTTACCTTTGCTGACGTGACGTGTATATGAGAATCATGTTTTTTACATAAATATCATTTCAGCTATTGCCTTTCATTATTGCTTACCAGATTTATTTGTTTTGTTATAATTAATGAAACAATAGAGTATGTCTGTTTTAATAAGTAAAAAACGGATTTTCGTGAATTTTTTACTTAAAAGAACGTAGTACCACCCTTAAATGGAATGTCCTACTGAAGGAAATCAGAAAGTATTTTTCCTACAAAATCTATTATCTAAAAAAAGTAATCACGAAAAAATGTCGCCAAAAACAAACATAGTACCAGCCATAAGGAATTATGTGAAAGGCTACATGAAATCGTGTGTCGAATGCTGTTTTAGCCAAGAACAGAGGAAGAAGGAATGCTAGCTTTATGGGTTGGATATCCTACGGGTGCCGCTTGAAGTGATTCATATGGATCAAAAATCGCCGTGGATATGAGCATATGCTGGTGACTGTCGATGCAATGATTCTTTACTCTGCGACTACTCCCTTTCGATCAACGAAGACGAAGCCAGTGCTGTACGCGCTTAACCAGCTGACACTAAACGTTGGTTTGTCAAGACGAACAGCGACTGATCGAGGAACAGTTTCTACATCGTCGTTGTTTGCCGATTATTGTAAAGCGAACGATATTCAACACATCAAGGTTGTAGTACGGACACCCTGAGCCAACCCATTCGGTTGGCCGAACGGGGGAACCAAGCTATTTTGTCTTTCCTGAGAACTTCAACGAGAATTCCAGGGACTGGGACAACGAACTCTGACGTGTCTAATAGAAGATCAATACGTCGGTCAATGCTACGATTAAGTATTCACCTATTGATCTTATTTTTGATTTTTAACAACTAGACGTCAGTGCTAACAAACTTTTGTCTGCAGTTGCTGATAACACTAATGAGAAGGAGATGACGAATCCAAGTGAACGCCAAGAGGATGTCATGAATAACATCCTAAGCTGCCATGACGATTCACTGAATAAGATTAAGCCAAGCGATTAGCCGACATACATTTTTTGTTTCATTTTAGGCATTACTTGGCATTGTGAATGTCAACTTGTTCTCTTTTTACATTATTCTTTGTTTTCGTTTTTTCCTATTTAATGACATTTTCAATCAGGGACCTAGCCACTTTATGTGCAAGTGACCTAATCTTCTAAAAGATCGATTTAATGGAAAAAGTTGCATATTTATTCCAAAATCCATTTGTAATATTAAATTTTTCATACTTATCACTCGAGGCGTAAAACTTTTATAGTTGCTATTTTTGAAATTACATGTGACAAGTCTGATCGTCTAATTGCAGCTTTAGAAGCGAGAGAGGTGTGGAATGCCAGATTTGACGCGAAATTTAAACTAGCTTTCCAGTACAAAAGCGATCTAGCTTTGATTGAGAGTGCAATGCCGAGCACTGGGTAATCTAGGAAACTTGATGCAAAGTACAGAGTCCCAGCAGTTCACTGTGAGCAGCAGTAGCAGGATGAAGCCTTGGTGTGCCTTGTTTCCAGAAGCTGACGTATACTAAGAAGAAGGTCATCAGGAGGACATTCCGAAGAGCCCTTGTAACTCGAGAATGAGTTATCGTCAGGTTTGCCGAGTTGTCATCCTTTTTCTTGGATGACGGCTACCCTTATGAATTAAAAATGACACCAACTCCGGACAGTTGTCAAATATGATGGCACTTTCAAAGACTCCTTTAACACTTTCAAAGACAGCAACTGCTTCTTTCCGTGACCGACCCATAATATCGATGTCGGTGAGAAGCATATGTTCTCTTGTGAGTAGTGTACCATGTCTATTAACAACGGCATCTCGCATAATCTTCTCCAGCAGCATATTGAAGAGATCACACGATAGGCTGTCTCCCTTTCTGAAATCTCGTTTGGTATTAGATGGTTCGGAATGATTATTTCCTATTATTAAGTCTCTGTTAAACCCCGGTTACACTGCCCTTTAAATCCGTATTTAATGGCTCGATCATCTGTTTTTATAAAATCATCTGACGAGAGCCTCAAATCCGGATTTAATGAGCAGTGTAAACGGGGTTTTATACTTTATTGTACGTGTATTATCTGATACAAATGAAACTAACATATGAAAATCACTTTTCAAAATAGCACTTGTAATTTTTTAGTTTAGAACGTGCTATTTTCCTTTTGACAAAAACATAAAGAAATCAATTGTTTTTGTTGTCCGACGAATGAAAGCATCCCCAAATTAAATTGTTTTCACAAATTTATGATTTAACCACCTTTCTCACAACTTTAACAATTTTTGTGAATAAAAAATAAGATTTGCTCACGTTTTTAGGTTTTCTCATATGAAAATAACATACAGGTGTGATAGCAAAAGTAATGAGTCGAATGTGAATCGACAATTTTGACAAACAATTCAAATTACACGTGGATACAAAAAGTGGCCTGTCATAAGACATACATATACCGTGTAATAACGGCTTTACTGGGGAACGTGTATCAGCAAGTGTCATCCTGCAGAGTCTTATTAATTTCGAGAATACCAAACTCAGACATGGCTTGAAATACCTTGAACGTATAGGCCTGTCGAAAGCGGCTTTGTAGTCAACAAAGAGATGGTAGGTGTTGATTTGTCCCTCTCGGGTCTTTTCCAGGATTTGGCGCGGTGTGAATATTTGATCTAGGGTGGATTTACCAGGTCTAAAGTCGCATTGATAGGGCCCAATAATCTCATTGATTTTAAGGAAGGTACTTTATCAATTTTTCATAAGTGAAAATGAAAGTTTTTCGCGGGTTTTCTTTGAAACACTACAAAAATCTCAATGATAACATAATACTTTTTTAAAATGTTTTTCAAAAGTAATGAGGGAATGTCCTACTGAATGAAATCAGCTGGGACCGAATTACCGCATACGTGATCGAGTACGCTTTTGTATCGAATGAGATTTCGTCACATATCTAATGGATGTATTACCGCACTCGAAAGCTGTCGTATCGAACTTTTTCAAATGGCTACCGATTATTTTTTGCATCAGAGTTAATTTAAACATATGTAGTCTGCAAGACAAATTTACCCAGGTAGTGTACAACAAACATCTGAGTACAATTTTTTCTCGCTGAGTACACTATATGTCAACGAGTTTTTATAACGTTTAGTTGTTTGTGTGCTTTATAGTTAAGAACCACAGCACACCCAAGCAAAGAAAAACGGCGCCAACTAGTAACATACTCAAAATCAGAGTTGCAGTAATCACTGATTTTGACAGTAAGTGCACTCGATTTTTCGTTGTTGGCCAACTGATCCTACCTGTTAAATTTGTCTTGATAGTTTGTAACAAAACAACACTAAAGAAAATTAACGCCGGGTATATGTTAATTTTCATTTATGTATTTGTAAAAATATGAATTTATTGAAATTTTTGGACACAAATGTGAATTTACAAATAAAAAATGCATGTTTACATAGCTATTGTTGTGCTTGTCTGATTCTGAAAAGGACAATAACTTTGTGCGTGTTCGCAGAGAAATAATAGATAAAAGCGATCCAATGTCATTGCCGAAAAAAAGCGTACAAAAAATAATCTAAATAAAACATATTATTAATACCAAATGCTTGTTATTTAGATTTACCGGGTAGCTGACAAACGGCCACATTTTTTTGATGTGAAAATATTTTTTATTGATTCAAAGTACGAAAGTATGTGGAAATATTTTTGATTCCTTTCACTTTTGCGCGATATGACCACATGTTCCATTATCTTTTGTTCTGAGTCGTCAAAGAGCATGAATGTGTTATGCCAGTATCTTGGCCTATTCCTATACAATGTATTCCTTCAGCGCATCCATAGGGCATATATTTTGTAGTCCATACCTTGCTCTCAAAAGTGGCCAAAATAAAAAAGTCCGTGGAATTAGCATTTGGCAAATTGGACAGCCACTCTGTGGACCCAATGAATTTTTGACATTCTTGGTTTACACGTGCTAATGCACGGTGCCGAGTCTTGTTGTGACGGTGCCGAATCTTGTTGGTACGACCATGGTCTGCGACCGAAATATTTACTTATCCACGGCTCCAAAACAGCGACCAACATTATTTAACGATAATAAATTGCACTACTTTGATTGATTTCGGCTATAATTCAAAGGGCTCATGTCTACCGCGGTACGACCAAAGCTACAATTGGCCGTTTCTTACATTTCTCCCAGATTTGGTATGATTTGTCCTTTAGATGTTGCCTTCCTTTGGCTACAATTTGGAATTTTTTTGCCAAATTCGGGTGGCCATGAATTGAGTCATTTCAACCTTTTGTAGCCCATTTATTTTGCATAATTTATTTGTAAATACGAAAAAGTGTATTTATTTATTTCATAGTATAATTACACGCAAAAATTTACATTTTAACTTTTATTATTTTTTATTATTATTTAATTATTTATATCAAGTAACAATTCTAGTCAATTGATCCAGAGCTCACGAGTACATTTCGATTTGCTCTCGTTAACGAATGCCATAATCTCGAATGCCGATTGTGCTTTTTACAGCTTATTCTCGATTATGCTCTCGTTAACGAATGCCATTAAAAAAAATTTGCTAAAAGCGAATACAGTACAAACCATGACATAATTACCAAGTAGTGTACCGTAAACAGCTACAATTTACAATTTTTTCTCCTAAGTACACTATCTGCCAACGAGTTTTGGTTGTGTGTGTGTATTATGGTTAAGAACCATAACACATAAAAAACGAAAAATGGCGCAAACTAGTAACATACCCAAAATCAGAGTTGCACTAAAGCTGAGTAACATCGGCAAAACGCTGGAGAAAAATTGGTAAAAAAAATAATACTTTGTTTAAAGAGGGGAAAATTGCAAAAAGAAATGTTAGTGGCAACGCTTGACATCATGATTGCCATCATTTTTGTTCTTTTGGTTTCAATGGTTGGTTTTTAGATAAAAAACATCTTTTGACAAAACATAAATGTCAAATTCCGCGGAACAATTAAAGATTTCCGCGACTATTCCGAAAGCTGAATAGAATACCAACCCTAATCACTGATTTTGACAGATATTGCACTCAATTTTTTTTTTGTTGGGCAAATGCCACTGCCTTTAAATGAATATATCTTGGCTTCTCGTGACAGGTATTAGCACCACACAGATCGGACCACAAAGCGCCAGCCTTTGTGGTGTTCACAGCTATTCCATGCCGGGATAGCCGTGTGTAAACGGCAATCGATAGACACGAATTATAGAAAAAATCATATGATTTTGAGCCCTGACTGATGTTTATGTGTGCATGTGACGTATACACCCTTATTTTTCACCAAACTATTACAATGACCACGCCATATGATGTGCCATGTAAAGATCCCATTAGTGCAAAATTGACATGAATAGTTATCGATATCATTGGATTACAGGTAGTAATCAGCGGTTAATTGTGATTTGTATTTTATTGTACTGAAATAAAACACAGCAAATATAACTTGGTGTAAATTGTACCGATTTAAGTATCTAAATCTTTATCAAAAGTTACAAAATAAAGAGTAAATTTTTTTTACAGAAAATTCGACCCCAAATTTTGCTCCGAATCCCCATGTAGTCCCTATTTTCGAAAATAAATTCACGATAATGGCAACACTGTTGCATGTCATAAATAAAAGTTGGTCACTGGTGGACGGAGTTGTTGTGGTTTTGTGTAGTGAGATTTTCAGTGTTTTGATAGTTGTAAATTTTGTTTTAAACGATACTGTGGCGGTTTCTAATTGAAAATTAATAAACATTGGTTTATATTTTTTGTGGTATGTTTTTGCAAAGAAAATATAATTCGAAAAATTTAGTTACCGAAACATTTTGGTTGACGAATCTTCAATATAAAACAAGGTGTGGTTTTTATAAGACGGGCTTAAGAGCAGGTGATGGGTCAGAAACGAAGTTGTTGGAAAAGCCTTTCACAGAAATAAAAATATTTATTTTCATAATGACTATTGATTACTACTAATTTAATTGAAATCATTCAAATCTATGCGATACTTGTTGTGACTATGAACCACACCTAAAGCAAGCAATTAAAAAATAATACAATGGGATTTTAATTAAATGTAAATATGTTCGAAACCATCTGAGCTTCGTGCTTGTGTGGTAGTGAATATGAAAGATACGTAATTAGAATTCTCTTTTAAAAGTATAGATAGAGATAGTTGAAGAGTATTTGAATGAATAAACGTAAGCATGTTTCATATTCCATTACATATCTCCCATTTTAATCATTATAAACTATTCGATTTTATATTATATTAAGTACTTCACGGTATATCACATACCAACTAAACTGATGGCACTAGAAAATAAATTAAACAAATGTAAAAAAAAATTAGATAATTTAATTGCATAAAAAATATCGTGCCAAGTGTAAAACACGAATGAAATACGGGATTCGTGAGCGAAACCCAATCACGATATCGGGAGTCAATCCCATGGCAGCCGATTGCACGTACCGGATTGACCCGACGAAGTCCTTCATAGGCAGCGGCTGCCGCCTCAGTGTACAACACGCTGCTACAACAACAACAACATGATATCGTGCGTGGTCGTGGTTAAATAGAGGCTCCGTTATCTTAAATCAGTGATGGGCACACAATCGCTATTGAAAAGACCAAATTGTGTTTGTGTGAGTATCACCAGACATCGACTAAATGAATAGCTTCGAAAATGAGTCAGCCGAACGAAGCAACACGAAGTTGTCTACACTGTACGTGTGCCCTCGCGCATAAGCCTAAGCCAATGATCGGATTGTTGTGTGCTCTAAATATGTACATGTCAGGAATTCCGTGCTATTCACAACATTCTTAATTTTAATTTAGTCTGTAAATCTAAAGTACTACACAAAATGCTCGTTTTTATACCCTCCACCATAGGATGGGGGTATACAAATTTCTTTTTGTAACTCCTCGAAATATTCGTCTAAGACCCCATAAAGTGTATATATTCTTGATCGTCATGACATTTTAAGTAGATCTAGCCATGTCCGTTCGTCTGTCTGTCGAAAGCACGCCAACTTTCGAAGGAGTAAAGCTAGCTGCTTGAAATTTTGCACAAATACTTCTTATTAGTGTAGGTCGGTTGGGTTTGTAAATGGGTCATATTGTTTCATGTTTTGATATAGCTGCCTTGTATCTTGACTTCTTGAGCCACAAAAAGGCGCAATTCTAATCCGATATGGTTGAAATTTTGCATGTGGTGTTTTGTTATGGTTTCCAACAACTGTGATAAGTATGGTTGAAATCGGTTCCAAACCTGATAAAGCTGTCATATAAACCGACCTGGGATCTTGACTTCTTGAGCCTCTTAAGTGCTCAATTATTATCTGATTTGACTGCACGGCGTATGTCGTTATGAGTTCCACCAACTGTGCTAAGTATTGTTCAAATCGGTCCATAACCTGATATAGCCGCCATATAAACATCTTTGTTGTATTTGATTTGTTCAATGTACAAATGAACAAGTCTGATTAGAATCAAGCTACATAAAATGCCTTTCACTTCAATAAATTAACACAGATTTAGAAAACAAAAAAAAACTATAATTTTCAACTTTTTTGCCTTTTAGGGCAAAGATCATAAAATTTCACTTTTTTTTCATTCATTCATTTTTATTAACCAAACATCGCTCAACCGGGCTTTACATTGATAGACTGAAAATTTTTAATGTTTTTATAATACAAAAATCAATATTAAAATCTAATATAATACTATCACGAAAATAAATAACTAACAAATTTATTGAATGTAAAAAAAATTTTTAAAAACAAAAATAGTAACATAGTATAACGCACAATCATCCGTTCAAACACCAAGAAAAAGCAGCAAATGTGAGATATCATCGGTGATGAAAACGAATTCAATTGAGTTGCCCAAAAGATCATCCAAGTAATTGTTTCGCAAAGTATTCGTCGTCTCGTACGGTCAACGACGACCGTAAACAAACTGTAGTATGCTATGAAAACACTTTTGAAGCCTAAGCAGATCAGTCCTATTGGATCCGGAATATAACTCAGTACCATACACTATATGAGGCATCAGCAACAAATGAGCCAGCATATATTTTCACATAACATTCAAATTGTAGAGCTTTTTAACTATAAAGTTTAGTTTGGAGCAGATATATGCAATCACAAAGCCCAACGAGGTGACAACATTGTCTTGAACAATAATATTTCGATATTGATGACGAGCTATTGAATACCACGCATTTTATTTTACCAATGTTAATTGCTAAGTTATTTGACCGTGTCCATTGACAAACTCGCCCAATATCTTAATCAAGGTTCGAGATGCAACTTTCTAACGTACCAGAGTCAGCTGTACCTAACAACTGAAAATCATCGGCATATATTGCTAAGTCTGCATGTTGTACACAAGAACGAACATCATTAACATAGAGCATAAACAAAACAGGTCCCAAGACAGAAACTTGGGGTACACCAGTAGAAATAGAATTATCTTTAGAAACACGATCATGGCAGACTACATACTGCGAGCGATTTGACAAAAATGACATAAGAAGTCTACAAGAGGTATGTGACAAATTGAAATTGTTAAAGAGTTTTAAAAAAAGAATGTCATGGTCAATAGAATCGAAAGCTTTGCTGAGGTCAAGTGCGGCAAGAATACAGGGATTGCCTTTATCAACAGCACGTCTGATCTCATCAGTAAGTTTGACCATAAGAGATGTGGTACTGTGGTGTTTTCTAAAACCCTATTGACAAGGGTCAATCAATGAAAAAAGATTAAGATGATCCATAAGTTGGTCCCTTATTATTATTTCAAATGTCTTCGATAATGCTGGTAGAATGGAGATTGGACGATAATCAGAACAACTTTGACCGGTTGTCTTTTTTCCATAGGGGAGTAACTCTAGCTAATTTCCATGCAACAGGAAAGACTTTCGTCATTAGGATAGTATTAAAAAATGTAGTATATGCTGTAGAATAAAAGGTAAGATTACCTTAATAAATCGAATAGGTATATCATCGGTTCCCAAAGCATTCGACTTAATTCAAAATATTACGCATTGTAATTCGTCCGGAAATATATTTCTAAAGTTAAGGGTGTTGTTACGGCTTTCAGAGTAAGTATTTTTAATTTGGCTAAAATCAGGTACGTAGTTAGAAGTAGAAGAAGTAAAATAATTATTCAACAAACTAGGATCTATATCACAGTTGCTATCACATATAACTGAAAAAAGACTACCGGTAGAACGTATTTTAGACCACAATTCACCCGAATCCAGCAAAAATACGTCATACGAGCGTTTAACCCTTCTTATAGTATTACGAGCCATAGCCTTGTATCTCTTATACCGCAAATCATTACTGGCAGAGGGTTCTTCAATAGAAGCGCGGTATGCCAAATGCCTGTTAAGGATAGCTAGCCGCAAATCATTATTATTGTACCATTCTGCCATATCTATTTTTTTCGTTTTCTCAGGAACATGCCTGTTAAACCAAAGATAGAGTTTTTCATTTAAAACTGGAAGATGTAAGTTCGTATCATTAGTACAGTAAATTGACGAAAAGTCAGTAAGCAACAATATCGTTTACCAAACTTTCTATATTGACAGAGCCGTAATCACGAAAAGATTTGAAAAAAGTATTAATGCTGGTAGGCAGCCGATATAGCAAAATCATGAATGCATGTTTAGAATTAAGTGCAGGAAAGTTGAACTGGCTGCTCTGAATCACGGAGTCGGTGCAACTAACAAGAGTGTAATCAATAAGAGATAGAGGGTTTCGAACTAAGTCGTAGTGCGTAGGAATGTTGTTGTGGAGAACGGATATTCTCACCGATGCAATTAGCCGCCATCCATAGATTATTAATGAGGCTAAAATAACGTTTAACATATTAAAAAAATCATATCAAAAATAGCTGACTAAAAATTAATTTCAGTAAATTAAGACCAAAATCTAGATAATACTTGTCGAATTATTGGACTCTTGTTCAATAACCTCCCTCCCTACCTTATCTACATAATTATATGAAAAGAGTTTTGTAACAATCACGCAACAAAATACAAGTTTAAAAAAGTTTACCTGGTATACTACCCACCCAACCAAAACTTAAAAGTTAATTAATAATTTGTTTACATGACAGCATGAGGAGTGCCAAATCTCGGTGTAGAGGAAATAGCAATAGTTTGCGCAATGTTTCTACGGCTCAACCGTCGCCTTGTTAAATTTTCATCTCCACTTTCTCCAGCCAGAGAGGAAATTTGCTTTAAATTGCAAAACGACTTAGAGCCGTTTTTATGAGTAATATTAGCAGCAGGGATAGATACAATAAGACGAAAGCTTTTAATTTTTTCTTCTGTAGGTCCCGACAGATATTTTTGGCCTTAATTACAGCTGGGGGAAGATGTTCATTCAAATACAACCGGGACTCGATATCAGTTGGGAGTATTTGATTCAAATTTAATTTTTTTAGCAAAATATTTCTTCATCACTTCATCCCTTTTGATGGCAGAACAGAATTTGATTAGCAGTGTTTTCTTGTTCTTCCCCAGCCAAAAATAACTACTCAGGTCTTCAATTCTCAAGTTGACGCCAACCGCTTTTGAAATGTTTTGAGCCATGGCGATTGGTTCATCATTAGGAGGAAGACAATATACAAGAATATCATTACCGCACTGTTGATGTCTTATTTTATAGTTTTCCCGTTCAATGGCATCCAGACGAGCATTCACAGTTTTTTGATGTTCCATGGTAGATGCTTTTTCCTTGTCAAGAGAATCTTCAATGGAGGCGAGACTAGCATCAATTTCGTTCTTAATTGATGACATGCTGGCATCGATTTGCACTTTGATGTTTTGCGTTTCAATCAAATTGTCTAATTTTTTAGTTAACTTATCAAGAGCTTTCCAAATTTGCTCTTCATCAGGAACGAAGCTGAAAGCGGTGCAATGTTAGCATCTCCATTTAATAGTTTTATTTTTGGCCAAAAGATTAAAAGCCGCTGTAGTTACCTGCGAACATTTATCTTTATGAAACTAATTGTGTTGCATATGTAACATAAAACACCGCCGGTTGATTTTGTAACATTTTCATTGCACGATGGGCAAACAGTTGTTGTTGCAGGTGCCATGTTTACAAATTGCACGAACGAAAGCGTATAAACAGAAAAGGAAAACACACCAAACAGCAAAACCTCGCAGGAGCCAAATTATAAATCAAATATTACAGTTGATACGTGCGAAAGTATAAAAACTCGATTATTTACGTAAAGCAGATACCAATTTGGTCCGAATCAATTATAATTGTGTTTAAGAAAACTTATAGTTATATTAAAATGAGACGCGTTTCGTCTTTGGTTAGAAGACTTTTCAACCATATTAGGTGTAATGGCTTCAAGGGCTGTGGCTTCGTATGTTATATTTGAGTATTATTTATTGCGAAAACGCCTCTATGATACAAATACCACATTAACCACGCTCGACAACTCTGTCTATTGGCTGTACTTTTCCCAATGCATGTGTTTTCGTGTAATAACAGAATTTTTCCTGCGACAATTACACGACTTCCATGCTACACGTGATTCTGTGCGTCTGTTGGAAATTGTATTGATGGTTTCGAACCCTAGACAACGGCACCGGCTCTCGCTGTTGCTCCGTGTAATGACAGAAACGAGAGAGTACGAACATTCAAGTTTGATTACTAATGAAGTGATTCGAACTGAATGTGCGGTTCGAGCAAATACAAAAGCAATCACTCTCCATTCATCAACCAAAACAAGAGCATCAACATAAATCGAGTGTTCTTGAAAATTTTGATAATCGCTTCATTATCAAACAGGTTGTAAATTTTCGTTTGTGCCAACTAATTAAACAAAAATTTGTCTTTTCATTGTTGTTGTAGCCACATTTTCATGTGGAGGTGGCGATCCTGATCAAGCTCCTGTGTGAGCAAGCTCGTTCGGGTCCAAAGGACCGATCGTCGCGGGAACAACGTGGCCATTGGTTATTTAAAGGCGCCAATAACCCGCCTTGTCATATCGAGCATAATAGGACCTCAGTTTTTGTGCAAGAGCCGGTGCCACCCGGCCTCTCACTGAGACTCTCCGTTCGATACCGCTGATTATTCACGACTGCCGTTGCAGCTACTACATATGGAGCATTCCACTATCCGCAACCTGTGGACGCCCGGTAGCTCGCAGCTAAACTTATCGTGACAGCAATGAACACCACACAAATTGGACCTTAATGTTCCAGTCTGAGTGGTGCTTACAGCTTTCCCGTGTCGTATCTTTTCATTGAGAGAGGTATGTATTAACTTGAAAAAAAATATTTTTGTGAACTGTGCTTATGTTAGAGGTAAAAATAGATGTAAAAGTAGATTATACCAAAACTGCAAAAAAGAAAAAAACAAATTATGAATTCCATAGACAGAAAATTAATATGTTGTCTTGTGATTATTTTGCGGTATGAATCATCGGCGACCAGCTGCAACTTTACAAGATATTGCATTTTTTTGGGAATAATGTCGGTGCTTAGACGAGAAGTTTATATAATATGGTGCAAGCCAAATTGAGCGGGGGCACTATAATATTGTTTGTATTATACGCCAAATTTTCTTTAATTTGAGTACCATCATTGGACCGTACTTCTTCAAAGATGATGCGAATCGTAACGTTATCTGTGAATGGTGAGCGCTATCTTGAGACGATATTCAATTTCTTTTTTCCCAAAATGCAAGAGGTTGTCTTGCATGACATGTGGTTTCAACGAGATGGTGCCACATACCACGCAGCACGCGTAATAATGGACTTATTGAGAGGGGAACATTTTATTTCACGTTCGGGACCGGTCAATTGGCCGCTTAGATCGTGCGATTTAACGCCTTTAGACTATTTTTTGTAGGGCTATGTTAAAGCTCATGTCCATACTGACAAGCCCGCTTCAATTGACGTATTGGAAGACAACATTAAAGCATTTATTCGTGACATACCGGCCGAAATATTGGAAGTCTTATCCCAAAATCGGACTAACCGGATGGACCATTTGAGGCACAGTTACGGCCAACATTTGCATGAAATAATCTTCAAACATTAAATTATATGGACCGCACTATCGATTCAAATTAAGATTTCATGTATTTTTCTGAATTTTGTGTGTGTGTGTGTGCGTTTTTTTTTTTTTTTTTTTGAAAAAAACAATTCCGAAAACGAAAGTGCCCCGTGATTCATCTGATTACTGACCTATAGCTATTCTTCCGGTTTTGTCCAAGGTAATGGAACACTTGATGAAGAATGATATCCTCGAATCTAGGAAGGTTAGGATATCTGATAATCAGTATGCCTTTCGACAGGGATATAATACGACTTCGTTGCTTTTAGAGATGATGGATTCTATTAGAGAGACACTTAATGGGAATGGCTTGTGTACGCCTATATCTCTTGACATATCGAAAGTGTCTGCTAGGCTATTTAAGTGGAAGAACTCTATTTGGCTTTTAATGGCACCTACTCATCATTGCTTTCGCTACATGCGGGCGTGGCTCAGGGCTCGGCTCTTGGGCCATTATTGTTCATTCATTTTATATATTGATGACCTCCGCCGTTGTATCGATTTCAGGTCGTGTGAACAACTCCTTTATGCTGATAATGTTTTTCTACTATTTTCCTCCAACCGCAGTTCGATTTTGTTGTTAGAAAATATCATAAACAGCACATTGAACGTTGGAAACATGATAATACTTTGACGGTTAACACATCCAAGTCTGAGACAATCATGTTTGGGTTCCGGGTCAGCACAGCCTAAATCTGAATATAAATATCGCCATTGCAAACAGTAGCATAACCTTTGTTGATAGGACGAAATGCTTAGGTCTTCTTAATAATTCCAAATTTACATTAAGATCACATATTGACGCGGTTTCTTGTAGAGTATGGAGTTCATTAAGAAGGATTTATTCAGC
The DNA here is from genome assembly GCF_963082655.1 of Stomoxys calcitrans. Lineage (NCBI taxonomy): Eukaryota > Metazoa > Arthropoda > Insecta > Diptera > Muscidae > Stomoxys > Stomoxys calcitrans. The sequence goes on along the minus strand of NC_081553.1, from coordinate 144,414,183 downwards.
TGGAATTTTTATACCTCTTTCCGTTAGGCGTACTATAGCACATAGTGTTCTAATGTCGCAGGTTTTGTAATTTTGTATTTTCAGCTACAATTGAGGAAAATGTTACCACAATTAGCCGAATAGTGAAGAATATAGTGCGTTTTGTTAATAACGCTCGTCGTCGTGATCATGTTTCGGAGTATGTGAGGGACTTCCTTGGATGCTCTTTTCCCGACTCTGTATAGATAAGTTTATTGCGTGTCTTCTATAAAACTATCAAGACTGGCACACCTACTACCCTAGTTAGAAGATTTGTTTTCAGTAGATCGACGCGGAAACCATAAATATTGATTCCAAGAATCCGAAATATGATCTACACGAGATCGTTTCTTGTAAGGATTGCTAGGTGTTGAAATATTTTGCCTTTAGCATTGCGTATATTTTCGCTCATATTGAAAATGTATGTGCATTATGGTTGGGGAACCAAGAAAACATTTTTTTTTTTGCTAGATATGTTTGAATTTACATTCATCTTTATAATTATTGATGATGATATTTAAATTAAGATAAATTGATATTTTTATGCGTATATTAGTTACAAAATAGTATAGTATCTTGGCCGTGATGCTTTTGTACTATTGGTTAAATAAATAACCAAAAAATTGCATATAGCTCTTCTAAAAATCACCCTTTATTTTCCCCGTAAACTGCACTTCAACCTTTTTCCCAATATGCATATTCGAATATATAATAATAGGAGTGTGCTTATTTAAAAAACAAAATGTAATTTTTTACATAAATTAATTTTTTATCAAAAATATTTGCGTAAGATTAATTATTTATCTATTTTCCAATTTGTTAAACAATAATTTTTCAACGACTTTGGCACATCTTTGATGCAGGGAGTGTCAACAAGTTCGTTGCATCTCTTTGCAGGGTCATCCTGCGATAATTTAAAACGGATTTTGTGCCAGGCATTACGCACTGAATTCTATTATTTCCATTATTTCTGTGTTGTGATAACAACTTTCCGTCTTCATCCAACAATTTGATGCTTCTAGAGTGGTCTGGTGGACAGATAAATAGGTCAATTGTGTCGTGTTGTTGTTGTTGAAGCCACATTTTTATGTGGGTGTGTCGATCCGCGTCAAGCTACTGCAGGCGAGCAAGCTCCTTCCGGTCCAAAGCAACGATCGCCGCGGCAACATGTTGTCCATTGGTTAAAAGGCGTCATTAACTCGCCTTGTCAGGCATTCAGTATTTGTGCAAAAGCCGGTGCCGCCCGACCTCTCACTGAGACTCCGCTCGATACCGCTGATTGTCCACGACTGCCGTTGCAGCTACTCCATATAGAGCATTACACTGTGGGCGCACCTGGTAGCTCGCAGCTAAGCTTCTCACGATAGCAATGAACACCACAAAAATCGGAGCTCAATGTTCCGGCCTGTGTGGTGCTCACAGCTATCCCGTGCCGGGAATTGGACACGTTCTACTTGTTGGCGTTTTCCCTTGCCAAAAGGATTTAAGGTGGTTGAATCTACCGGGTCGTTCTTGGGCAGAATACATTAGTTTTTAGTATAGAGGTCTGCTTCTCCTTCATCGTCATAAATGCTGTGGTGGTCAGCATTAGACGCCGCTTTATATTAAATCCTACTTTTATGGAGTTAGAACTTGAAGATCTAATCGACATTTCAGGGCGGCGGCCGCTTTTCTTGGTGGTGGGGGCGGCTGCTACTCCTGAGGAGTAAATGCTGCCAAATGTGGCGCCACGTATTTTCGAAAAATTCCCCACGAATATTCCATTAAGTAAGAGGTAAAAAACTTCTTGCATATCATTGAGTGCCACCCGATTCTATTTTAAGCTAAATGATAAGGGACCACCCTTTAGTATCCGACTTCGGACGGAGTGCCACTTAGCCACAACCCTTTTACACATATTTTGAAATCTATGTATATTCATATACCAATTCTAGAATGCTCGTATTTTGTCAATAAAACTGAAAAACTTATGCAAATCTTCTATGGTGGGTACATGACATATTTATACCGGGAGAACCTAACAAAATTTCTACTTGATTTTAATGAAAAAGTGAAAAATAATTTCCGTAAGTAAGAGCTGGTACCATTTTTTTTTTTATAAAATAATTAAATTCAAAATTTTTTATCCTAGCTTCTATCCTATTTATCGTCTCATTCACCCTTTTATTTCAATTCAGAATAGCTACTTTTTTCCTTGGGAGATATTTTCCTTTTTCGAAGTTTGTTTAGAATAAAGGCAAAGGGAGTAGGGAATAAACTCCCAGGGAATTGTTATTCAGAATAGGACTGTGTGAGTTTTTTCCCCTGTACCTTATACCTAATTCTAAACAAACTTCGAAAACGTGTATAATTCCCAGGGAAAAAGTTTTTTTTTTTTTTTCTAAAATCTTAAAACGCAGAACCAGTCGTCAGACTAGCAATTGAGGAAGAAACTCATAAATCAGATAAATGTGGTTTTTCCGATTCAGGCAGTGACATTGTCAATGAAATAGACATCGCCGTCGAATCGATAGATGAGGACAGCTAAATCGGGCGAAAGTCCAGGATGCTAAAAGGGATAGAACAGTCATTCCAGGCACTATTACGGAAGCTGGGAAGAGAATCAGATCTCCGGAAGATCATAACATTGCTAAGACGCTGAAGAAGAAAAAGAGCTCCCCGCTTTCGCGTACTCTGGCAAGATCCACCCCTCTCGGATACTCCAGACAGTGTCCTGCCGAGGGATACAAAGTCGGAACAGGAACAAAGGACTTCCTAAGTATAAAAAAATCGTATACTACTTCATAAAATAATAAACGAAAGAAGTCCAGAATATCTCTACCAAAAGCTACAGTTTGGAAGAACAAACCGAAGAATATTAATAGTCCAGCCTCGATATCGCCTATTAATATCAGAATGACAATTTTTTGTAAATGCAATTCTTTTGTGGAAGTCTCTGCCCCCAACAATACAATTCCTAGGTAATGCAAACAACTTTAAACATTCCTTAACTAAATATTTCCAAAGAATAATAAATCAAATCAATCAAAAGCCTTGAGGACTTTCAAACCATTTAAGTCACCCGGACCTAATGGAATATTTCCGGCGTTACTACAGAAAGAGACAGACTATCTGACGCCTCATCTGGCCAATATTTTCACAGCGTGCCCAGGACTTGCATATACATAGAAAACCTGGCAGGAGGCAAGGGTGGTGTTTATACCCAAGCCCGGCAATATTAATATTCTTCTTGGTCAATGCCAACCGCCAATATATTCCGCCGAGGCAAAACGCAGCGTAAAGATGTCCCCTCTGTACTCGCAGCTCATCATTTGTATGGATGGACCCTCTACAGAGTTCCACACATATTCGAAAATCCGATCGTTAACCAGATACTCCACTTGGGACCGATGATCTGGTGGAATCTACCGGATGCACTGCCGATATTGATGACTGCATAAGTCAGGTCATCTCTGTTGTGCTTTCTTGCCACTCTGCGTAAGATGCGGCTCCTTGCCATTCTCAGCGGCCATCTTCCCCTTCCGTGTTTGCTGTGGCCTCAGTTTGGAAGTCACAGTCATCTAAGAGGACTCAGGGGCCGTGCGCGATTCCTTCGTTCCTGTTCCGACTTTGTTTACCTCCGCAGGACACTGTCTGGAGTCTCCATTGCGGGATGTCTGGCTTGATTTTCCCAGAATACTTGAAAGCGGGGAGCTCTTTTTCTTCTTCAGCTTTTTAGCAGTGTTATGCTCTTCTGGAGACCTGATTCTTTTTCCAGCTTTCGTAGAAGTGCTTGGAATGTCAGTTCCGCCCGATTGCGCTGCCGGTACATACTCCTCTGTCTCCTACGTCGTGCACCGGATCGCTTTCTTCTGCCGTCATCCCGATGCCCTCATGTCTCGATTCGGCTGCGATGACTGTTTCATTGACATCGTCGCTGTCTGAATCCGAGTCAAAAATACCACCTTTACTTAAAGGCTGGGGACGAACTGACGTCTGAAAGTCTGACGCTTTAAGCATTACTCTCGATTACAGGTGCCAAGGCACCCACACCTATAGGAGGGGAGGACAACACGCTACGGTCTGACGCCACCATCGGAGATGTTGAGTCTTTGGAGTCCATTTCTAGCCTTCTCCAAAAGGCTTTAAAATTTTTTCGTAATAGGTAGTACCTATTCCAAGATACGGATATATTTTTTTATCTTTGAGGAGCGAAAAAAAACACGTCCGCTCCACTCAACGGCTACAATAATATTGATTGTAGCAAAATCATTGAGAACAGAAGTGGCCCCAAGATAGAACCTTGAGGGACACCTCTGTTGAATGCTAAGAGCGCGGAGCTGGCACTACCAACAACAAATGATTGCATTCTATTTCGAAGATAGTTTGATATTAGCGTAGTAGCAGTGTTGGAAAAATTAAAAAGTGCTTTAGTTTGTGGCCAAGTATATCGTGGTCAACGCAATCAAAGGTTTTGGAATGGTATATTAGTACCAGAAAGGGGGTTCATTGTCAATTTATGATTTGCTCTAAATCCTTACTTTTTCCGATGACATTCCATTCCATTTCGAAGGATACTGGCTTGTGGTAAGTATATTGTTGAAAATATATATCAAGTAAACCAGGCAAAACCAACAGCATTAGAGTTTACAGACACGAAACTTTCCTGTGTTGTTACGCAAAAGAATTCAAAACTTGAAAATTATGGATAAAGTGGTTCTGAGAGTGGACAGCAAGGTCTAAGAGGGTACTGGATTAAATATTTGCGGATGTACTGACGAAAGATTGACTTAGGTTATCCGGGTTCACATCTGTACAACAACGTGTAGATTTGCGAATACCGAATTCTCGTATGGTATTCCACTTCTTTTTAGTATTAACAGCACTTTTAAACTTGGAAGGCGACATGACCCTGAAGCATTTCCGAGCGTTCGTGACTAAAAAATACTGACACACGGGTATGGATCAGCATAGAGCCGGCCAGGACGGCCTGTATTTTCTACAATAAAAACAATTCGTCCCAACAAATGTTTTTTTATTTCTTCAAATGTCTTCAATTTTGGTTTTAAATTTGAAGTTACAGTATGCCATTAAGATTTTATTTATTTGAAATGTATACGACAATTCAGTGGGCCGATACACCACTAAAATTCCACAATTTTTTATCAGCTGGGCTATTGACACTTCCTTTTTCTTTATTATACAATTGATTTGCTTTGACAAGTTTAAGTATGTTTACATTGACCACTCAATCCGGATTTATGGCCTTTTCGTTATTTTAGTGCTCAATCCTGTTTCTTTTGCAGGTTTTACCATACAAATATAAATCCCTTTTGTGCAGGATTTATTTTTAAATCCCAAATAAACCAGATATCATTGATGAATAATCGATAAAAGTACCAAAATATGCAACTGTTTTCAAGAATTGTGTAAGGATGTGTGTGATATGCACATTCATGTCACTTAAGTACCCAAAAACGCAGTGTAAACTGACAGGGTTTGTTTTTGGATTTAGTTAAATCTAGATAATAAAAATTTCAATGTAACATGCTATTAGTGGATCAGAATTGTACCCAATTTTTTGTTGTTGGGCATCTGACCCTGTATATGATTCTACAATGTTTATCGCCATACATTTATTTTATTTTGAATTTGTTTGAATTTTTGAACTAAAAAAAAATTAATGATAACAAAACCAAAATATTTCATAAGTTTTTCCTTCTTAAATATAAACATATATTTGAAACTTATTGATCATTGCTAACTTATTTCATTTCAGTTAAATAAATTATGGATTTGTGAATAGTCGTCCTAAATGTAAATACATAAACATTTCGTCTGCAAGAGAAAAAATACACAATGACTCAAACTACAAAACATTGTAGCATTGCAATTGCTATCATCTTAATTTTGTTTATCATATTATCGCGGGCCCAATTATCATCAGATCCACAAACTTATCAACCTCGTTATAATCCTCAGTACACAAATGCTCAACAGAGCTCCTCACTATCCGGAACGACACAATATGATAATCCTCTGTTGAATTCATTACAAGATCAAAATCAGATAGGTGGTAATTCCAACTCTCCCAATTCGCAAGGCAGCTTTAACAATTATTATGATTCAAATCTTAACAGACAATTGAATTCAAATACTATTTCTGGCTCGTCAAACTATGACCCATTCAATCGTAATACTGGCCACTCTTCCAGTGGAAACAATTATGTTGACTCATATAGTGATGAGCAGAACTTTTGCCCAGAACACTGGATATCCTTCCGGCAAACTTGCTATCGTTTTATACGTTCACCAAAACGAAATTGGATGGAAGCGAAAAAGATATGCAAAGCCTACAACTCCGAATTGATAAACGTCGACAACATCGATAAACATGCATTTGTCTTGAAGCAATTAATAATGCAGAACCAGCGCCAGAGCCGTTTTTGGACTTCTGCTCGACAAACCGGTCCGAACAGCTGGGTAAATGACGACAATTCACCATTCTTAATGATAGACGATGCCTTTTCTTTCGATGAAGACCAGGCTATTGAAAATGAAGACTTGCATGATAATCGATTCTTGGTCCAACGCAATTATAACAGCGAGTTCAATCACAATCCTAATCAATATTATAACACAATCGGTGGATCGTCAAATATAAATCAAAATAACTTAAGAGGATTTGGCGGTAAGAAGGAACATTTATTGCGCTTGGAAATAGTTTAACTCTATAAAATTTCCGATTATATTTCATAGGTTCGTCCCAATTCGGAGATAATGGATTTGTGCGTGATCGCCTTGTTTATGCTTACTCAAAATTGAAAGATCGGTGGATGTTTATGCCCGCTTTTGATATTGAATTGAATTTATTTATTTGTGAATCGAAAATACTGCACAGTCCTGAAAACATCAATTTAAAATCGGACGAAAAGCGACCATACACTTACGGCATAGATGTCGGTGACATTGAGAAAATTCCACGTGGACCGTATTTTGTGAAACAGCCCAACGATACAACATTTGATACGAGCAAAAGTCGATTAATTAATGATGTAACGTTAAGTTGTTTGGCTAGAGGTTATCCTACTCCAAGTTATAGTTGGTATCGTGAAGTATATGTAAATGATACATTGGAATATAAACGAATTGATCCGCTTAAAGATGACCGTTTTACGGTGTCGGGTGGTAACTTGATAATCTATGATCCGAAACAAGCGCTTGATCAAGGTGCTTACCATTGTGTTGCAGAAAACAAATTTGGTCGTGTAAGATCGGAAAGTGCTCATTTAAATTTTGGTTTTATAATGGAATTTAATTTGAAACGTTCAGCAGAAACTGGTGAAATGAATTGGGGAAAATCAATTTTCTGTGACCCCCCACAACATTATCCTGAAGTAAAATATTACTGGTCCAGAGATAAATTTCCAAACTTTGTGGATGAAGATCATAGAGTATTTGTCTCAAATGATGGAGCATTATACTTTTCATCAATTGAAATAGTTGACAGAGCTAATTATTCATGTACGGTTCAAACCCTAGTTTCAGATACCGGACGTAATGGACCATTTTTTCCCTTGCGCGTGAAGCCGAATAGCAACTATCAAGCTCTTATATTTGCTAATTCATTTCCAAAGGTAAGGTGTCTATTGAATACAAAAATTGCAAAGTTTTTAGTTTTTCTGTTATTAGGTTTTTCCTGAAGCTCCGATCGCTGGGGACGAAATACGTCTAGAATGTATGGCTTTTGGTTACCCTATACCTTCTTATAACTGGACAAGACGTGGACAACCTTTGCAACGAAATGCGTACACAACAAATTACAATCGTGTTCTAATCATTCAAAATGCAACAACAAACGATAATGGAGAATATGCGTGCACGATAACCAATCCAAGGAAGTCTTTGGAAAAATCCATTTTTATAAACATTCAAATGAAACCGCAATTTACCATTCCACTCAAGGACAAAGTAAAGGACTATAACAGCGATGTAACATTCATATGCGAATCTTTTGCAATACCTGATGTAAACTACACCTGGTATAAAAATGCGGAACTACTAGATCCAGAAAAGGTTGACAAAGACCGTTATATAATTCAGGATAATATCTTGACAATAAGATACGTTGATCCTGATCGCGACGATGGAATGTATCAGTGTGGAGCCGCAAACCAACTCAAAACTGCTTACTCATCCGCTCAATTACGAGTATTAACAATGAAACCGTCGTTCAAAAAAAAGCCACTGGAATCAGAGATATACGCTGTGTATAATGGCAATACAACTATAGAATGTGATCCAGAGGCTGCGCCACGCCCTAAGATACAATGGAAAAAAGATGGTCAAGTAATTGGTGCCGGTGGACATCGTCGTATACTTCCTAGTGGGACATTGATCATTTCTCCAACATCAAGAGATGATGAAGGCATTTATATTTGTGTAGCTTCCAACAAAGCTGGATCTGACGAATCAAGGGCACGTCTTATTGTGCTACGTAAGTTCTTAGCGAACATTGTTTTTCTTATATTGAATTCAACGGTACATCTAATCTTTGTTCCTTTTCAGAGGAGTTGCGATTTATTCAAACGCCACCACCACGCATTACAACACAGGTACATGACTTGATATACATTCAATGTGAAGCTGGTTATGATGAACTTCTAGACGTGGCTTATGTTTGGAAACACAACGGAGACATCTTGCGCAATAACCACGATGGTACCGAACGAATCGTAAGTATTTTTTGCCCTATTATCCACACACTTTTGACTTGTGCACATTTTATTTTGTAGACTATTGATTACAATCGACTGACTGTGCACAATGTAACAATGTTAGATGGAGGAGAATATGAATGTGTCGTAAAATCATCCGTCAATGAAATATCTGCCAAAACAAATGTTGTTATAGAAGGAGCTCCTGGTGCTCCTGGCGGAGTACAAGTCATTGATATTGGAAAGACAAAAGCACTTATTGAGTGGGTAGATGGGGCTAATAATGGTCGGCAAATTCGATATTATAACATTTTGGGTCGCACGAATTGGAATCGTACTTGGGTAAACGTTTCAACACATGTACAAGCACGCGAAGTTGATCGCTACACAGGGAGACAACAAGCTGAAGTTACAAATTTGACACCATGGTCTTCGTATGAATTTAGTGTAGCCGCCGTAAACGATTTAGGAATTGGAACACCCTCAGCGCCTTCACCAATATACAGCACACATGAAGATAAGCCTTATATAGCCCCACGAAACGTCGGAGGAGGTGGAGGTAAGATTGGCGATCTTACAATCAAGTGGGATCCCTTGCTGCATGAAGAACAACACAGCCATGGCATACATTACAAAGTTTTCTGGCGATTGAAAGGAAAATATGAATGGGCCTCCGAAATAATAAACAGACTTGATCACATTGGAATGGCGGTTGTAAATATACCTTTGAATAATTATTATACTGAATATGAAGTTAAAGTACAGGCTATTAATAATATTGGCAAAGGTCCGGAAAGTGAACCTGTTACAATATATTCGGCTGAGGATATGCCACAAGTTGCACCGCAGAAACCTGTAGCAATTGCTTTCAATTCGACAGCATTTAATGTTACATGGCAGCCAATTGATATGACCAGGGAGAATATAAGAGGAAAACTGATTGGTCACAGGATAAAATATTGGAAAACAACACACCAAGAAGAAGACTCCGTGTATTACTTATCACGTACAATAAGAAACTGGGCTTTAATTGTAGGATTACAACCCGATACCTATTACTTTGTTAAGGTGATGGCCTATAATGCTGCCGGAGAAGGCCCTGAAAGTGAGCGTTTCGAAGAACGCACTTACAGAAAGGCACCACAAAAACCTCCATCATCAGTACATGTGTACGGAATCAACCCTTCAACGGTTCGAGTTGTATGGCGCTACGTCTCTCCAGAACAAGACGAAGAGCCTATTGAAGGCTACAAGGTCCGCGTATGGGAAAGCGATCAGAACATGATCACTGCAAATGACACCATTGTACCAGTAGGCCAAAAGTTAGAATCATATATACGCAATCTAACGCCAGGAAAAAGCTATAACATGAGAGTGTTAGCTTACAGTAATGGTGGTGATGGACGTATGTCCAGTCCGACGCTGCGATTTCAAATGGGTAAGTGTGCCACATGTTTATTAACTATTATTAGTGTCTTCTTTTAGTATCTGCTGTTTTTTCTTTTGTACAATTGCGAGACTATGTTTTTATTACGGAACTCCCTAAATTTAACGAATGAGTCTTAAAGATGGAAAATAATTGCCATGGCATAATTGCCAATCCCATGACAGCCGGTTGTACGCACTGGATTGACTCGATGGAATCCTTTAACGACAAGGGCTGCCGCCTCAGCTTACGTGTTTGTCCTTTCTTCGTCATGGGAGAGGCGCATCCCGGAGTGCCTTTTCGGCGATCTTCTGGTCCGTGCCGGGTTTGAAAAGAACCGCGGACCCTGGTTCTGTTCGGTTTGCCAGAACCGCCTCCATCATCGGTCGGTGGCGGTGAGGTGTATCCGGTACATGGAGTATGTATATTTCCGATCTTGCTCTGGCCTTACATCACTACGGGAGTATAGTCACACTGAATATGGCGCAAGGTGCTGTGCGAACATAGACATCAGTGGGTCACAAGCGTATGCGTCGTCGCTTTCTGCGTCCCTGTCGTCGGACTACTAGCGCCTGGCGATATAAGTGGGCTACTATCTGGCCATAATCGTCTGTTTCTAGGGGACTTTAATGCGCATCACATTTCATGGCATTGTCCCCTATATAACGACCAGACTAAGAGTTGCGCTAGGTTGTTCAACCATAAATTTATTGTGCATCCCGAAAGTGAGAGGTCAGGCCCCGATGGAATCTCTAAACTGATACTGAAAATCTGGATTTACCTGGAGTTGAGTAACTTACTACTGTCTTCAACCTGTCTTTGACCACTCTTGTAGTTCCCGATGTCTGGAAAATGGACAGAGTGATCCCTCTATCTCCCTTTTCTCACCAGTAGCAAAGACTCCTCCCGAGGCTTGTAGGAGAATTTCCATTCGCCGAGCATCGACATGGATTCCGAAGATTGCATGCCATCACCGCACACATTTGCCATGGTTTCAATTAGCCCAGGCCATGTTATAGGACGGACCTCGTGGCACTGGACCTATCGAAAGCAATCGACATGGTCAGCCATGTCAAACTATTTGAAGACATGTCGGGAATTATCTGTGTGGTCGTCAGTTATTTGTGGAATTTAGGGATAAAAAGTCGAAGCCCCGTAGAGTAAAACTGGGAGTTCCCCAAGGCGGGGTGATATCTCCGGCACTGTGTAACCTCTACCTATCCTCCATTCCACCCCATACAGACGGCATAGAGATCGTATCATATGCGGACGACTTGGCATCAGGCCCCCCACCCATTGTTGATATCTGTGATAGGTTGAACGTCTACCTCAATGAACATGCCTCATATTTCGCTGCAAGAAATCTGAAGATATCTGCCACCAAATCTTCAGCCACATTGTTCACTTCAAATACACGTGAGGTGAATGCCGAGCTTACTGTGATGGTCGATGAAGAAATGATTCCGACCATCAAGTGTCCCAAAATACTTGGTGTCACATTTGATAGCTCTTACACATTCTCCTCACATGCCACATCAATTTGCGATAAAGTCAAAAGTAGAAAGAATGTCCTCAAGCCGCTTACCGGCAGCACTTGGGGTGCAGACAAAGAAACCTTGTTGACCACGTACAAAGCAATTGGCAGCGCCAGTTTTTTCTCGTCAGTTTTGTGACACGCAGTGGAATGGTATTCAGATCTGTCAGAATGCCGCCCTCCAGATGCGAAGGGCTGTCTCCTCAGTTCTTATGTGGATCACCTTCATCAGGAAACAAAGATCGTACGAGTGCGAAAACATAACTACATGCTGTCTAAGCTACACCTTTTGGGCTGTTGTCGCAGAGACCAAACAAATCATCATTTTGCGGATAGGTATCCACCGCCCAGAAGCCTTAAGGTAGATTAACATGATATAGAGTGTGAGGTTCGGCGCTCAAAGAGAGAACCTCTGTATCAAGTGTCGTATCAAGCGGGTCTAGACAACATTCATGCAGACACGGTAGCAGATGCGGTAAATAGCTACAGGGTGAATGTAGTCCTTGGAGAACGACCGCCTCCAGTTGCACCTGAAGAGGTTGACCTCCCACGGCAAACTAGAGTAGTAGTTTGTTGGAAAATTATGTAGAACGTCTTGTGCAAAGTTTTGAAAAGATCAAACCAAAATTATGGCTACTAGAGCCTAAAAATGTCATATCGGATGAAACACATAAATGGGATGATTAAAACTGAACCGATTTTGATAAAATTATGCACATATGTTAGTATATAAAAAGAACGTCTTGTGCAAAATGTTGTAAAGATCGAACTAAAATTATGGCTGCTAGAGCCTAAAAATGTCATACCGGATCAAACATATATTTGGGATCTACATGTAAAACTGAGCCGATTTTGATGAAATTATGCACACATGTTGGAATATTAAGTACAACGTTAACATATATACAGGCGCTATATCTAAATCTAAAACCGATTTTGATAAAATTATGCACATATGTAAGAACATTAAAAAGAAAGTTAAACTTTTGTAAAAATCGGAATATAATTATAGCTCTAGAGCATTAAAAGGCCGTATCGGATGAAATATTTATATGGGAGCTATATCTAAATCTGGACCGATTTTGTCAAATCAATAGCGTTTGTCCTTGAACCAAAAAAGTGACATGCAAAATTTTACGATAATCGGACAACAAATGCGACCTGTACCTTGATTACAAAAATATCAAAAAAAAAAAAAAACAGGAAAAAAATTTTTAAGTCGAGAGGCGCGGATTAGGATTTTATTTTTGATACATGGTTCCTTCGCAGAAACTTCTTAGAATTGTATGTAGTTTACGTTTTTGCTATACGATTTCTCACATTTTTTTCATCCATACAAATCAACCCGGCCTTATATCCATTCTTGGTCGTTGTTGTGGTTGCCACATTTTCATGTGGAGGTGGCGATGCTCATCAAGCTCCTGTGGGAGCAAGCTCGTTCCGGTCCAAAGAACCGATCGCCGCGGGAACAAGGTGGCCATTGGTTATTTAAAGGTGTCAATAACTATTGTAATACTTGCTACAATCAATTACAATATTTACTCAATCCAATGGCAGCCGGTTGTACGCAACGGATTGACCCGATGGAATCCTCATCGGGAACGGCTGCCACCTTAGTGTACGTGTTCGTCTTTTTTCGTCATGGGAGAGGCACATCCCGGAGAGCCTTCTCCGCACGCTTCTGGTCCGTGCCGGGATTGAAAAGAACCCCGGACCCTGGTTCTGTGCGGTTTGCCAGAACCGCCTTCATCATCGGTCGGTGTCGGTGAGGCGTAACCGGTGCATGGAGTGGGTACATTTCCGATCTTGCTCTGGCCTTACTTCACTACGGGAGTATAGTCATAGTCATTTACGCAACGGCAGCATCCAAGCCCTAATATTGCCAGGCCAGTGCCAGGAAGTGTATCGTTCTTGCAGTTAAACTGCAACGGACTTCGTGGCAAGATCGATGAGATCGTGGACTTTATGAGTCGAGAGAGCATATTGGTCGCAGCGATCCAGGAGACAAAGCTGACCAACACCTGCAGCTTGCACAGTTGTCACGGTTACAATGTGCTACATAAGGATCGCTCAAGGAATGGAGGGATTGGCCTTCGTAACACACCATTCCGTTCAGTATAGACCTATCTTGCCTGACCCCTGACCCCGCTAGTGACCCCTACATGGAATGCATGGGGATAGCAGTCAGGTCTGGTACTGCCGAGATAGAGCTATACAACGTGTATATACCGCCGGTTGGTAGCTGTGTCTCGATTAATGGCCAGGCTTACAACCCCGACATAAGTGGGTTGTTATCTGGCCATAATCATCTGGTTCTAGGGGACTTTAATACGCATCACACGTCATGGCATTCTCCCCTAGGTAACGACTAGCGTGGCATAGCTTTGGCAGAGTAGATTGAAAGCTCCACGTTTTGTACGGTGAGTGAGGATGCCCCCACTAGGATTACGAGGAGGTGCAGCAGCTCGACCTCATAACCTCTGAGCGCCGGACGTTTATCAATTATAAGAAGGCCGATTGGACTGGCTTCAGAGAGTATACCTATCGCCGCTTCAGTGAACTGCCACCACCCTCTGATGTGCTTGTGGCCGAGAGGAAATTCCGAGACATCATTAACGCAGCAGCCGTTCGCTTTATACCAGCCGGTCGAATACCCCAAGTGCGGCCCAATTCCCCGGCGCAAGCAGTGATACTCGCAGACGAGCGTGATGGGATTCGTGCTATGGAACCCGCTTACCCCAGAATCAGCGAGCTGAATCTGGAAATAAACAGGGTAGTCAACGAACATAAGCGGAATTTGTGGCTAGAACACTTGGAGCAATGTAACTTAGGCACCGGTGTGGGTAAACTGTGGGCTACTGTTAGGTCACTCTAGAACCCCGGTAGACGGGATGACAGGACCTCAGTCACTTTTGGCGAAATAACAGTGACTGATCGAAAGAGATGCGCCAGGTAGTTCAACCGTCAATTTATTGTGCATCCCGAGATAGACAGGGCAAGGAGGAGAGCCATTCGCCGTATTCGTGGTCTCCGAGCCGATGAACAGCCATCACAATTTAGCGTGAGCGAAGTTACGAATGTCATCCGTGGCGCCAAATCTTCTAAGGCGTTGGGTCCCGACGGAATCTCTACATTGAAGTTGAAGAATCTGGATTCACCTGGAGTTGAATAGCTTACCACTGTTCTCAACCTGTCATTGAACACTCTTATAGGTCCCGATGTCTGGAAAATGGGCAGAGTGATCCCGCTACTGAAGCCTGGAAAAGACCCGAGTTTGGTGGAGTCGTACAGACCGATCTCCCTTCTCTCACCAGTGGCAAAGACGCTTGAGGCATTACTCTTCCCGTGCCTCATAGGAGTATTTCCATTCGCCGAGCATTGACATGGATTCCGAAAATTGCATACCACAACAGGTGTTTGCATGCCATCACCGCACACATTTGCCGTGGCTTCAATTAGCCCAGGCCATGTGATAGGACGGTCCTCGTGGCATTGGACCCATCGAAGGCATTCGACACGGTCAGCCATGCCAAATTATTTGAGGACACGTCCCTCCAGCCAGGCCTGAAACGATGGGTCGCGAATTATCTATGTGGTCGCCAGCCATTTGTGGAATTTAGGGATAAGAAGTCGAAACACTGTAGAGAGAAACAGGGAGTTCCCCAAGATGGGGTGATATCTCCAGCACTGTTCAACCTCTAACTATCCTCCTCCGAACTGCGACGGGCTGTCGCCTCAGTTCTCATGTGGACCACCTCCATCAGGAGACAAAGATCCTACCAGTGCGAAGACATAACTTCATGCTGCCCAAGCAATACCTTTTGGGCTGTTATCGCAGAAACCATCCAAATCATCATTTTGTGGATATATATCCACCGCCCAAAACCCTTAAGGTAGATCTACACGATCTAGAGCGTGAGGTTCAGCGCTACAAGAGAGAACCTCTAGATCAAGCGGCATATCAAGCTGGTCTAAACAACATTTATGCAGACATGGTAGAAGATGCACATTTTCAATTTTTTTAGAATTTGGTAAGACATCTAAAAAAGGCTGGGGATACAATGGACGATTCTGATATCTTGGCCCAACTGCCACAAAAAAATTCAATAAGAAAAGAAGTTCAAAGGAAAATGTTTTAAGTGCTTTAAATTTGGACATTTGGCTGAAGACTGTCGCAGTTCAGATGCTTGTTCAGCAAAAACTAAACCTGTGTAATCGTGGTAAACACAAAGGTTAGAGAAAGCCCAAAAAATGGAGAATTAGTTTTCAAATTAGACTCAGGAGCGAGTGATCACATGGTCAAATAAATCGTATTTTACATCGATGAAGTTATTACCGAACTATGTGGAAATCAATGTTGCCAAAGACAGCTAATCATTGCGTACAAATCAAGTTGGGGATATAAGAGCTACTACTAATAAAGGTATTGAAGTTTGCATGAGGCAATTTGATGTCAGTGTCTAAGCTCGTAGAATCAAGATTAGCTGTGAAATTTAAAGGAAATGTAGCTTCAATTGTAAAGCGCGATGAATTACTTGCTACTGCCGTTCTTCAAGGTAATTTGTATGAGCTAAAACTAAAAAAAGAATTTTTCGGCTTTGACTACTATTAAAATTTAAACTGTATTGTGGCACAAACGTTTGGTACATATTGGAAATCTAGGGTCTAGAAAATCGGAAACAATTGGGTTTGGTTAATGGCAATGTCCAACCTAAAAATCAAAGTTTCTGTGATGTTTGTGCGGAAACGAAGCAAACACGGGATTCATTTAGCGGCAATAGACCGCGAGCAACAAGAATATTTCAAAGAATACATTCAGATGTGTGTGGACCGATCTCTCCTGGATGCAAGTACTTTGTATCATTCATAGGTGATTATACCCACTTATTGTCACTTACTGTATTAAAACGAAGTCTCAAGTTTTTGAAAAAATTCAGAGAGTATGAAGCAATGGTAACTGCAATGTTTAATGGATCGAAGATATTTAATCTTACTATTGACCAAGGAAGCGAGTATCTATCAAATGAACAAAAGCATTGGTGCTATTGGAAAGGTATTCAAGTGAAAACAACGTTCGCTTATACGCCTCAACAAAACAGAGTTTCTGAACGATTTAATAGGACAGTGTCCGACAAAGTACGATCAATGTTAACAGAATCAAGTGCCCGGAAGTTTCTGTGGAATGAGGAGGCTTTGTCTGCTGTGTATATAATAAATCGATGTCCAACAAATGCAACCACCAGTAGTAATGTCACAAAACAAAATCTCGATAAAAATAGAATTTTGGACTTCATGGCTTCCGTCTATCATTGTTTGTCTTTTCTGATATTAAACGTTCTTTAACCAATTCATACCCAGTTTTCCATCATCCAAGTTCTGCAATGCTGTTACAAGCGGATCATACTTCTCAGGAAGTGTCAGAAATATTTGGGCCAAGATATCAGAATTGTCCATTTTAACCCCAGCCATTTTTAGCTGCCTTACTAAATTCTCAAAAATTTGAAAATCTGATACAAAACTATCGCATTCATTCATACGCTTCTTGGCCAATTTCTTTCTCAAAAGTAACTGATTTACTACAGGTTTCTTCGCAAACGTATTTTGTAAACTGCTCCACATGTCCTTTGCAATTTCTTTTTCCCTTATATAAATAGGAATGCACAAAACTTACAATTCTTTCCTTTGCCTTTTTGTCCTTTTTCATAAATTTCCTTCTGGCAGATGCATCAATTGGTGGGTCGCCGGTTAGAACTTCCACTAAAGTCAATGAGTCTAGATGTATTTTCACCCGGAACTGCCAGTCGTCGAATCCCTTTTCTTTAAATTGAGGAATTCCGTGGAATACGCCCATAACCTAATGTAATTGAGACCACACGAATTTATTTGTAGAAAATTATTGGACTTGAGCAGTTGTGTTATTCAATATAAGGGTTTTTTATACCCTCCACCATAAGATGGGGGGTATACTAATTTCGTCATTCTGTTTATAACTACTCGAAATATTCGTCTGAGACCCCATAAAGTATATATATTCTTGATCGTCGTAACATTTTATGTCGATGTAGCCATGTCCGTCCGTCTGTCCGTCTGACTGTCGAAAGCACGCTAACTTCCGAAGGAGTAAAGCTAGCCGCTTGAAATTTTGCACAAATACTTCTTATTAGTGTAGGTCGGTTGGTATTGTAAATGGGCCATATCGGTCCATGTTTTGATATAGCTGCCATATAAACCGATCTTGGGTCTTGACTTCTTGAACCTCTAGAGTGCGCAATTCTTATCCGATCAGAATGAAATTTTGCACGACGTGTTTTGTTATGATATCCAACAACTGTGCCAAGTATGGTTCAAATCGGTCCATAACCTGATAGAGCTGCCATATAAACCGATCTTGGGTCTTGAATTCTTGAGCCTCTATAGTGCGCAATTCTTATCCGATTGAAATGAAATTTTGCACGACGTGTTTTGTTATTATATCCAACAACTGCGCCAAGTATGGTTCAAATCGGTCCATAACCTGATATAGCTGCCATATAATCCGATCTTGGGTCTTGACTTCTTGAGCCTCTAGAGGGCGCAATTCTTATCCGAATGGAATGGAATTTCGCACGACGTGTTTTGTTATGATACCCAACAACTGTGCCAAGTATGGTTTAAATCGGTCCATAACCTGATATAGCTGCCATATAAACCGATCGTGGGTCTTGACTTCTTGAGCCTCTAGAGGGCACAATTCTTATCCGATTTGAATGAATTTTTGCACCAAGTATTTCGTTATGATATCCAACACCTGTGCCAAGTATGGTTGAAATCGGTCCATAACCTGATATAGCTGCCATATAAACCGATCTTGGGTCTTGACTTCTTAAGCCTCTAGAGTGCGCAATTCTTATCCGATTGAAATGAAATTTTGCACGACGTGTTTTGTTATAATATCCAACAACTGTGTCAAATAAGGTTCAAATCGGTTCATAACCTGATATAGCTGCCATATAAACCGATCTGGGATCTTGACTTCTTGACCCCTAGAAGTCTCAATTATTATCCGATATGCCTGAAATTTTGTACGACGGATCCTCTCATGACCATCAACAAACGTGTTTATTATGGTCTGAATCGGTCTATAGCCCGATACAGATCCCATGTAAATCGTTCTCTCTATTTTATTTCGTGAGCCCCAATGGGCGCAATTCTTATACGAATTGGCTGAAATTTTACACAGGTCTCCAACATATAATTTAATTGTGGTCCGAACCGGACCATATCTTGATATCGTTTTAATAGCAGAGCAACTCTTTTCTTATATCTTTTTTTGCCTAAGAAGAGATGCCGGGAAAAGAACTCGACAAATGCGATCCATGGTGGAGGGTATATAAGATTCGGCCCGGCCGAACTTAGCACGCTTTTACTTTATTTTGCCTAAGAAGAGATGCCGGGAAAAGAACTCGACAAATGCGATCCATGGTGGAGGGTATATAAGATTCGGCCCGGCCGAACTTAGCACGCTTTTACTTGTTTTGAACTGACAAGTTGATCAAATAATAAAAACTATCTACAAAGAAAACGTTTGCTTCGAAGAGTAAATATTGTAATTGATTGTAGCATGTGTTACAAATATATGTGCAGCGATGGCGTGCAAAGCAGTCGCGGTACTATGCTATTAACGGAATTCATGATGATCATGACGTTCAAATTGCATTGATGAACAGGGGCACACTTCTCACATATTATGGAGTGATGTTTTATTCAAATTTAAGCTCAATGAGCTTAATGGCGTTCCGCAGTGCGACCCTCTTTGGGGAGAAATTTTTACATGGAATAGTACCACCGCTGAAAAATTTTTCTGGTGTTTTCACCAGGTTTTGAGCCCAGGCGTTGATGCTCAGTTCATAAGTTCGAGGGTGTTAATTGCTTCTAGGAAAACACTCTCCAGTAAAAATTTTAAACTTCTCAAAAACAAAATACTAACGCTCTCTCCTGTTGGCAAATAGTCTACGTACCTGAAAACATTTGGAGCCATCGGGAAATTGAGAAAATAGAAAAACATTCAATAAACATTAAAAGTCTTAAGCCTGAACAACTGTCAAAACACATAAAAAAATGGTGACAAAGAAAATGCGAACATATTCCGTAAGTGGCACTGAGTTTTATGTGCAAAATAGTAGCGACATTTCCTTGTCAGTACTTGGCGTTATTCACTAAACTTAATGAAGCCTTAAAATAAGTTTATTTGACAGTTCTGTAAAGGAAGTATGTCAAATAAACCTATTTGAAATCTACATTTTTGTGAATACCGGTGTAATTGTTAGATTGGTTTGGATTGTGATAAGGACAAACAAATAATGCAAAATTGAAAAGAAATCATCGTCAGCAGTGCCGAATATGACAAAGTTAGTAGTAATTTACGGGATCTTCATGAAGGCAGTTTCGGTAAATTGGTAAAGAAAACACTGAAAGTGACTTAAATTAGTAAACATTCAAATTATGCACCACCGGCTCTATACAAGGGTTGCCTTTTATATTTTGGGATTGGACAACCCTTGTGTTGCAATCAGCAAACTGACAGCTCTATCGTGAAGCTTAACTTAATTAAGGTTACACGTACTCAGAACGTTTTGACATGCGAGCGCTATTTGTGCTGTTTACAGTAACTCAAAAGATTCATCTCGCCCAAAAAATGGAATTAAATCGTGAACATCTTCGTGCGATTTTTACTATTTTCGACGTGGATTAACTCAACAACAGTGCATCGATGAACTTAATTAAATTTTTGGCGATGAAGGTGAATTCAACCGAGGTCGTAGTTCACTCAGTTGGGTCCCACAAAATCACTTAGGTCCCACACAATTTGTCAATCGATCAAAGAAAAGGCTCGTGTCGATTGGTCGAAAGAAATGCTCCAAAAATACGAAATAACTGCATTTTCGAGCACTCAAAACTTGGCACCGAATGGCTTCTTTTTATTCCCGTGCTTAAAAAATAAAATAAAAAAGGTCAACGTTTTTCGGCACGTAAAGAAGCGGATAAAGCGTTCAGAATGCATGTTTTGGAGATACCTCAATCAAGAGTGGCAAAAGTGCTTCTACATTTGGTTCAAACGCATGCAAAATGTATAGATATTAATGGGTAATATTTTGAAAAACAATAAAGCGATTTTCGATGGTTAATATTTGTTTTTTGTGTTTTCTAATCCCGAAATATAAAAGGCAACCCTCTTATAGTAAAAATATTGCTGATCATCTTAAAAATCAAAGACAAATTAGCGATGTCCGTATGCCAGTCTTCTGCAATCACTCGACAATCTTAAATTATGAAGCTATCGAGCTGAAACTTGGTTTAGATTAGTTTTTGGCCGTAGGCAGTTTATGTTCGAAGTTGGGCTCTATGTGTTAGATATATATCTACATTTATATAGTCTCATATAGAGCGATCTCCCGATGTACAGTCATAAAAGAAACATATTTCAACCAATGTTGCTGAAATTTAAAATCATGACTATACGTTTTGAAATCGGATCATAGTTGCCATAGAGACCGATCTTCCGAATGAGCTCCTTAAAATAATAAAATTATTAACCCGAGTTCGCTGAAATTTGGATATAACTGCCTTCTGAGTACAGAATTTGACCGCCATTTATTTTTGTAAAGTTCAAATAAATACGTCTTTAGTTTTTTAGTTTCAAAGAAATAAGGTGTCATCTCATATTAGTTTCTAACGTCATTGAATTGATGATTTGAATGCTCGTTTTAAAAGCAGGCGTAACGAAAATTCCGATAGTGGATTTTCGCTATTCGACAACCGGATTTATACCGGAATAAATGTGAATATTTCCAAACACATTCTGCAAAATACTGCAGTGTGGCTTGCAGTATTTTGCAGACTAAAGAACTAAAATGAAAAACACAAAAATACAGACAAATATTTGTGTTTCATGGCAAAATTATTAATTATGTATTTTCTGATAAATACATATTTTTAATAACATGGTAAGATAGTAATTTTTAAAGTTTATACACGAAATTTTAATGCACAATAATTCTCCACAATACTAGATCTTTTTTTTAATTTTTAATAAAAATTGTTATTTAAATCATTCGATAATACTCAATGTAATACAAACAAATTCATTTCAACAATCTTTATTTATTGTATAATTCCATATTTTTAGGCAAAACGACACGAAACCACGCCAGCCGACGTTACAATTTCAACATAAATACTTTACTTATCGTCACTGTTTTAACATTCTTATCTGCCTCATTATATAACTACTGCTGACAATGTCACTATTCTGTCACGAAAACGCACATTCCAACTGGCAGCATCAAGTTAAAAAAGAAACATTCCGTCCAAAACTTAAAGTATTTAAAAATAAGCCTACTCCGTCTACTCGAATAATTCCGTATGGAAATTTTTTTATATATGCAATAATTTTCATAAAATAGCATACATACAACACTCTTAAAGTGCCCTTATTAAGTAAATAAGTAATTGACATATTTTATAGGCATACCATATACATATGTATGATAAAAAAAACAAACAGTATCGATTTTTATAAATTATAGTTTTGTTAAGGAGTCGAATTTTAAAGCATTTGAAAATTATAATTAGAACATATTTTGTGAGTTATTATTCTTAACAATTTTTCTCAAGTTTTTGTCTATTTTACAAAATTTTAATAAATTTGTTTTGACCTTAAACTATGAGCGCTTTTCTTAACAACAGTTTCCAGGGGCGCAGCTATGTCCGAATCAATGTTAAAAATAAAGTAAGAAATATTACTTTTCCATTCAAGTTCGTCTACGAAATTTTTAAATTTTTGAGCCCGCCAACTAATTTGCCATCGTAGGATAAAAATCTGAGCTACACCTGCAGCCTGCACAGTTATCATGGATACAATGGATCGCACACGCAGGTAAGTTAGGGGGTTTGCTTTCGTAATACACCTCTCTTGTTGTGTAGACCCATCACTTTTGCAATAGAGGTAAGTCCGTCGAACTTAGAATGTAGGTGGTACAGTAAACCTAGATTTACGTCATGATTGGTTTCGAAAAATTGCGACGTAATTCAAAATTCAAATAACTCATATGTTAAAAACAAGTTTTTCATAGCTTTCGTGGTTTCAGACTTCTCTTATATATAAAAATCAATTTGTGTTTGTTTGTCAGTTTGTTTGTTTGTATGTTTGTGTGTTCCTTATAGACTCATAAACGGCTGAACCGATTTTCTTGAAATTTTCACAGATGGTGCATAATGATCCCGTGGTGAAAATAGGGTACTACATTTTTTGATATCTTCGGATGGGGTACCTAGGGGGGCCGCCCCACCCTTAAACCTACCAAACATATATTAAGACCAATCACGACAATATGGGACTTAAATGAAAGGTATTTAGGATAAGAAAACGTATCTGATATCCATTTGTCGGAACAAGTGCTAGGGGGACCACCCCAACCCCCAAAACACCCCTAAATCGGACATATTTAACGACCATGGCAATATGGGACTCAAATTAAAGGTATTTGCAAGTAGAATACGAATCTGATATCCAAATGTGGGACCACGTTTCTGGGGGTCCACGCCTTATCCAAAACACCCGCCAAACAGGACTTACTTACTGACCACGGGAATATGGGGCTAAAATAAAAGGCATTTGAGTGTAAAATTAGAATCTGATATCCAAACATGAGACCAAGTGTTTAGGGGGCCGCCTCTCCCCAAAAACCTTCCCCAAAGGGGACACTTTTACGACCATAGCCACATGGGGAACAAATGAAAGGTATTTGGGAAAATTGTCTATGGGGCCATCCCACCCCCACAACACCACCCAACACCTAAAACACCCCTAAATCGGACATATACCGATCATGGCAATATGGGACTCAAATGAAAGGTATTTGGGAGTAGAATACGAATCTGATATCCAAATGTGGGACCACGTTTCTGGGGGTCCACCCCTTCCCCAAAACACACCCCAAACAGGACTTATTTACTGACCATGGGAATATGGGGCTTAATTAAAAGGTATTTGAGTGTAGAATTAGAATCTGATATCCAAATATGGGACCAAGTCTTTGGGTGGCCGCCTCTCCCCAAAAATATCCCCCCAGGGGACAAAATTACGACCATAGCCATATGGGGCTCAAATGAAAGGTCTTTGGGAGTAAAGCACGAATCTGATATCAATATTTGGGAAAAGTGTCTATGGGGCCACCCCACCCCCACAACATCACCCAAATAGTAAGTATTTGCTGACTTTTGCAATATGAGGCTCAAATAAGAGGGTTTTTGGAGTGGAACACGAATCCGATGTATATTTTCAAGGCCAACTCACAGAGTGGGCGTCCATCACACAAAACACCCTCCAAGCCGGTCATGTTTGCCGACTATGGAAATATGGGGCTCAAATTAAAGGTATTTGGGAGTAGACCACGTATCTGATATCAACATTAGGGACCAACTGTCTAGGGGACGTCCCACCACCATAACAACCCCCAAATAAGACGTATTTGCTCACCAAGACAATTTGGGTCGTATAGAGAGTGGAACTAAATATTGTAGCTTTTAGGGCCAAACCCCAAACCGGACATATTTGCTGACTTTTGCAATAAGGAGTTTAAATGAGATTTGAAAACGAATTTTATATCCAAGTTTGAGGCCAATGGCAATATGAGGTTCAAATAAATGATATATAGATATATGAGAATAGAGTGCGTTGCTGATATATTTTCCGGGCTTAGTGTTTGGGCGACCACCCCAATCCCAAAAAAACCCTAAATCGGGCATATTTACCGACCATGACAATGTGGAGTTTAAATGAAAGGTTTTGGGGGTAGAGCAAGAATTGATACCTATTTTCGGAACCAATTTTCTGGGGGTCTACCCCTTTCCCAAAATACCCCACAAACAGCAATTTTTCAGTGACATTCGCCATATGGGGCTCAAATAAAGGTATTTGGGAGTAGAATACGAATTTGATATCCAAATGTGGGACCATGTATTTAAGGCATCACCCCTTTTCCAAAACACCCCCAAAGGGAAAAAATTTTTCGGCCATGCCAATATGTGACTTAAATGAAAGGTAAATATTTGAGATTAGAAAACGAATTTGATAACCTATTTTGGGGCCATGTGTTTGGGGGACGCATCATCCTGTAAACTCCTCTTAAGCCAATGGCAATATGGGGTTTAAATATGGTATTTGAAATGGTATTTGAGAGAAGAGCACGATGCTTATATTTTTTCAGGACCATGTATCTGGGAGCACATTTTACATCCAAATTTAAATTCTTAGATCATATGGGATTCAGATAAAGGCACTTATGTTGTTAAACTGTTAGTTAAGCGATATACTATTTTCGTAGCATGGTATTTCACTAAAAAATCTTTAATTGTCGAAAATAAATATTCCAAGGAAACTTTTGTTCCATATAAAGTAAAAGAAGGCGCAGCGGAGCGGGCCCGGTTCAGCTAGTATACATATAAAGAAGCTCTTTGGAGTGAAATATCCATCCACATTAGCTCTTATTATCTGAATGTTATGAAGTCAATAAAATCAATATTTTAATATCAAAAGCATTCTACTTCACCACGGTCAAGGCGGCGAAAATGTTCCAACTTTGATTTCCACACTTGTTGAAAAGATTTATCGCAAAAGAAATTAAAAAACAGCCACCTCGCCCAAAATTGAGAGCACATCCAACGGTTTTTGATTTAAAACTACTGAGACAACATACTCGTAAATCGAATGACGATGTAGTGAAGTTTTTGGGAACAATTTTTTTTATGACGTCTATCGAAACAACGATAACCGAGGCGACGTAAATCGAGGTATTACTATAGCAGACTTGGTTTTCATTTCGCTCCTCAAAGAAAAATATGTTATCTCGGAATAGGTACTGCCTAATACCCAAAAAATCTTGACACTTATAGTCGTAAAGCTACAAGCGCACAACCAATCGTCAGATTAACGAATGAGGAAGCGGGTTGCGCAGTTCGTCCCTAGCCTTTAAGTAAAGGTGGTGTTTCAGGTTTTGACAGCGACAACGTCAATGAAACAGTCATCGCAGCCGAATGGAGAGATGAGGACAGTGGGATGAAGGCAGTAGTGAGTGACGGCTAAGCTAACAAGACGATTAATGTGTTTTACATTTGAATTTTCATCATTAGAACACTGTTGCTTATATATGGAATATCAAATAGAACATCTTTTTAAAAGCAGCACACAAAAATAAAAAAAATTTACTCAGCTGTTCGCATGACCTCACATTAATGTACATCTTGAGTAAACACGTAACAATGCAAATAAAACACTAATTTTAAATAACCCACACAACAACTTAACATTCACAGAACTACATAAATCTTAAGTTAATGCCTTTTCAATATTCATTATATATTTTAAATCAATATAAATTTGATTTTTTTTGTCAATATGTTGTTTTCTCTTCACCTTTGCACTTAACTCACGTCTGAAACCAAATAATTACATCTTCTCTCTTTTGATGTTATTTTTAATTTTTTTTATTAAATAGTAACGTTAGAATGAAATAATAACATGCATACCTCTTAAGAGTTGATGTATACCAAGACATATTAAATATGTCTTGATGTATACATATTTAGTACCAAACATTACTTTAATTTTTTAAATGCCCTATGGCAATGACCACTGTTGGTTGGTGGGAAGTCAAAACAGACTGGACTAATAAGGTTTGATGTGAACTCTCATCACATTTCGTTGAGTAGTTCCAACATTAATAAGCGGGGCCAAGCCCTGTCAGAGTTTTTGAATACTAACGACCTAATAACACTTAATATTGGTAATATTGGTATGGAGCACTCCTTCGCTGGCCACTGGATCGTTCTTTCGGTGGTTTGGCAAGGTTTTCACATTTGAATTTTATAACCTCCACCATCGGATGGGGGTATACTAACTTCGTCATTCTGTTTGTAAATCCACGAAATATTCGTCTAAAACCACATAAAGTATATATATTCTTGATCGTCATAACATTTTAAGTCGATCTAGGCATTTCCGTCCGTCCGTCACCAAGCAACTTTCGAATGAATAAATCTGGCCGCTTGAAATTTTGCACAAATACTTCTTATTAGTGTAGGTCGGTTAAGATTGTAAATGGGGCATATCGGCTTATATTTTGATATAGCTGCCATATAAAGCGACCTGGGGTGTTGACTTCTTGAGCCTCTAGAAGGCGGAATACCTATCCGATTTGGTTGAAATTTTGTATGACGATTTTTGATATGACAACTGTGCTAAGTATAGGTCAAATCTGTCCATAACCTGATATAGCTGCCCTATAAACCGATCTTGTGCCAATAGTGGGCGTAATTCTTATCCGATTTAGCTACAATTGTTTATGACATATTTTGTTTCAACTTCCAACAACTGTGCCAAGTATGGTTCAAATCGTTCCATAACATGATATAGCTGCCATATAAACCGAACTGGGATTGTGAATTCTTCAGCCTCTAGAGGACGCAATTAATATCCGATTTGCCCGAAATTTTGTATAACGGCTCCTGAATCGGTCTACAGCCTGATACAGCTCTCATATAAACAGCCCCCTAAAGGGCGCAATTCTTATTCAAATTGGCTGAAATTTTACACAATGACCTCTACTATGGTCTCCAATATTTGATTCAATAATGGTCCGAATCGGATCATAATTTGATATAGCTCCAATAGCATAGCAATTCTTTTCTTTTATCCTTTGTTTGCCTAAAAAGAGATACCGAGACAAAAACTTGACAAATGCGATCCATAGTGGAGGGTATATAATATTCGGCCCGGCCTAACTTAGCTAGCGTTTACTTGTTTTGGGTTTCTTTGGTCAAAATGTTGCAATTTACAGATAAAATTTAATATGGCACCAATAATTTATCAGCTGGTTGCGTGGATGTGTACACACAAATGTGAGTGTATGTTGCTGTAATTTCAACCAAAACCCACCCTTTCAAAACTAATAAATAATGAAACAAAAACTATTTAAACAGAAATGCAGCTTTTATTTGCAAAAATAATTAGATTTTGTAGTTTTTTCATTGGTATAAGTTAAATAAGCACAACTTTCCAAAAACCCCTGCCAGCAAATTCCACTTGTATCAAAATAATGTTGTTGAAATTGCATTTGTTAAAGTTCCACACACAGTATGATATAAATAAAAATAACATATGCCAATCACTTTTCAAATAGCACTGTTATTTTTAGATTAGAGCGGTGCTCTATTACTTTTAACAAAAACATAAAGAAATCTACTGTTTTTGTTGTAAGTTGAATGAAAGCAACCCAAATTAAATTGTTTTCACAACTTCCAAAAATTTTTAGCCATAAAAAATTGGCTTCTGCTCACATTTTTAGGCTATATCATAGGTTAGATTAGGTTTAAGTGGCAGTCTGCCACTAGACTCACTTAGACGTTTTCGTGCATTGTGAAGAAGCAAGTCTGGTCCTGAAAACTTAACTTTTATGTTGCTACAGATTCCAGTATCCCTGAAATGGGTAGGGTAGTTTCCAGCCTCGCAAGCTCGTTCGCTTTACAATTCCCTAGGATATCTCTGTGACCCGGCACCCAGAATAGGTGAATTTTGAACTGTTCAGTCATCTCGATGAGAGATCTGCGACAGTCGAGGGCGGTTTTTGTGTTCAGAAATACGTTCTCAAGGGATTTATTGGCTGCATGACTGTCTGAGAAGATATTGATGCCAATCGTCGAAATGACATTATAGCTTTGCCATTCCACCACTTCGTTAATTGCAAGGATCTCCGCTTGATACACACTGCAGTGATCGGGTAACCTTTTCGATATGACCATTCTACAATAGATCCTGGTCGTTTAGTTTGGAACCATCCGTATACAAGTCTATGTAACTTCTGTTACTAGGGATATCGTGGAATGGGTTCTATCAGGAATAGTGGTACGGTACTTTTTATCAAAAAGCGGCTCAGGTAGGGTGTAATCCACACTACCTAAGCCAGAGAAACCAGTCCATCAGACACAGCTTGTAATTCAACCGGTGATATATCATCAGGGACTGGCGACTTAAAGCAGTCGAAACTTCTTATCGCCCAAAGGATTTTCGGCTTAGACACAATTTCCTAATAGCCTCCGACGAATGCATACTAGTGACAACTTCTTCTGGCACCACGTTGCCCGTTGGAGAATTTCCCCAGAAATGTGTATCAACGAGTAGTTCTTGTGTTTCCTCACTAGACATTGTCCATATAATCTCTGACTTCTGAATATACCATAGAATCTTCCTTAGCCTAGAGGCCTCAGATGTAGCCTGCAGAATTCTACCCAGGATTTGTTTTGAGTCTTTCTCAGCTCGCCCTTATATTTTTATAGCTCAGCCTTTTAGATGTCCCTATCGTGTTGTGCTCTTGTGGCTTTTGCTCTGTTGAAGACTTTTCTGCAGTCCTTCCTAAGACCAACCAGCTCTGGGGTCCTCCATGGCGTTCGCTGTTTGCCCCTTGGCTTGGCACTGGGACATGCTGACACAAGCGAGTCATTCAGGGCCTTCGTGATCCGCTTGACCACTATGTCTATATCCTCTGTAGTTTTCACTTCCTTTTCTGGTCTAGAAGGGAGAGACGTGCAGAATTTGCCGAGGGGCCACTACTGCAGTATTTTTTCCAAGGCTGGATCTAATATAGCGATGATCAGAGAAGTTGTGGTCATCGAACACTTCCCAATCGTATATTCTTCCACGGGGCCATAGTCAGGATTCAGAACTTCCACCACTGTTGTGTTAGCCTCGTCTTCTGATTCCACCAGGAGTTCATCCTTACAAGATTCGTTAGAACTTGTCATGATGAGCTTCCAAACACATCCAGGACAGTTGAGAAAGCTGTGGAACCAATCTTTCTCAGGACACTGGACACTTGTGGTGTGGTTGATTTCTCCTTAGATGCTTCACTAACTGCTGCTGTCGAAGTGCTTTTTGAGTTCCGTACGCTCACCTTGAGCCCAGTCCAACTTTCTGACCCACCCATACAGGGCTTGTCGGGTCCCGTTTCGATGCCATCCCCTCCTATCTCGATTGTGGCAGGGGAATTTTCAGTCTCCTGCAATCCGCCAGACTCAGGCAAGTGTTCATCAACAACTGCTGAGTCGTTTTCTGATTCCCCAACCCCACCGCTTCTATAGACCTTCAGTTTCAACTTGTTAAATCCGTAGGATACAATCTCTTCAGACTGGATGAGGTCTGATATATTTTCCGGGCTTAGTGTTTGGGCGACCACCCCAATCCCAAAAAAACCCTAAATCGGGCATATTTACCGACCATGACAATGTGGAGTTTAAATGAAAGGTTTTGGGGGTAGAGCAAGAATTGATACCTATTTTCGGAACCAATTTTCTGGGGGTCTACCCCTTTCCCAAAATACCCCACAAACAGCAATTTTTCAGTGACATTCGCCATATGGGGCTCAAATAAAGGTATTTGGGAGTAGAATACGAATTTGATATCCAAATGTGGGACCATGTATTTAAGGCATCACCCCTTTTCCAAAACACCCCCAAAGGGAAAAAATTTTTCGGCCATGCCAATATGTGACTTAAATGAAAGGTAAATATTTGAGATTAGAAAACGAATTTGATAACCTATTTTGGGGCCATGTGTTTGGGGGACGCATCATCCTGTAAACTCCTCTTAAGCCAATGGCAATATGGGGTTTAAATATGGTATTTGAAATGGTATTTGAGAGAAGAGCACGATGCTTATATTTTTTCAGGACCATGTATCTGGGAGCACATTTTACATCCAAATTTAAATTCTTAGATCATATGGGATTCAGATAAAGGCACTTATGTTGTTAAACTGTTAGTTAAGCGATATACTATTTTCGTAGCATGGTATTTCACTAAAAAATCTTTAATTGTCGAAAATAAATATTCCAAGGAAACTTTTGTTCCATATAAAGTAAAAGAAGGCGCAGCGGAGCGGGCCCGGTTCAGCTAGTATACATATAAAGAAGCTCTTTGGAGTGAAATATCCATCCACATTAGCTCTTATTATCTGAATGTTATGAAGTCAATAAAATCAATATTTTAATATCAAAAGCATTCTACTTCACCACGGTCAAGGCGGCGAAAATGTTCCAACTTTGATTTCCACACTTGTTGAAAAGATTTATCGCAAAAGAAATTAAAAAACAGCCACCTCGCCCAAAATTGAGAGCACATCCAACGGTTTTTGATTTAAAACTACTGAGACAACATACTCGTAAATCGAATGACGATGTAGTGAAGTTTTTGGGAACAATTTTTTTTATGACGTCTATCGAAACAACGATAACCGAGGCGACGTAAATCGAGGTATTACTATAGCAGACTTGGTTTTCATTTCGCTCCTCAAAGAAAAATATGTTATCTCGGAATAGGTACTGCCTAATACCCAAAAAATCTTGACACTTATAGTCGTAAAGCTACAAGCGCACAACCAATCGTCAGATTAACGAATGAGGAAGCGGGTTGCGCAGTTCGTCCCTAGCCTTTAAGTAAAGGTGGTGTTTCAGGTTTTGACAGCGACAACGTCAATGAAACAGTCATCGCAGCCGAATGGAGAGATGAGGACAGTGGGATGAAGGCAGTAGTGAGTGACGGCTAAGCTAACAAGACGATTAATGTGTTTTACATTTGAATTTTCATCATTAGAACACTGTTGCTTATATATGGAATATCAAATAGAACATCTTTTTAAAAGCAGCACACAAAAATAAAAAAAATTTACTCAGCTGTTCGCATGACCTCACATTAATGTACATCTTGAGTAAACACGTAACAATGCAAATAAAACACTAATTTTAAATAACCCACACAACAACTTAACATTCACAGAACTACATAAATCTTAAGTTAATGCCTTTTCAATATTCATTATATATTTTAAATCAATATAAATTTGATTTTTTTTGTCAATATGTTGTTTTCTCTTCACCTTTGCACTTAACTCACGTCTGAAACCAAATAATTACATCTTCTCTCTTTTGATGTTATTTTTAATTTTTTTTATTAAATAGTAACGTTAGAATGAAATAATAACATGCATACCTCTTAAGAGTTGATGTATACCAAGACATATTAAATATGTCTTGATGTATACATATTTAGTACCAAACATTACTTTAATTTTTTAAATGCCCTATGGCAATGACCACTGTTGGTTGGTGGGAAGTCAAAACAGACTGGACTAATAAGGTTTGATGTGAACTCTCATCACATTTCGTTGAGTAGTTCCAACATTAATAAGCGGGGCCAAGCCCTGTCAGAGTTTTTGAATACTAACGACCTAATAACACTTAATATTGGTAATATTGGTATGGAGCACTCCTTCGCTGGCCACTGGATCGTTCTTTCGGTGGTTTGGCAAGGTTTTCACATTTGAATTTTATAACCTCCACCATCGGATGGGGGTATACTAACTTCGTCATTCTGTTTGTAAATCCACGAAATATTCGTCTAAAACCACATAAAGTATATATATTCTTGATCGTCATAACATTTTAAGTCGATCTAGGCATTTCCGTCCGTCCGTCACCAAGCAACTTTCGAATGAATAAATCTGGCCGCTTGAAATTTTGCACAAATACTTCTTATTAGTGTAGGTCGGTTAAGATTGTAAATGGGGCATATCGGCTTATATTTTGATATAGCTGCCATATAAAGCGACCTGGGGTGTTGACTTCTTGAGCCTCTAGAAGGCGGAATACCTATCCGATTTGGTTGAAATTTTGTATGACGATTTTTGATATGACAACTGTGCTAAGTATAGGTCAAATCTGTCCATAACCTGATATAGCTGCCCTATAAACCGATCTTGTGCCAATAGTGGGCGTAATTCTTATCCGATTTAGCTACAATTGTTTATGACATATTTTGTTTCAACTTCCAACAACTGTGCCAAGTATGGTTCAAATCGTTCCATAACATGATATAGCTGCCATATAAACCGAACTGGGATTGTGAATTCTTCAGCCTCTAGAGGACGCAATTAATATCCGATTTGCCCGAAATTTTGTATAACGGCTCCTGAATCGGTCTACAGCCTGATACAGCTCTCATATAAACAGCCCCCTAAAGGGCGCAATTCTTATTCAAATTGGCTGAAATTTTACACAATGACCTCTACTATGGTCTCCAATATTTGATTCAATAATGGTCCGAATCGGATCATAATTTGATATAGCTCCAATAGCATAGCAATTCTTTTCTTTTATCCTTTGTTTGCCTAAAAAGAGATACCGAGACAAAAACTTGACAAATGCGATCCATAGTGGAGGGTATATAATATTCGGCCCGGCCTAACTTAGCTAGCGTTTACTTGTTTTGGGTTTCTTTGGTCAAAATGTTGCAATTTACAGATAAAATTTAATATGGCACCAATAATTTATCAGCTGGTTGCGTGGATGTGTACACACAAATGTGAGTGTATGTTGCTGTAATTTCAACCAAAACCCACCCTTTCAAAACTAATAAATAATGAAACAAAAACTATTTAAACAGAAATGCAGCTTTTATTTGCAAAAATAATTAGATTTTGTAGTTTTTTCATTGGTATAAGTTAAATAAGCACAACTTTCCAAAAACCCCTGCCAGCAAATTCCACTTGTATCAAAATAATGTTGTTGAAATTGCATTTGTTAAAGTTCCACACACAGTATGATATAAATAAAAATAACATATGCCAATCACTTTTCAAATAGCACTGTTATTTTTAGATTAGAGCGGTGCTCTATTACTTTTAACAAAAACATAAAGAAATCTACTGTTTTTGTTGTAAGTTGAATGAAAGCAACCCAAATTAAATTGTTTTCACAACTTCCAAAAATTTTTAGCCATAAAAAATTGGCTTCTGCTCACATTTTTAGGCTATATCATAGGTTAGATTAGGTTTAAGTGGCAGTCTGCCACTAGACTCACTTAGACGTTTTCGTGCATTGTGAAGAAGCAAGTCTGGTCCTGAAAACTTAACTTTTATGTTGCTACAGATTCCAGTATCCCTGAAATGGGTAGGGTAGTTTCCAGCCTCGCAAGCTCGTTCGCTTTACAATTCCCTAGGATATCTCTGTGACCCGGCACCCAGAATAGGTGAATTTTGAACTGTTCAGTCATCTCGATGAGAGATCTGCGACAGTCGAGGGCGGTTTTTGTGTTCAGAAATACGTTCTCAAGGGATTTATTGGCTGCATGACTGTCTGAGAAGATATTGATGCCAATCGTCGAAATGACATTATAGCTTTGCCATTCCACCACTTCGTTAATTGCAAGGATCTCCGCTTGATACACACTGCAGTGATCGGGTAACCTTTTCGATATGACCATTCTACAATAGATCCTGGTCGTTTAGTTTGGAACCATCCGTATACAAGTCTATGTAACTTCTGTTACTAGGGATATCGTGGAATGGGTTCTATCAGGAATAGTGGTACGGTACTTTTTATCAAAAAGCGGCTCAGGTAGGGTGTAATCCACACTACCTAAGCCAGAGAAACCAGTCCATCAGACACAGCTTGTAATTCAACCGGTGATATATCATCAGGGACTGGCGACTTAAAGCAGTCGAAACTTCTTATCGCCCAAAGGATTTTCGGCTTAGACACAATTTCCTAATAGCCTCCGACGAATGCATACTAGTGACAACTTCTTCTGGCACCACGTTGCCCGTTGGAGAATTTCCCCAGAAATGTGTATCAACGAGTAGTTCTTGTGTTTCCTCACTAGACATTGTCCATATAATCTCTGACTTCTGAATATACCATAGAATCTTCCTTAGCCTAGAGGCCTCAGATGTAGCCTGCAGAATTCTACCCAGGATTTGTTTTGAGTCTTTCTCAGCTCGCCCTTATATTTTTATAGCTCAGCCTTTTAGATGTCCCTATCGTGTTGTGCTCTTGTGGCTTTTGCTCTGTTGAAGACTTTTCTGCAGTCCTTCCTAAGACCAACCAGCTCTGGGGTCCTCCATGGCGTTCGCTGTTTGCCCCTTGGCTTGGCACTGGGACATGCTGACACAAGCGAGTCATTCAGGGCCTTCGTGATCCGCTTGACCACTATGTCTATATCCTCTGTAGTTTTCACTTCCTTTTCTGGTCTAGAAGGGAGAGACGTGCAGAATTTGCCGAGGGGCCACTACTGCAGTATTTTTTCCAAGGCTGGATCTAATATAGCGATGATCAGAGAAGTTGTGGTCATCGAACACTTCCCAATCGTATATTCTTCCACGGGGCCATAGTCAGGATTCAGAACTTCCACCACTGTTGTGTTAGCCTCGTCTTCTGATTCCATCAGGAGTTCATCCTTACAAGATTCGTTAGAACTTGTCATGATGAGCTTCCAAACACATCCAGGACAGTTGAGAAAGCTGTGGAACCAATCTTTCTCAGGACACTGGACACTTGTGGTGTGGTTGATTTCTCCTTAGATGCTTCACTAACTGCTGCTGTCGAAGTGCTTTTTGAGTTCCGTACGCTCACCTTGAGCCCAGTCCAACTTTCTGACCCACCCATACAGGGCTTGTCGGGTCCCGTTTCGATGCCATCCCCTCCTATCTCGATTGTGGCAGGGGAATTTTCAGTCTCCTGCAATCCGCCAGACTCAGGCAAGTGTTCATCAACAACTGCTGAGTCGTTTTCTGATTCCCCAACCCCACCGCTTCTATAGACCTTCAGTTTCAACTTGTTAAATCCGTAGGATACAATCTCTTCAGACTGGATGAGGTCTGCGAGACAGTCGGAGTTTAGTATGAATACTGCTATACCCGGTCACCATCAGCCAATCTTCTAGTCAGTGGTTGAAAGATTGGGATTACATTTCCTTAGCCTTACAAGTATCGCTTCAGGATCTGAGAGAATCCTTGGTATCCTAGCATGCGCCGTTGATCAAGAAGGAATATCTTCCTTCTTGACTAAATCTAGTGCTGCATCTGGCCAGATCTCACCAATCTTTTTAGCGCACAACGATACATTTCAATTGAGCGTTGATCGCCGAAAGCAATTACTGCCATTACCAAACTGACCCTAGCAACATTAGCAAAGGTTCTTGGACCCATCTTATTGTTGTTCCCCCTAGTTCTTTTAGGGATGCCCTCCAGGTGACCGCAGCCTTGGCTGACTGCGGTGCAGTTGCCGAATCTAGACTTGTAGTCAGCCTTGGCTAACTGCGGTGCAGTTTCCGAATCTAGACTTGTAGTCTTTGGGGTGCCCTGTGCAACGAATTCCCGTGCCCAATTTAGGGAGTCTCTCTCTCTATTAGTGAGAATCTTAGGATCATTCGCACCAAGCCTCTCAATAAACCTGAGAGCGATGCGTCTTCTATTATTCCAACCTCTTAAAGAGCGTGTTGGTTTGCCGGGGAAGGCCGGTTGCCTAGGCAAATTATAGGCATGCGAAGAAAGAATAGGCATGCGAAATGGGTATGTGGGGTCCATTCTAAGATCTAGATCTAGAAACAGACGAAGATTATCAACCACCTAATGGATACCTCTATCGCAGCTATCCTTGAGTGACTTTAATTCTTCTTCCAAAAATAACGAGTTACAGGAAAATTCTTGCGGAGTGAAATAACAAAACATCCGCTTGACTCAACGGTTTAAACAAGTTGTTTACTATCTGCTCATAATTTTCACTTTTTGTGTTTCAAAAAAAAATTTTGCACACTAAAACAAAACCATTCCATGCCTTTTTTTCTTCAAGTTTCATATGTTGTATGAATTTGTCTTATTTTACCAATTTCCGTATTTGGGGACCAATAAAGATACCTGTTGATTTAAACTTAAATTGCTTTTTATAAATTTCTTATATAATATATATTTTACATCCTTATAATTTTCCACTCGTAGTTCGTGGAAAACCCTGCTGAAGGTATTTGAATATTGCAAATGCAAATTTTGCCCATGAACATTCCACTAAGGAACAGGGGCAAACTTCTCACAAATCAATGAGTGCAGTCCGATTCAAGTTTAAGCTCAGTGATAAGGGGCCTCCTTTTTATAGCCGAGTTCGAACGGCGAGCCGCAGTGCGACACCTCTTTGGAGAGAAGTTTTACATGGCATAGTACCTCACAAATGTCGCCAGCATTAGGAGGGGAAAACCAACGGTGAATTTTTTTTCCGATGGTCTCGGCAGAATTCGAACCCAG
The DNA here is from genome assembly GCF_963082655.1 of Stomoxys calcitrans. Classification (NCBI taxonomy): domain Eukaryota; kingdom Metazoa; phylum Arthropoda; class Insecta; order Diptera; family Muscidae; genus Stomoxys; species Stomoxys calcitrans. The sequence continues at coordinate 144,377,350 of NC_081553.1, read as the reverse complement.
GCGTTCAGCGTCATAGGCGGACATGCTAACCTCTGCGCTACGGTGGCCTCCCTTTGAATATTACTCCATTTTTATCACGAATTGCTTTATTAAGCCCAATTTTATGTGCAACGGAGGTAAAATGATGTCTTTTGAATTGACTAACGGGATATTTTTGCCATTTTTTTACCAATTACAGTTGTTGAACGCATTTTCCAGTCTCATTGTCCCATTCACTAAAATAGCAAGAATACTTTGTGTTGCCACCTTGCAAGCCATTCAAAACTTTTAGTACTTTCAAATCTGCCACATTGAACCACTTATGTGTATTGCATCCTATTGCATTTAGTATTAGAGTCATACTGTCATATGATTTTTAGATTTTTGTATCGTAAGCCAATGGCACCGAAGGAAGTGATTCATCATTATGCAAAAGCACTGCCTTCGGCCCTGGAAATAGAAGATATAAATATATAAATAAAATAATCGCCAATCTTCTGGAACATGCCTATATCCAAGTTGTTCAAACAATGCGTTCACATCGTTGCAGTAGGCCAAATTACTATTTACAGTGCATTCGTTGAAAAGTGATCCAAACAAACTAGTTTCCTCGTTCCTGCGAAGTTTACATTTTTACATTTTCTTGCCTTTTGTCTTTTTTACAATTCTAAATCCTGAACGAGATCGTGATATTCCTCTTGGGATATAATGCTTCAGAAGCGGCATATTCTGATTCGGAAATTATAACATTGCTTGGAGATGGTTCAAAGACTGTTAAATCTGGTGATACTCGGTTAATGACTTTTGGAACTTTCGTTTTCCTTTCAAGATACAGTCTTTATTATACCATAAACATTTGCATATTTACTATGTAGCCTTATTTTGAATTGGTAATATCTTGTTTCAGTTAAACAGAAAAAAAATTAATTTTTCTAGAAACGGCAATTCACAAGAACCGCGTGAACATTTTTTCCAGGATCTTACCGTTGAATAAAAAGACGAACAGCAAACCGATGGTATATCATTTTCCATATACTAAGAGACGATTAAAGTATTCTTCATAATATGCTTTTTTACCGGCACAAATGTTTATTGTCCTTTATCCACATACAATCCACATATACAACTAAAGCTGTTTCTTTTACTACACATTTTTATGTACTTTGATAATATTTTTCGATCTTTGGTAAATTTTAATAATAAGACTTTCTATCACTTAATTTTTTACATCAAAATCACTGTGATATTTATTGTTCACTTACAGAAATTATAATGTATCAGTTTCGCAACCCGAGTTTGGTTCCGTTATATCGTTTATCTGTTTAACTCATACCATCATTTAAAACAAACAGATAAAAGGCTTAAAATAACAGTGCTGTTACACTGAAAGGTTGGTATCTTGTTAGCCTCTACGTATTTAACCCATTCACATTTACCTATTTGACCCATAAAACCCAAGCCATAAAAAATTGTCTAATTCTTTTATATGGATCATCCTGTTTTTTTTACTAAGTGAAACACTTTTTTGAACCATTCCTTTTACTGTACTCAAGCATTTCCAATGGTCATTAATGGGTTAGTTCGAATTTTTAGGCCAAAGCATGTTTGTTGTTGGTGGGTGTTCAAAAAATGTGTATGCTTTCCCATGGATAAGTCATTTATTCTAAGAAATTTCTAAATAAAGAAAAAGTTAAAACACAAAAAATGCATAAGTCATCTATTATTTAACCGATTTTATTGTTACTACCCATATTGAAAAGCTTATTTAATTTCCTTTTGACAGTACTAAATATATGTATTGTTTTGTGTTTTAGTGCGTTTTTAATATTTCAACCACTGTAATTTAGCGATTCTTTGGCCGAATTAAATATAAAATATAACTTATTTAAAAGATATTGCCGTGAACGTCAAATGAAGGTAAGATTCATAGAAATCCGTTGTGAATCAAAAAAGTTATGCCCTTTTTAAAACGAAAATCTACGAAAACGCGTTTTCTCTACATTTAGCGTCCTAAAATCACCTAACGAAGTGATACAGAAAAATTAAAGGTATTTTCGTTTTCCATGGGCTCCAACAAAAAAGAATTGGTATACTAGAAGCCCTGCATATTTTTGATTTTAAGTTTTGTATCACAGTGTAATAAGGAAGATTCTGGTAGCGACGAGGATTTGAATTTTTTCGACTCCAGTGATACAGAGATGTCAGAAATGGAAAGTATTCTAAAACTTATAGATGATTTGCAGAGTGAAGTCATTTCTCTTCGACAAGAACGGCAGAGTTCAAGCGATGTGCAACGAGCTGGAATGCATCTGGTACATATACCAAAGTTTAATAAGCATAATCCAGAGTTGTGGTTGGCCCAAATAGAAAGCTTATTCGCTTTGTATGACGTCACACAAAGAGCCCACAAGTTTATTATTGTTTGTCATATCGAGGATGACATACTCTTGTCTATGGAAGACCTTATAACGGATCCTCCGGCTGTGAATAGGTATACTGTTTTAAAAAAGCGTATTATTTCGAGATTTGCTGTATCTCCAAGAATCCAAGTTACGGTGTTTGCTTTAAGGCCGAGAAACAGCTGGTTTGAAACCATCAGAGATTTAGCACCTGGCAGTGGTAATGAGGCCATTATTCGCACGTTATTTTTGGGTCAAAAGCTAGACTCGATTCGACCGCTATTGACAGTAAGGGATGAAGAAGATTTAGATAAACTTTCAAAATTGACAGACAAGATGTTGGAGATTCAAGTGAGAATCTCAGTATTGCAAACATAATTGCACTCGATACAACATTACAACGGGTGGCGTGGTGTCTGTGGTACCACCATCTTTACTTACAGCAACGCTTAAGCAATCCACCATGAAGCTTCTTGCAGCCAATGGACACTAAATTCAAATCTATGGTCATTGTGTTTTCAAATTAGATCTAGGTCTTCGACGTGAATTCAAGTGGTTGTTTATTATTGCAGACATCAATATTGGGAGCCGCCTTTTTAATTGATTACAATTCGATGATTGATCTAAAAAGACGATGTCTATTTGATAATAGGACGAAATTAAGCAGCCGTGGTGAAATTCAGATGCCTGGTATTTTTAGCATTTCAATTCTTTCTATATAAACAGGACACTTTAAAAAGTTGATTGATCATTGACATAGCTAATACGACATTGACTCGAAAGCCAGCTATGAGCCCATTGTCGTCTCCAACATCGAGACAACTGGTCAGGCCGTTGTATGTCGCCAACGCCGAAATTCTGGTGAGAAACTTGCAGCAGCAAAGACAGAAATTGAATTTTTATTAGATAATGGAATATGTCGTCCATCAAGAAGCCCATAGGCCAGCCCAATTCACATGGTGTCGAAGAAAACTGGTGTTTGGAGCGCATGTGTTGATCACCGGAAGCTGAATTCCCAGACAGCGCCTGACCGATATCCCATAGCCAACTACACTTGATCTCGTTAGAGCGTATTACCAAATCCCAGTGGCAAATGAGGACATTCAGATTACTGCGGTTTGTACACCTTCTGGTCTGGTTGAATTTCGCAAACCAAATGGCATATATACCATTTGGTTTGCGAAATGCCACCCAGATATTTCCAAGATTTATGGATTTGGTTTTAAGGGATCTTGACTATGTTTATTGCTACATAGACGATATTATTGTCATGTCATCATCAATTGAGAAGCATGAGACTCATTTGCGGGAGGTATTTCAACGTTTACATCATGGACTAACAATAAATGTAAGAAAATGTTGTTTTGGGCAATCTGAAGTTCAGTTTCTTGGATATATCATTAACGGCGATGGCTCGAAACCTCCGACCGACCGAGTAACCGCAATCGAAAACTATGGTAAGCCCGAAACTATTTGTTAACTTCGTAGATTTCTTGGTGAAATACATTTTTATCGTCGATGCGTACTTCATTCGATTACACTTCAGTTTATTGTGACATCTCGACTGGAAATGTTCGTATGTACGTTCCTGAGTCTTTACGTCAGCAAACTTTCAACTCCATTCACAATCTTTCCCACCCCGGTGGACGTGCTAGTCTTCAACAGATTCGTGAAAGGTACATTTGGCCTGGAATGAAGAAGAAAGTTTTGAATTGGTATCGCCTCTGTTGATCATATCCGCCTAGACATTGTTGTGATGCCACTGGTTCAAGGTTACAGATATTGCCTCACGATGACGGATCGTTTTCGGGTTGGCCAGAAGCCGTGACTTTGAAAGACATTTCAGCACAAGCCATGGCAACAGTATTTTGGTCAAATCTGGATTATGCAAAGCACTTGTTAATTTAACTGGATCTAAACGAACGAGGACAACAGCCCATCATCCCCAAATAAACGAGATGATAGAAATATGCCACAGCTCTTAAAGCTGCATTTTTATGTCACAGTAAAACGTCTTCGGCTTTTAAAGACGATCTATAGGCTCCGCCAGCTGACCTTCTATATGGCGTACATGTCTTAAGGATTGTACTCATTTTTGTACAGATGGTGTTACAGAACCTTTTGAACCACCTTATACTGGATCATTCGAAATAGTTCAAAGAATTTCAGATCGAATATATACCATCATGAAAGGGGCAAGAATGTTAACATAACCTGAAACCAATAATTCTGAACAACCGGTGAAAGAACATCAAGAACCACAGACAAAACAAGATGCAATTTCGAGATCTGAGACTATTCCATCATCGTCTCACAACATGACATCGTCTTCACCATCAAGCACACAACCCTATCCATCTCGCTAAAGTTTCGTTCCAAGCACTTCCAGACTTGATCACTAGAGAGAGGGTGGATGTATGAACCCCGAACTTGCTGACTTTTGAGAGTAAACGAGATGGCAACACTTCTGCTGCCAAGCAAAGGCGAAAGCAACGACTAGTTGCTCGTGAGTTGTTCAGCCTTAAGCTGTAGACTTTTGTAAAAGTTAATCGAATTAATTTTATATTATCTAAAGAAAGATTTAAATAGTTGTTGAGTAAAACTTGAATCCTTTATTGGCAACAACAACTATACATTGTTAAGTAAATTAATTGTTTTTTAATTGGAAGTAAAACGTCTATAGTAAAAACGTAACAATATTTTTTTTAGAAGTATATTTATTTGTATTTATATACAAATACTTTCTTCTTAATGCATCCACAAATACTAAATATTTTTCCACCCCGAGTAAGTACATGTGAGCAAGATCACAAACACTTAATTACTATTAGAAGTTTGGCGGTCGCGTTTATTTACGTAAGAAACATTATTTTTGGGCATTGTGAAATACAAATTTTCCTAAATCAATATTTCAATATTTTTCGCTTTTTCACAGCGAAAATCGAATATAGTATCAACCTTTTGGGGAAATTTCCCCAAAGAAGGGATTTTTTCGTGATCGGGGAAATTTTTTCTCTTTTGGAGTACGAGGATTTTGATGGGGGAAAAAGTAAAAATTGGGGATTTTCTAGCGGAAATTTCTTCAGTATAGCTTTAAATGGAATATCTTCTTTTGGATAAGGTGTGATTTAATAGAAAGCATATTCATCTACACTGGTGTTTACTGCAGAAACGTACCTTCCCAATTTTAGTCTGTTACTGTGTTCGCTTTTCGCAACGAAAATCTATATTTTTTGTTGATTTCATTCAATAGGACATTTTCTTATTATGGTGTGTTATCAATAGTATTGTGTTATCAATGAGATTTTTGCAGTGTTTAAAAAAGTAATCGCAAAAATAAAATGTTTTTTCAACAGTGAAACACGAACATAGTACCAGCCCATGGTACAATTAAGGGGAAGTGTCATTAGCACAACAACAATAATCCACCTCCAACGGAACTACCTTGAGTGGCAAATTCTAAATTGAAATGTCAAAGTGGTTTTAGAAATAAATGTTGTTTTACAACTTATATTCTTTAAATGTGTTTTATATTTGTATTTTCATCATTATTATACTCTTTTGTTGCTTATATGTATATAAACAACACACGAATACAACAACAACAAGTGAGAAGCACTACATTGATGAACCTGTAAGCTTAGAGTACGAGAGTTAGAACTGTCAAAAGTAAAACAAGTAAAAAGGCATTAAGTTCGGCCGAACCAAACTTTGGATACCCACCACCTCGGGTATATATGTAAACCCCCTTCCGTCACAATCCGGTGAATATTGGATAACTTGTGCACCCAAAATCGGCACGGATATTGAGTGGTCTAATAAATAGTGATTGTTAAATTTTTTAGAACAAAATATTGGTCTTTTTGGCAGCTATATCCAAATATAAACAGGTCTGAACCATAAAGGACACGGATATCGAAAAGCCTAACATTAGTCACTGCGTCAAATTTCAACGAAATCGGATAATAAATGTGCTTTTTATAGGGTCAAGACTTTAAATCGAGAGTTTTTTCTATATGGCACTCTCAACCATATCTGGACCGATGTGGGTCAAATTAAACAAGTATATAACAATCATCTGCACTACTATATACGTAGTTATATCCTAATAGGGGCTGGTCGTTATCATATTTTATTCAGGTCCAGAAAACATTTTCAGACAATTAATGTTTTTTATGGGATTAAGACCCTAAATCGGATAAAAAATAAAGCTTTTATGGGCTTCAGACCCTTTATCGACAGATCGGTCTATACGACAGCTGTATCGTAATATAGTCTGATCTGAACCATATCAAGGTCGGATATCGAAAGGCTTAAACAAATTCACTGTTTCAAATTTCAGCGAAATCGGGTAATAAATAAAGTTTTATGGGCTTCAGACCCTTTATCGGGAGATAGGTCTATATGGCAGCTATATCTTAATATAGCCAGATCTGAACCATATTTGGGTCGAATGTTGGGAAGCCTAAAACTATTCACTGTTTCAAATTTCAGTGAAATTGGTTTAAACATAAAGCTTTTATGGGCTTCAGACCCTTTATCGGAAGATCGGTCTATATGACAGCTATATCCAAATATATTTAGGTCAGACGTCGGGAGGCATAAGAAAATTCACTGGCAGCTATATCTAAATATAGCCCGATCTGAACCATATTTTTATCGGATGTTGGAAGGCCTAAAACTACTCACTTTTCAAATTTCATCGAAATCGTACAAAAAATTAAGCTTTTATGGGCTTTAGACCCTTTATCGGGAGATCGGTGTATATGGCAGCTATATCCAAATTTAGTCCGATCTAAACCACATTTAGGTCGGATGTCGGCAGTCTTAAAATTACTCACTGTTTCAAATTTCAACGAAGTCGGATAAAAAATAAAACATATATGGGCATTAGACCCTTTATCGGGAGTTCGGTCTAAATATCAGCTATATCCAAATATGGTCCGATTTACACCGTTCAAGAACTTAACCAGCATGCATCAAAAAGGCGTATATGTGCCAAATTTCAGCTCAATATCTCAATTTTTGAATGGTGTAGAGTGATTACAACAGAGAGACGGATAGACGGACAGACACACGGACATCGTTAAATCCCGTTAGAATTTTACGACGATCCGAAATATATATACTTTGTAGGGTCGGAAATTGATATTTCGTTGTGTTGCAAACGGAATGACTAAATGAATATACCCCCTATCCCACGGTGGTGGGGGATAAAAAAACAATTACGAGTTACTTTTTGACCATTCTAAAGCGATCCGCCCAGAATATAATATACGCGCCCCAAAGAATGCTATAGATTTTAATACATTGAATATATGGTTGCCCAAAAAGTAATTGCGGATTTTTTTAAAGAAAGTAAATGCATTTTTAATAATACTTAGAATGAACTTTAATCAAATATATAATTGCCATTTTGTTCGATAACATTTTGCCATCTTCCTGGCAAATTTAGTATTCCACGCTCATAGAACTTCTGGCCTTTATCTGCAAAAAACTGAACCAAGTGCGATTTTATAGCCTCACCATTGCCGAAAGTTTTACCATTTAAGGAGTTCTGCAAAGATCGAAATAAATGGTAGTCTGATGGTGCAAGGTCAGGGATATATGGTGGATACATCAAAAGTTCCCAGCCAAGCTCACTCAGTTTTTGGCGAGTGACCAAAGATGTGTGCGGTCTAGCGTTGTCCTGGTGGAATATGACACCTTTACGATTGACCAATTCTGGTCGCTTCTCCTTGATGGCTGTATTCAATTTGTCCAATTGTTGACAGTAAACATCCGAATTATTCGTTTGGTTCCTTGGAAGCAGCTCAAAATATACCACACCCTTCCAATCCCACCAAACAGGCAGCATAACCTTCTTTTGGTGGATATCAGCCTTTGAAGTGGTTTGAGCTGGTTCACCATGCTTGGACCATGATCGTTTTCGACTAACGTTGTTGTAAACAATCTATTTTTCATCTTCAGTTATGATTCGTTTTAAAAACGGATCGAATTCATTGCGTTTAAGGTGCATATCACAAGCGTTGATTCGGTTTGTTAAATGAATTTCTTTCAATACATGTGGTACCCAAATATCAAGCTTTTTCACCAGTCCAAGACTTTTTATGTGATAATGAACGGTTGATTTTGGTATATTTAACTTCTCTCCTATCTCACGCTCAGTTACATGATGATCCAATTCGATTAATGTTTTGATTTGGTCATCATCAACTTCATTTGGCCAACCTGAACGTGGCTCATCTTCAAGTTAAAAATCTCCAGAACGGAATTTGCGAAACCAATTTTGACACTGTCTTCCTTTTAAGGCTTTATCACCATACACATCTAGTAACTTTTTAGCAACCTGCTCCGCGTTTTTTTCCTTTACGGAAATAATAAAGTAAAATATGACGAAAATGCTCCTTTGTGGGTTCCATATTAAAATTGACGCCAAACAAACAAATGTAAACAAAATTTCGCGCACTTTTTTTCTAGAGCAAGCTAAAAGTAACAGCTGATAACTTACAGAAGAAAGAATGCAATTACAGAGTCACAAGCCGTTGAAAAAATTTGTCAAAGCCGACTATATGAAAAATCCGCAATTACTTTTTGGGCAACCATAGCATATATTATAAACCATACTCCCAATGAGTCACCCTGCATACATCGTATTTTCTGGTATTTAAAATATTTTGTTTGTCACTCAGGAAAATCTCTTATTTGTTAATGGCATTGTGGTAGTCAATGAATCTAGAGCACCCCAACGTGACAAGGAGGGTTTTATACAACGTGTTTACGGGAATCAGTCTAAAAGTCCTAGACTGTCGGAATCATCTTTCCGTTTAGTTCAAATGTTAGTTCGATCAGAGACTTTCAGAGCTAAGGACCAACTTGAATCATGTTCATAAACGGGCCACAAATCTTGAGAAATTCGCGGATGAGTTTCCACTGGCAAAAGCTGAAATAGAGGATCTTCGAATTCAACTTTTAATGCAAGAAAATGAAAGAAAGTGCCGCTTTATCAACATATCGAAACCCCAAATAAAATCAATTCATCGGCTGCATAACCGTAACAACACGAAAAAATTTAATTCGCCAGATGGTGTTATAATCACTAAATTTTCGTTCCTGGCCACAAGAAGCAAAATAATAACAAACTGTTTAACTCAATTGAATTCGGCACTAATTCGCAATTTTATATCAACGACAACCTGTTATTATTCGTCTAAAAAGAGTGGACATGTAATTTCTGCTTACACTTTTTATGGAGTCGTCTATGTCAAAACGAATAATAGCAATGAGTCAATGTGTATTTTTCATCCAAAGATCATTGATGAACTAGCATTTGAACATGCATTTAGTCTTTTTATAAATTATAAACCCACTTATTCACATATTAATATTGCGAATATTCATACATAATTTTTCTAAATACTTAAAAATAGTTTGTCCAGTTCTGACAGGAACTTTCTTTCACAACCGCGTGCTGCAATATTTATTTTTTTGTTTGTTTTTGAGTGACACAAATTAGTAGCGATCACAGATATCCCAAAGACGTAATGAGAATTTAGTCCGAATTATAGCCCAGCTAAGAAATGGCCTTAAGGTTTGTCATATAAATTCTCAAAGTATTGTGAATAAACTCGATGTATTTAGATATATATTCGAGAACTCAGATATAGACATAATATGCTTTTAAGAGACTTGGCTACACTCAGCTACATCCGATAGCCTTATAGAACTGTCCGGATATACAATATTCAAATCTGACCGTGGACGTAGTGGAGGGGGATTTCCGATCTATACGAAAGTAGGGCTGAAAGCCACATTTCAATGCAAACCTAATCCCGAAGATCAGTTTGAACACATTTTCGTTGAAGTTTTCTCTAATTTATTTAATGAATACCTACGCACCAAGATTAAATTTTATAGTTATAGTGAAGGCTTATAAGAACAGTTATGTGTCCTTATTAAGAAATAATAAAACAATTTTTAAAGGAATAAACATTTTCAAATATCATTATAGAAAATAATTAAAATAAAATTTAGAATTTTGTGAAATAGTTAAAACAATCTTTAAAATATGTTAGAAAATCGGCCGGGCCGAATCTAATATACCCTCCACCATGATCGCATCTGTCGAGTTCTTTGCGCTGTATCTGTTTTTAGGCAAACAAAGTATAATGAATAAGGACGGAGGAGCAGCTACTCAATTTATAGTCCGATTCGGGGCTCAAGAAGCCAAAACGGGAGATCGGATTATATGGGAGCTGTATTAAGCTTTAAATCGATTCGAAGGCCATGGGAGGAGCCGTTGTACAAAATTTGTGCCAAATCGGATGAGAATTGCGCTCTCTAGAGGCTCAAGAAGTTAAGACCCAAGATCGGTTTATATGGCAGCTATATCAGGTTATGAATCGATTAGGACCATACTTTGCACAGTTGTAGGATATCATAACAAAATACGCCGTTCAAAATTTCATTCCAATAGGATAAGAATTGCGCACTCTAGAGGCTCAAGAAGTCAAGACCCAAGATCGGTTTATATGGCAGCTATATCAAAACATGGACCGATATGGCCCATTTACAATACCAACCGACCTACACTAATAAGAAGTATTTGTGCAAAATTTCAGGCGGCTAGCTTTACTCCTTCGGAAGTTAGCGTGCTTTCGACAGACAGACGGACGGACGGACAGACGGACGGACATGGCTAGATCGACATAAAATGTCGCGACGATCAAGAATATATATACTTTATGGGGTCTCAGACGAATATTTCGAGTAGTTACAAACAGAATGACGAAATTAGTATACCCCCCATCTTATGGTGGTGGATATAAAAAGTTCGCACCCATAGATCCTATGGTGGAGGGTATAAAAAAATACAATTTTAAAACAGCTAATTTCGAAGAAAAATGGAAAGTTTTTTTTTTAATGACGCGTTGCTGATGTTTTGGATATTGTGAGGAAGAGTGTTCCAAAGACGTATGGTACTCGTATAAAACTGCCATTCAGATACTAAGCTCTTTTTTCTAAAAGGGAGAAGTTTCCTACACCTTCTAGATCGGACAAATATTAATTTGTCATAGAGGTATTTAGGAGTTTGCTTAAAAATGATTTTATGTAAGAATAGTAGTGATCTTGTTCTAAGTAGATTATCAAAGCTACAGCCATAAAAGGAAGCATAATAGACATAATAATAGACATACCTAATAATGCTATTGAATACTACATTTAATTTTCGTTGACTTAGTGATTCGCAGTTTGAACAAGTAAAAGCGTGCTAAGTTCGGCCGGGCCGAATCTTATATACCCTCCACCATGGTCGCATTTGTCAAGTTCTTTTCCCGACATCTCTTCTTAGGCAAAAAAAGGATATAAGAAAAGATTTACTCTGTTGTTAGAGCGGTTAGCACCACAATTAAATTATATGTTGGAGACCTGTGTAAAATGTCAGCCAATTCGAATAAGAATTGCGCCCTTTGGGGGCTCAAGAAGTAAAATAGAGAGATCGATTTATATGGGAGCTTTATCGGGCTATAGACCGATTCAGACCATAATAAACACGTTTGTTAATGGTCATGAGAGGATCCATCGTACAAAATTTCAAGCAAATCGGATAATAATTGCGACCTCTAGGGGTCAAGAAGTCAAGATCCCAGATCGGTTTATATGGCAGATATATCAGGTTATGAACCGATTTGAACCTTCTTTGACACAGTTGTTGAAAGAAAGAATAAAATACTTCATGAAAATTTTCAACCAAATCGTATAGGAATTGCGCCCTCGGTGCGGTTAGCACCACAATTAAATTATATGTTGGAGACCTGTGTAAAATGTCAGCCAATTCGAATAAGAATTGCGCCCTTTGGGGGCTCAAGAAGTAAAATAGAGAGATCGATTTATATGGGAGCTGTATCGGGCTATAGACCAATTCAGATCATAATAAACACGTATGTTGATGGTCATGAGAGGATCCGTAGTACAAAATTTCAGGCAAATCGGATAATAATTGCGACCTCTAGAGGCTCAAGAAGTCAAGATTCCAGATCGGTTTATATGGCAGATATATCAGGTTATGAACCGATTTGAACCTTCTTTGACACAGTTGTTGAAAGTAAGAATAAAATACTTCATGAACATTTTCAACCAAATCGGATAGGAATTGCGCCCTCTAAAAGCTCAAGAAGCGATCTGTTTATATGACAGCTATATCAGGTTATGAACCGATTTGAACCACACTTGGCACAGTTGTTGGATATCATAACAAAACACTTCGTGCAGAAATGCATTCAAAGCGGATAAGAATTGCGCACTCTAGAGGCTCAAGAAGTCAAGACCAAAGATTGGTTTATATGGCAGCTATATCGAAACATGGACCGATATGGCCCATTTACAACACCAATCGACCTAATAAGAAGTATTTGTGCAAAATTTCAAGCGGCTAGCTTTACTCCTTCGGAAGTTAGCTTGCTTTCGACAGACAGACGGACGGACGGACATGGCTAGATCGACATAAAATGTCGCGACGATTAAGAATATATACTTTATGGGGTCTCAGACGAATATTTCGAGTAGTTACAAACAGAATGACGAAATTAGTATACCCCCCATCTTATGGTGGTGGATATAAAAAGTTCGCACCCATAGATCCGCCTAGGAATTAGATATGTCTTTGCTATCAGAATTCGTATTTCGATTGGTGTATAAGAGTGTGTTATTCACAGTGCACGCGGAGTTGCATATGTCTGCCCGGCAATAGCATTTATATGATTTGACCAAGTTAAAGAACTGTTAAAAATCACACTTAAATTCTTAGCACTAGACACAATATAAATTTTCAGTTGATTTATAGTGATATCCAGGTCTCGGAAACTAGATCCTTTATTTTTGTGAATAACAATCACTTTCGATTTCTGGGGGTTCAGAAATAAACCATTTGCTGTAGCCCACTTATAAACATGGAACAGGTCCTCGTTGAGTTTTGCAACGCATTCACTAATATTAACAGAGCCGCTAAGGAATAACTGAAGTTCATCAGCATACATAAGGATTTTCGCAACGGACCAATTATTGAGCCTTGTGGAACTCCCTAACGCAATAGAATTGGCTCTGATATTGAATCACCTACATACATACACTGAGTGTTGCCGATTACTAAAATATGATTGAACCAATTTGATAGAAGTATCGCTAAAATTGAAAAATCTTCTGAGCTTCATATATAAGTTATGATGATCAATCTAGTCGAAAGCCTTTGAATATCTAGTAGGATGAGAAAAGTAATATTGCCATCATCAATTTCGCTTCTAATAATAATTCAACTAATGCACTAACGGAGGCCACCGTAGCGCAGAATTAGCATGTCCCTCTAATTATTCGATTTAGGGATTGGGATTATCTTTGATCTTTTCCAAATAGTCTAATATGCACTGGCTATTAGAATTGAATTAAAGAGTAAAATAAGGTAAAAGGTAAGGAACTAATATTCTAATGAATCTTGAGTCAATGTTATCAAGACCAATAGCATTTGACTTGACTGATCTAAGACAATGTAAAACTTCGTTGTGCAAAACACATCTAAACTCAAAACTGCAATCAACATTTGTGCATTCCGAAATTCGAATAAAATGCTAATTCTTTGTATCTGTCGACCTAATAAAACAATTCAATTAAATTAGGTCTATAGCGCTATTGATGCTATATGTAAATGAAATTAATTGATGAAATTAACTCATTTCAACAACAAATCAACACTCGAAGTCCAGAGAGATTCGAGAACACAAACTCTTAAAGGGTGGTTCTTTTAGGTGAACCAATTTCTGAAGTCCGTTTTTTTTCACTTATTGAAACAGAGACGCCGCATTGGAAACTTTAGTGATTTTGACAATTAAAACCGATTTTTTCGTAAAAATGCACCTGACAGCATTGATAAATATCAAATAAACATACGTTTCATTAATTATTATAAAATAAATGAATCTGCTGACCAATAATGAAAGGAAATAGCTGAAATTGTTTGTATTTAAAAAACATGATTCTCATATAAGATCTGATGGTTTTCATATTAAGATGCCTGTTGCTCTAGTTCAATATTCTCAGCAAAGCTTTGCTATTGCCACAAAAACCGTAGCTGACGTCGAGCAAATGACCCAGAAATCCGAAGTCTGGAGAGATTATGGTACACAGCAAAGGTAAGTGGGGTTTTAAATTAATATTTTTTTAAATTTTTTTATTGTAACATTTTATGCATTGGAGTCCGCTGAAGTTGCTGCTCTATTGCTACAGGGCAAGAAAATGGGTTTTATTGTGTATGGAGAAATCGGTGCCGATAACACTACTGGCGACAAAAGTTTAACAAAAACCTCGCTCAGAGAGAATACCAAGTGATTGAAACAAAGGGCACTACCACGCCCCACGACAAAAATATTGGTTTTCCTCTGAAGTCTTCTTTCATATCAACGACAGGTGATTAATTTACGAAAATTGGACTTTAATGCACTAAAACTATTATATTCATTTGCTCTAAAAGTGAGTTTGTATGTAAAGAAACATAAATAATGCTCATGCACTTCAAGAGTGACATAACTAAAAAAAATTGTGTTATCTGTGTTAACATTGATACAACTGCGTTTGTAGAATCGGAAGTATAACAATAAAATACTTTAGTAAAACGATTGTTTGGTCGAACCGCCCTTTGCTTGTTTCCACTCCCATCTTCTGCGGGGCGAACGATCTTTAACTCGATTTAATATGTAGCTAAATGCGACATGAAATAAAGTTATTTGTAAATAAAAATGATTAATTACAGCACATATGTACTTTATCAACCAAAAATTATTAAAAATCGGCCAAAATTATAAACCGAAGTGTGTCGCCATCTTGTATTCTACACAACTATTTTTCGGTGGCGACATATATGTCTTGGCTGCAACCGAAAAGAGGTGCATACCCAGCTTTAAAAGGAGATAATGATCTCTTTACCATAGAAGAGTTCTTCGAAATATTCACTTCGGAATTGAATGACCTACAGCAAACTTGGAAAAAAATCCAGCAGATCCAAGTGGTAGTGTCAATGAAATTTCAAATTACGCTCATCTAAGACAATTTGAATATCATTTGGAGAGAGAAGGGGTACACGTTGCTTCAATTAATGAAACTTACTCAAACGTGAGTCAGAAAGTATATTTACAAAATTACTTTGTATACAGAAACGATAGAGAAGGATCCCGAGGGGGAGGTGTTGCTCTTATAATAAGAAAAAATATCCAACATAGACTCTTGCAAATTGCATGAACATTCCACTAAGAAACAGAGGCAAACTTCTCACATATCAATGAGTGCAGTCCGATTCAAGTTTAAGCTCAATGATAAGGGCCTCCTTTTTAGACTCTTAAATGTTATAAATACTCAAATTATCGAAAATTTTTCAGTAGCAGTTATTTTAAATAATCGAAAAGCCAATATTCGCCAAAATATGGAAGAGATTTCAAAATTACATTCTGAAGCTAACTTCATGGGATAAAGATTTTTATATTTTGGGCGATTTCGATGCCAACACATTGCCAGCTGTATAATTCAAATAATACAGCTGGCAACGCATTATTAAATTAGTAGCAGAATAACGACTTTTTTATTCACCATACCACTAATCCTACATATTCTACAACGTAATCATCTGTGATTGGTATTTTGTTAAGTAATTCTGCACTCGATATGTCCCTAAAAGTTTTAGAACACGATGTGCCTTCCGACCATCGCCCGTTGATTGCTTTTTAAATCGCACTTCCTCCAAAACAATAGACTTAACACACGTTGACTTCAGAAGAACAAACTGGAATGTTTACCGAAACTTTATTGAAAGTCGAATTCTAGGTATACCCTCCAAGATTCCATCGACAAAGACAACTTTATTGAAATCACTCTAGACGCACATAAAATCTCTACCCCAAAGATTAGTTCAATTAACAATTATGTTCTTTTGTTCTATAAAAACAAGGCGGCACTTGGGTCGCAAAATCAAGAGAACAACAAAATTTTCCGTGAGGAAATTACAAAAGTAAAGCAAGAAACTCCTTAATATTATAATAGATAATAAAATTTCTTTTTGAAAGAAACAAAAAATAGTATTTTTTTGTCCAATTTGCAACCGGGAGACAATGGCTTTTGGAAACTAAGCAGAAGTGTAAGAGGTAAAACTAATAAAAAGATTCCATATTTACAACTGGATGACAATAAAATTATGGCAGATGACGAGAAAGCAGAATTGTTGGCAAATACGTTTTAAAAGCCCATAATCTAACGTGTAGCAACAAACACTCGGTTGATAAAACAGTAAATAGCAAAGTAAAATGCAAATTTTGCCCATGAACATTCCACTAAGGAACAGGGGCAAACTTCTCACATATCAATGAGTGCAGTCCGATTCAAGTTTTTAAGCTCAATGATAAGGGGCCTCCTTTTTTTATAGTCGAGTCCGAGCGGCGAGCCGCAATGCGACACCTCTTTGGAGAGAAGTTTTACATGGCAAAGTACCTCACAAATGTCGCCAGCATTAGGAGGGGAAAACCACCGGTGAAATTTTTTTCTGATGGTCTCGCCAGGATTCGAACCCATGCGTTCAGCGTCATAGGCGAACATGCTAACCTCTGTGCTACGGTGGCCTCCAATAGCAAAGTAAATCGACTTAAAGGCTAAAGAAACAACCCTAACGAAGCTTTACTTACCTCAATTACGGAGTTAATGTTAATTACAAAACACATAAAAACGTCGCATAAAAAAGCTGCCAACAAAAGCCTTGGAATATTTAGTTATTCTATTTAACAGTTGTTTTTACCTCAGCTGTTTTTCAAAACACGCTGCGGAAATTATTGCAATATTTAAGCCAAATAAATCAAAATTTGACCCAAACAGCTACAGGCCAATAAGTTTCCTCAGCAATATTGGTAAAGTGTTTGAAAAAATTATACACTGGAGACGAAATAATTTTTAGAAAATAATTTAATTTCTTATTAACAGTTTGGCTTTAAAAAGGGACATTGCTGCATACATCAAGTCACCCGCGTCAAAAACACTATTTTGCGAAATAAGAGAAATATGCGATATACTGGTCTAATATTATTAGATGTAGAAAAAGCCTTTGACACAATCTGGCACGATGGGCTAATCTACAAGATGTTGCAATGCAATGTACCAAAATATCTTTGTAAATTGATACAGAGTTTCCTAATAGAAAATATTTAATAAACGGATCCCATGCCTCGCCAAAATTAACAACTGCAGGTCTGCCTCAAGGATCGGTTCTGTCTCCATTATTATATTACTTTTATATGTCCGATTTCTCACATGATCGGCATGTTGACTCGGCATTTTATGCTAATGATACCGTCCTGATTACTTCAAGTAAGCATACCTCGGCCCTGCTTGCGAAAATGGAGAAAAGCTTAGCTATTTACAACAAATATTTTTATAAATGGAAAATTAAAATTAACCCGACTAAAACCCAAGCGATAATTTTCCCATTTAATAAGTCACCTTAAAGAAAGTCAAACCGAAACCTTATATATGGCAACGAAGAAATACCAATAGTTAACAATGTCAAATATCTTGGTGTTTTTCTGGATAAAAAATAAAACTTTGGTAAACATATAGATGAAACAGCTAAGAAAAGCTCACGAACTGTGGCCGTTAATAAACTTTCGTTCTTCACTCAAAAAACTCCTTTTAAAATCAGTATTGAGACCAACTTTTATATTTGCATGCCCTGTATGGTACAAGGCTGCTAACACACACATTAAAAAACTTCAAATTATTTAAAATGTCTTAAAATTATTAACAACCTGTGATGGCAATATTCTTCCAACCGTCTTCACTTCAGAAGGAAATACAAGACTTCATAAAAAGGCTTAGCCAAAATTATTTAAATGTTAACGCACGATCCGCTTATCCGCTAATAAGGGATTGTACAGAACTTACATTATAATAAATATAAATAAATAATCACTAAATTGAAAACTTATGTAGAAATCGCTTACATATCTGTTCTTCAAACTTGTTACGTCTCATTCATCCAAAAAATCGTAGATTTGTATCAAGGCTGCATTGGTACCCAGAAAAAATAAAATTCGGTTTCAATCACGAAATTAATTGATTGAATTAGGTTAGGTTAAACCGTTCCATACCACTCCCCTAGGTTGGTTCATGTCTGGTATTGTGTCCTCTAAGTGCTTGTATCTGTGAGACGCGAAAGCCGGGCAATGACTGAGGAAATGCTCCAACGTCTCATCATCTTCCCACATGCTCTACACATGCTATCACTTGTAGCACTGAGCTCTTAGTCATATGTGTCTCGTTATGATACCATAGCTATACTGTCCTCCTTCTTACTTTCTTTCAGTAAAAGACTCGTCTTCTCATGATCTGGATCCACCCATAGGATTTTTGCCGTCCTACCAACCGTTTCGCTGTTCCACAATGTTGCATGCGCATTTGTCGCCCACTCCCTTAACTCGGACTGCGTCGACCCGAAAGGCTTCGGGTTAATCAAGTTTATTGACGGCAGTCCTCTGGCTTTCATCCTCAGAGAAGGCGTTAATCTCCTTCTTACACTGCAAGACAGTTCGTGACCTTACCGTCGTGGTTGTTATTGCCCTTACAGCCATTTTACCGTCCGTAAAGATGCTCACCTGGACGTCTTCGCGTTAACACCAAACCACCACGCATTCCGTGATCGCCTGGATCTCTGCAGGACTGTATTATAGTCAGGCAGTCTAAAACCTCCAGGCCCACTCTGATCTCTAGCTTTGATCCATCCGTGTAACACGATCTTCCAGTTGGTAATACTAGGGCTCCGTCAGTCCAAGACTGTGCGGCTGGCAGCAGTGCCTCGCACTCGAGCTCAAGTATCGTCTCAGGTATTCGATCTGATACCTCATCCCTTCCTTCCAGGTTTTCTATCGTCGCCTCGATTATACCGCGAAGGTATGAGCTGCTCCCAATGCCTTAAGTCTCATAGCCGCAGTGGCTGCCTCACATTTAATCTGCATGTCAATGGTTCGGATATCTAGAATAGTCTCCAGTGCCCTAGTGGGCGTTGTCCTCATCGCTCCGCCTATGTCAAGACAACATGTTCTCTGAACCTGTTATATGTTCTTAATGTATAATTTTCTCCATAGCAGTCCATCAAACTACTGAAGCGCAAGTAAGTATTGGTCTAATCACGCTCCTGTAGAGCCAGTGGACTATCGTAGGATTCAAGCCCCATTTCATGCCTACTGCCCGTTTGCATAGTGCCCATATCTACGTACGTTCCTGACACTTCCAATTCAGTTTCCTGTCCAAGATCTCAACTAAGTATTTGACCTTGTCAGCTATCGAAATCTTTTATTGAGAAAACGTTGTGGGTGAAATTGGCCCACCTTCGTCTTCCTCGTGAACAGGCATATTTCAGTCTTTTCTGGGTTAACATTGATACCTCTGGGTCTAGCCCAGTCATATGGCATATGCAAGACCCTTTCGGCCCTTCTGCATAGCTCGTTCGGATCCTTACCCCTAAGAAGTATTATAACATCGTCTACATAGCAGTTCAAATCAGTCAGTATCCGTAATAGGTTAGTTAGGATTGGTTGGGTTGGGTCTGCCATCAGACTCACTTAGACCTTTTCGTCCATTGTGATACCACAGGAACAGAAGGAGGAAGATGCCTTCTAGTTCCTACAGTTGAACCATCCAGATCACTTTAAAAAGCCCAATAACTTGCGAATGTTCACATCCGCTAAATCAGACAGGTTCTCAAAAATGAGAACCTAAAGTGGAACTCCTTCTGACTGCTAATGCGGGACACACACACAGAAGGTGTTCTATAGTCTCTTTTTCTTCGATGTCATCACAGCTTCTGCAAAAGTCGTTGCTGATAGCCTTCAGTGTGTTAGCATGTTTACCGACTAGACAGTGACGGACACAATGACTGAGACGTCTGTTCTAGCCAATGACAGTAAAGCGATAGACATCTTCAAGTCTAGATTAGGCGACATAGTTTTGGAATGCTCACAGCCCCTCTCTTTGTGACCATCTATCATTCGTTGTCCTTCGGAACTGGTCCTGAAAACTTAGCATACATTTCGCTAGAGGCATACCTACAGATTCCAGTATCCCTGGAATGTGTAGGGTAGTTCCTAGTCTCACAAGCTTTTCCGTTTTACAATTTCCTGGCCATTTTTGTGGCCCGGCACCCAGAGCAGGTGAATTTTGAACTGTTCAACCATCTCGTTTATAGGGCAAGGGTTGCCTTTCATGCCCTTTTCAAAATGTTGGATTTTAAGTTCAATTTCCTGTCCAGCAAAACACTCAGGTATTTTTCACTTTTTGTAAATGGAACATTTTTTCCTCCCAAGCAGGCAACATGTATCTCCTGCTGAAAAGAACTACTACTGTCTTGCACGAATTTATACCCAGACCACTTTCGGTAGCCCACTTCGCTATTGAATGTAGAGCTTCCTGAAATATTTCTCTTAGAGTGCTGGGAAACTTTCTCCTAACCGCAATTGCCACGTCATCAGCATACGCGACCACTTAGAGGAGACAGTACGCCTCCTTGAGGAGTTCTTCTGCAGGCCCATCTTTTTAGATAGGCGATCTCCAGGAATCTTTGCCCTAAGATTTGTTTCTATCAACCTCTTAAGAGTCTTCAGCATAAAGGATGGCAGACTAATAGGACGAAAATCTTTCGCTTTCGTGTGGGAGGGATTTCCTGCTTTCGGAATGAAAATGACCTTCGTGTCCCTCCATCCCACAGGTATATATGATATTCTGATACAAGCAGAGTATATCTCCCTTAGCCAGGTAACCAGTTTATCAGACACAGCTTGTAATTCAACCGGTTATACACCATCAGAGCCTGGCGAGTTAAAGGAGTCGAAACTCGTCATCCAAAGGATTTTCGGCTCAGACGTTGGAGAATTTCCCGGGAAATGTGTATGAATGAGTAGTTCTAGTGTTTCCTCACTAGATATTGTCCATATATTCTCTTCCTTAGCCTATAGGCCTCAGATGTATCCTCCACGGAGCTGCAGAATTCTACTCAGGATTTGTTCTGAGCTTTTCTCAGCTCGCACTTATATTTTCATAGGTCAGCCTTATAGATGTCCCAATCGTGTTGTCCTCTTGTAGCTTTTGTTCTGTTGAAGAGTTTTCTGTAGTCCTCCCTTTGACCATCCAGCTCTGGGGTCCACCATGGCGGTCGCTGTTTGCCCCTTGGCTTGGCACTAGGACATGCTGACACAAGCGAGACATTCAGGACTTTCGTGATCCGCTTGACCAGTATGTCTATATCCTCCGGAGTTTCCACTTCCTTTTCTGGTCCGTAATAGGTTATTTATGGTGGTCACCCAAAGGAGTGGCAATAAAATGTTCCCTGTTGAGTGCCCTGTGCCACTTTCTCCCTAATATTTATGCCATGGGACCCGCAATTTTTCATCGGTTCCTTAGCATATGGTTTATCCAGTCTCTAATGACCCGGTCCACCCTGTACTGGTCTAAGGATTGGATCAATGTGTCGGTCTTCACATTGATAAACGTTCTTCAAACTTGTTATTTCTCGTTCATTCAAAAATCGTTGTCGTTTTGTATCAAGGCTGCATTGGTACACCGAAATAATAAAAATCGGTTTCAATCACCAAATTAGTTGATCGAATTAATTTTTTAATTGAAACTGCTTTAATCACGATTGATCCAATTAAAAAAATTATTGAAATTTTTAATTATTTTTTTAATTAAAAAGGATTGAAATTGAATTAATTTGGTCAATTTAAAAATGAATTGAAAACATTAGTGCAAATGTTGTATTCAAATTTTTGAGAAAAGCGTGTTATATGGGACGCACCCTTAATTTCGATGCAACTTGCTACATACAGTCAGTCATAAAAATAGAATTCTTTCTATTTTGTTAAGTCACATGTATGTATAATTAAATTTCAGATATTACTCTTATTTGCGCCCTAATATATACGAAAAAGAAAAAAATTGGAGAAAAAAGCTAGAAAATTTAATCAAAAAAGTTTAAATTTAATCCAAATATGTCAAGGTGTAGAAATTTCTTTGAAATTAAAAAAATTAACTTCTATTATTTTTGTTAGTGACCGCTTTCGTCTTCCTCGTAAACAGGCATATATCAGTCTTCTTTGGGTTAATATAAGGTCCCCTGGGTCTAGCCCAGTCATATGCCATATGCAAGACCCTTTCGGGGCGCTTCTGCATAGTTCGTTCGGATCCTTACCCCTAAAAAGTATTATAACATCGTCTGCATAGCAGTGCAAATCAGTCAGTAACCGTAATATGTTAGTTAGGATTGGTTGGGTTAAGTGGCAGTCTGCCATCAGACTCACTTAGACCTTTTCGTCCATTGTGATACCACAGGAAAAGAAGAAGGAAGATGCCTTCTAGTTCCTAACGTTGAACCATCCAGATCACTTTAAAAAGCCCAATAAATGTTGATACACCACAGCTTGTAAGGACCCCCATTAGTAGTAAGAGCGCTAGCTCCACATGTAGGAGTGGTTCCCTGAACACATCAATTTACCTCATATTGGTGAATACAACCTACTTTATCTTTCGGGTTTTAACGTCAAGGCCATTCGCCAATCTTGGCAGCACACTATATGGACTCTGAACGTCCACACACCAAGATTAAATCGTCATCCTCGTAGCCAACAAACTTCACAATATTTCTATTTGAGCCCTTTGCTAGGCTTATTATCCTGCCCATCGAAATAGTATGAACACAATTCAGAAGGAATCCTCATGTGCACCACCATGCATTTGACATTTGTGATGTGTGGTCCCTGGTTATAATCGAGACACACGACTGTGGAGTAGAAACAATTTCAATTGAGATTGAGCTAGAACTATCCTGGTCTGCAAATGATAGCTATTTTCTCGCTACTATAACCTAGTGAAAATTATTTAAAACCGCAATCTTGGTAATTTTGTGGGTAAAGCCTCCGAAACTAATGGGAATTTTGAACATTTTATAGCTTGTTTTTTCTTGCTTGACACTCACATATTAATAAACTTCTTTCTTCTTGCTCTGACTGGTTGGGGAGAAGTTTTTACTTGGCATAGCACCTGACAAATGTTCCCAGCATTAGGAGGGGATAACCACAGCTGAAAAAAATTTGATGATGGTCACACCAGGATTCGAACCCAGGCGTTCAGCGTCATAGGCGGACATGCTAACCTCTGCGCTAAAAAAAGTAATAATTTTGTCATACAGCCGAGATCAGGAAGACAAGGACGCTCCACTCTGGTCACAGTGTCCCAAATTCCAGGCGTTCAGCGTCATAGGCGGACATGCTAACCTCTGCGCTAAAAAAAGTAATAATTTTGTCATACAGCCGAGATCAGGAAGATCTTATATGTTATCGTCCAGACAAGGACGCTCCATTTTGGTCACAGTGTCCCAAATTCCACAAATTTTGGTTGATAAATTTACGTTACATGTGTACGACTGTAGCAGTAAAAAATTAAATCCCCATACTGTTCAAAATATTGTGTATAGGGCCGTTTGTACACCACGTCAAAAACTTGTGTTTTCAAAAGCAACACAACAATTTCTTTTGAGCTTGCTACACAACACTTCGGGTCGTCGACAACCTTTTTAGACAATGCTGGGTTCTGCGATGGGTCAACATAGAGCATTTCTGAGTCGGACGGTCCACTAAAATGTGAGGAAAACTAATGAGGCTTTGAAATAACAAGTATTATTTCACAATTAAACCATGGCATTACCTCCATATGGTTATGGGGTGCCCTGGCTTTGGTGAACCACATTTTATAGGGGAAAAATGATAACAATACTTTTTTTAATCTAATCTGACTTATTAAGTAACAATTTGGAACCAAGTGTAGAAAATACGAGGCATAATTCAAGCAAATTTCATTTTCAAAAATATGGATAATAGGGTTCGAGAATCATAATAAAGTGATTTTTAAGAGCTTTTTACACTCGTAAAAGCTTCTGACATGAATCAATAGACCGAATTGGACAATTAAGGGTGGTACTACGTTCTTTTAAGTGAAAAAATTTCGGAAATCCGTTTTTTCATTTATTAAAACAGAGATGCCGTACTGAAAACTTTTTCGTAAAAACGCCCCTGGCAGCATCGGTAACAGTCCAATATACATATGTTTCATTAATGATTACAGAATAAATAAATCTGCTGAGCAATAATGAAAGGAAATAGCTGAAATGGTATGTACTTAAAAAACATGATTCTCATATAAGATCTGATGGTTTTCATATTAAGATGCCCGTTCCTCTAGTTCAAAATTCGTAGAGGAGCTTTGCCATTGCCACAAAAGTCATAGCTGAAGTTGAGCAAATGACCCAGAAACCCAAAGCCTGGAGAGAGTGTCGTCCACATTAGAAAAGGTAAACCCCACTTACCTTTTCTAAATTATTATTTTCCAAAATTTTTATTAATATTAATATTTTGTGCAAAGGAGTCCACTGAAGTTGCTGCTCTTCTGTCACAGGCCAAGAAAATGGGCTTTATTGTACATAGAGAAATCGGTGCCGACAAAACTACTCGCTACAAATGGTTAAAATCCTCGCTCTGAGAAAAAATAGTAAGTGACTGAAGTAAAGGGTACTGCCACGCCCCAGCGCCAGGATAACAATGATGATTTTGCTCTGATGTCTTCTTTCATATTAACGACAAGTGATCAATCTGTGTATGTTGGACTTAAACGCAACAAAACTATTATATTCATTTGCTCTAATAAGGTGAGTTTGTTTCTACAGAAACATAAATAACGCTCATATCTTTGAAGAGCGTCATAACTCAAAACAATTAATTTTGCAGAAAACGCATTTTAAGGTTTCATAATTGTAAGGCTTTTAAAGCATTAACTCAAAAAAAATGTATTTGATTATTTTGAGTACATGAGCGAAGGAATTGTTTTGTTAATTTAACCAAACATTTTTTTTATCATTTTTTATTTCTTGTATTATAATAGTTTTTAACTTATAATGTACTTCAACTTCTTCTTAGGGCGCAAATTGTTGGTGTGTCCATACTTCTGCTTGCGGCAGTTATTAGCAATTGCCCAACAATAAAATATTGGATAGATAGTGCATCCAATATTTTCAGTGATTAGTGCAACTCTAAGTTTGTGTGTGCTATGGTTCTTAACCACACACACAACCAAAACTCTTTGACAGATAGTGCACTTCGCGAGAAAAAATTGTACTCAGCTGTTTACGGCACACTGCTACACTAAGTTTGGCTGATTGTTGGGATGAGCAGCACGCAATTTTTCAAACTTGGCACTCGGGGTCCCAAGCGGCTGATAGTTAGTATTGCGGGCCATCGGCTATGGCAGCAGAGCCTTCAAGGTCGAACCACCCTTTGCTCTTAGCTTGTTTCCACTCGCATCGTCTGCAGGGCGAACGATCATCATATCCAACTCCCATTTTGCAACCACCATAAAAATACCAAACATTTAAAATTTAACCAAACATATTTTTATCATATTTTACTGCTTTTTTATAATATTCTATACACTCTAACATCTTCCATATGTTTACGGTCACCAATGCTAATAACGAATTGAATTACAATAAGTCCTCAGCGATTGCGTTTTTTTTTGCGTGAGTTTCGTAGCGACTGTGGTTGTGCATTCCTTGGGCGGCACAAAATGCCTAATTTCCAATAGTGGGAAAAACAAGTTATGGTGAAATGAAAACATTTCGGCAATTTTTTTTTTTCACTTTTTTATATGGATTTTCACTTTAAGGCCGGTACTACGTTCTTTTTTGTGAAAAAATTTCCGAAAATCGTTCTTTCGGTTTTTTGACAAGGTTACCACATTTGATTTTTTTTTTGGTTTCTTTGGCAAAATGTTGCCATATACATATAAAAATTAATATGGCATCAAACAATTTATCAGCTGCTTCGTAATTAATAAATAATGATTTTATTTCGTACAGATTGATTGAGTTGCTTGTTGTGAAAGAAATATTTATGTTTCGTTCGAGTATATTTATTTATATATAAAAATACTCTTTTATTTATGCCTCCACAAATACTTTATCTTTTTCCACCCAGAGTAAATACATGTGAGTAACATCACTAACTCCAACAAACACTCAGTTACAATTAGAAGTTTGGCGATCGCATTTATTCTGCGTAAGAAATTGACTTGTTGCAAAGCGACTGTGGTTATGCTTTCAATGGGCGTCCCGAAATGCAAGTTATGACGAAACGAACACATTTCGGCAAATTTTTCCGTTTGTTTTTTTATATGGAGTTTCAACGCGAAAACCGAATATAGCACCGGTACTATATTCGTTTTCCAATGTGTTGAAAACACATTTTTCACGGTTACTTTTTTTAAAATCTACATTAATCTCAATGAAAATAATACTTTTATGAAGATTTTTTCATAAGTAAAGGCCGGTACTATATTCGGTTTTTGCGTTGAAACTCCATATAAAAAAAAAAACAAACGGAAAAATTTGCCGAATAAAGTAAGAATTTAAGACTTTGTGAAGAATTCTATCCCTCATGGCGATTTGAGTTTTTTTTTGTAGAGTTGCAAAAGAAAAAAAAGATAACAATTTCTTTTAACTAAGATTTAGAAAACAACAACCGTTAGAGCAAACGATTTTTTTTCGTCAAATCTAACTAAACGTTTTCGTTACAGAATTGCGGCACAGTAATTTTTTATAATATAATATAAATTAAAAGAATTATTTTTTGTTTATAAATTATTAATTTGTTTTTCTATTACAAATGTGTTGGTGTTTTGTAGGCTTCACTCTGGCTTAAATTAGCAAAAATCTATAGTTCTTGATGAAAACATTGTCAATGTCAAATGCAGCTCGCGTTGTGTGTGTGCACAAAAAACATCGCCACCGCGTACTCCTGGAAAATAATTTATACTGAAGCAAAATAAAAGAAAACCTTAACATTACCAGGAGCGTCTATATCCATTAAACTACGCAGAAGATGACTTATTGCAATGTAATTCAAGTAGACGGGCACTTTGGTGTTTACGAAATGTTGAATTGGGAGCAACTAAAAAAAAGGCAGCAAATGGCTATTTTAAATGATCTTTTTCACATTAAGAAAAAAAATTGTTTACGCATTGAGTGCCATGTCCTACGTTTCCGTACGACATCTAACACGTCAACACTGACATCGACTTTTCATCCAAACAACTTTCAAAACGCATTATAAAAAAATGGTAACGAAGAAAATGCGAACACAATTTTCCCAACCCCAACACAAATTTCTCTTCTATAAATTGCAAAGTTAATTAATTGCTCACGAAATGGGCGACAATCAACACTGCTTCAACGCTGTTATATTTGTTGTGTGTTGCTGTTTGACTTTTATTTGTATATTGGTGAAGAATAGAATCTGTCGGATTTCGCAATAATTTAATAGGCATTTTCGCTGCGAATGAAGTCAGTACTAAGCTTTACCGAATATTTTTGCAAAAGCATGCATGATGAATTTTTGAGGTTTTATTAAGTGAAGAATGTATTAAATTTTTTTTTTAAATTTATATAATATTACAGGAGGCCACCGTACCACGTTCGCCTTTGACGCTGAAAGTTTTTTCCTAGCGTTTTACGATTCAGCTTTTTTTTTGCAGTTGCGTAACAAAAAACAAAAGAACGTCGAATTGCTTTATTATTGGCATCTACCCTTATAGTTATAACGATTTTACCGGGGTTAACTGATTGAGGTGGTAATGACCTTTTGGATCTAATCTAATGACCTTTTGGATCTAACATCTGCTCCACGTTGACGGAATTTGCATATGTTGATGTTTTTCTTTGTAGCTTCCTTATAAACAATGTGGTTTTACTATTGACAGGCCAAGTAACAATTCAATTGCCAATTTCCCATTTTCATCTTCTTTGGCCATCAATTCTCCCTTTTTAAGCGCAGAATTCATCACTTCTATTGGCAATTATTTCTTGTTTGCGCGAAGAGTGCCGACAGGGTGGGTTTTACTATTTAGCATTTAGTGGGAGAGTTCGTAGCTGGTATAAAATTTGACAATGTAAGATGTACGACCTTATCCTTCCCTTACCCCAGTAGCTCATTCTTCAGAATATATTTTCAATGACCAGGTAAATCCCTCAGTAGAGCAAAGTTTAAACAGTTTTATTCCATACACTCAGAAAAATGGTGCGCATAAAATAATGTAAAATACTTATATTAAATAAGTTAGTTAATTTAATTTGGTTAAATTTTGATTAAAACAACGAAAAATTGGAATATTTTTAGTAAGTTTTACTCATCTGTATTTAGTCGCAAATAGTTCATAAACTTGGTTTTGGAAAGTCATTTTACTTAATCAGGTTTCTTCTTAACAAATCAAATATTACTATAGCAAACAACATTTTTATTTACCCAATATAAACATGTTGTTATGTTGAGTTCAAAGCTTGCTACAAACCTATATTCTTCAAATTGAATAAATATTCGTTTAAAATAGTTTAGGAATTTCCCAAATTTGTGTATTCTTGAATAAATTCAATTGAAATACAAGTTGTAACTTCAAATTTGGTTAAATCCATTAAATTCTAAGTAATTCCAAACCTATCATTAATGAAGGTTCTACTTAAACACGTTCTTTGTCAGTCATGCAATCATCAATCGATTAAAAACGTAGAATATCATAATACAAGAGGGTTTGATTTGTGACTTCACTTTATATAAGACAATAGATCCATGTTAGAAACCCTAAATAAAATGCTCTTAGAAATCTTTGAATGTTTATTACTGATATAAATTCTTATATATATAAATCCTTATTTAAAAAGCCAAACCCGCCTTTTACATTTTCCTTTTATGCTGTTATTGGAAACTGCCTGTGTTCGAAATAACAACAAATATACCAAAGTCATGCGCAACGTCATAAAACGTTTAGAGCAATGCAGCTCATGCAAACGCGTCAGGAACTCACGCAGGTAACATCTGAAACCATACAAACCATTCCCGTGAGTGATGTACGCATTCGCCAAGAATAGTAGTGAACGGTAACAAAAAAAAAAAAATAAATAAATAAAAAATATGAAACAAAATTAAAAATATGAAACAAAAATCGAGTTACGATATCCATCTCTTCTTTTTGTTCAAATAATGTTTTTCTCTTTTGTCTCAGAACACAATTACAGGAAGAAATTCAATATGCGGCAATGGTATAGTGGGAATATGTTCTCGTCGCTACTGTTCAGAATAGCCCAAACATGCAACATTAGCAGGTTAGCATTAGACATTAAAAAACTAAAAATTATTCTGGTCTTTATTTAACTTTGTTTGCAGAAACTAAAAATTGAAATTTGAAATACAATTTCTTCAGCGATGGATTATTTAAACGCAAATGATTTCGCAAAAGGATTTATACTACTAATTACACACTGACGTACACCTTTCATGGTAAATACTAGATTGAAAATTATATATCTATACTGAACACTTTCATTTATTTTTCAACAGACTATCAAATATTGTAGATATGGCGTAACAAAACTTCTGGGAAAATATGGTGCTTAACCCTACGCAACTTATGTGCAATTGTGATTTTTTTCCGAAGCCATTGAAAACTAAAAGTACTAACATTTTTATAGTAAATATATACGAAATATTTTCGTACTAGCAAAGTATAAATTCGGATTATAGCAATAAAATAAAACAAAGGACTAACAGTCTTATTCACAAACATTTAAAAGAGCTCTATAAACCGAAAATAGGATAAAATGTTGTTTTTTGTATTCACAAACACATAATAGCCTATTTTACCCTTAATAAACCAATTTTAAATTTGAAAAAGTTATTATTGGTTTTACCCTTGTTTAACACCATTTTAAAATGACATTTCTCAATTGCACGAGCATAAACTACTTTAAATAAATGTGAAACGTTTGATTAAATTTGTGAATAGCGAAAAATCTTATAAAAATGGATGCACTTAATGTAATCGGTGAAATAAGTAAGTATAGAACAAATTAAAGCGCGTTAAGTTCGGCCGGGCCGAATCTTATAGACCTTCCACCATGGATTGCAATTGACAAGTTTTGTCAATGACACCTCAAATGCTGAGACCGATTTGTATATGCGCTATGTAACGTTATTGACCATGTTACATGTTATCAAAAGATCATCTCTAGAGGCTCAAATAATCTAACCGGGAAAACGGTTTATGGAAGCTTTTTTCGGAGGATGTACCGTACTTCCCATAGTAGTTAAAAGTCATAACAAAGCACTATGGGAAAAATTTCAGCCAAATCGGATAATAAATGCGCCTTCTAAGGCCCAAAAAGGCAAACTAGGAGATTGTTTTATATGGCAGCTTACTTAAACTTATAAGAATATTTAGCAAAATTTTGAGCGGCTAGCGAAAGGAATGAAAATCGGTGTATTTTTATACCCACCACCATAGGATTCATTCATTTAGTCATTCCGTTTGCAACACATCGAAATATCCATTTCCGACCTTACAAAGTATATATATTCTTGATCGTCATAAAAATCTAAGACGATCTAGCCATGTCCGTCCGTCTGTCTGTTGAGAACACGATACAGTCTTTAAAAATTGAGATATTGAGCTGAAATTTTGCACAGACTCGTATTTCTTCTATACGCAGGTTAAGTTCTTGAATGGGCAAAATCTGACGATATTTGGATATAGCTGCCATATAGACCGATTTAGGGTCTTCAGGCCATAAAGACCGCAGTTTTTGTACGATGTCGATGAAATTTGAAGCAATGAGTTGTACTTAGAGCCACGACATCCAACGTTCGGCACGGCCGAACTTAATGCGTTTTTACTTGTTTCTCATTCTTTTGAAATTTATAGGGAGATTGGAGCAGACTTTTAAAAGGAGACGTCCACGAGATTACAAAGAAAGATTTGATCCATTTTCTATTCCGGACCATCACTTTAAAGCCAAATATCGGTTTAAGAAATCAACGGCAAAAAAATTATTGGTCTAATAAAAAATGATATTGAATTAAGCAAAAGAGGGCACGGGACTCCGGCCGAACTACAAGTTATGGTTGCTTTGCGTTGTTGGGGTCGCAGAGAGGTTTGTTTATTGTTGTTAAATGATTAAATTTAATCCTTTTATTGGCAAAATCCTGTTTCTAGGTTCAAGATGATGCGGGAGATTTGCACGGATTAGCCCAACCAACGGTTTCAAGAATATGCAATAGAGTTGCTCGCGCTTTGGCTCGTCATGGTATGGAATACATAAACATGCCGACATCTCTCGAAGAGCAAGCCGTAATAATGAGAGATTTTAAGGCCATTAGAAACTTTCCGGGCGTTATTGGAGCAATTGATGGAACTCATGTTAAAATAAAGAAAACTGGTGGAGTTCTTGCCCAATATTATATAAACCGGAAAGGATTCTATTCACTGAATGTACAGGTGTGAGGTGATTTACTAATCGAAGGAGCATAATAGTATTTCATTTTTAGGTTGTGTGTGATGCCCAATTGAAAATTCGCGACATAGTTGCTAGGTGGAGAGGAAGTACTCATGATTGTCGGATACTTAATGAATCTTCTATTAAGGAACGATTTGAAAAAAAAAAGAATTCAGGGGTCGTTTACTTGGAGATTCAGGATATCAGTTGACGCATTATCTATTTACTCCTCTCCCCCGCACTAACAACGAAAAGGAAGAACGCTACAATGTTGCTCATATTGCAACAAGGAATACAGTAGAGAGGTGTTTTGGGGTGTGGAAGCAGCGATTTCGTTGTTTGTTATCGTTGCAGGGTGGAGAGGAAGTACTCATGATTGTCGGATACTTAATGAATCTTCTATTAAGGAACGATTTGAAAAAAAAAAGAATTCAGGGGTCGTTTACTTGGAGATTCAGGATATCAGTTGACGCATTATCTATTTACTCCTCTCCCCCGCACTAACAACGAAAAGGAAGAACGCTACAATGTTGCTCATATTGCAACAAGGAATACAGTAGAGAGGTGTTTTGGGGTGTGGAAGCAGCGATTTCGTTGTTTGTTATCGTTGCACTTGCTGTGCTTCACAACATTGTATATTTTTATTAATAATTTGACATTGTCAAATAGCCGGAATTGCCAGATAAAACTTCAAAAAATTCTAAAAATGTTTCATAGTTATTTGACTGTTATTATGTGTTTGTGAATACACAATTTTAAAATCAGTTTATTAAGCAAAAAGTGTATAATAGTTAAAATAGATTTTAAGCCCATAATAAGAACTGTTTGTGAATAAGGCTGTAATATGATAATAAATAGTACATCTTTAAGATTTACTGCAGGTATTAGTTAAAACCGAACGAAATAGAAGAAGAAGTTTATACAGATGTATTAACACACAATAAAAAATTTTATTCCATCATTTGTATTAAGTTCAGTTCAAATAATCTTTCTTTGATGTAATTATATTTTAGAAATGCATTAACTAAAAACGTACAAAATTGTCTTTAGCGCTGTATGAAATTCAACTTTATTCGAAAGTAGTTTATTTCATCTCAATCATTGGGTCACTTTTTTTTTTAGTGTACGGATGAGCCTTATTGGGAATATATTGTCAGAAAGCAAGTCTGCCTCTCCAAGGAACCAGAGTTTCAACAATAACCTGGTACTTACAATGGTTTTCCAAGTCGATCACCTGGAACACTCTCTCACTGAGACTCACCGCTCGATACCGATGATTGTCCGCGACTGCCGTTGCAACTACTCCATATGGAGTATTCCACAGATATCCCGTGACCATTTTAAGTCGTAAACAAAAGCGAACAACACCGCCAAGTCTTTTAACACATCCTTTTTTCTTAACGATCGTTGCGACATTGTAGGCATTTGATTCTTGTTTTTATTTAAACAAAAAAGAAAACAGAAATCAAACAAAAATTAAAAACATGAAAAAAGCGTCGGACGTTTTTGTACGACAGCGACTTTTATAAATGCATACTCTTCGTGTAGTCGTACAGAATGTACGAAACAAAATAGTCTATATAAAATAAAAAGTAAGGATCACATTGGACTAGGGATATCTCAAAATTAGTTTTTTATCACTTATACACTCATTCAAACACAAAAAATATGTGTGGCTGGGGAAAGTTTTCGTCAAAACCGCTTGACACTCAATGTGTTAAACAGTGCTTTATATAATTAAAGGTTTATTCATGATATTTCATAACTTTTAGCCTTTTTTGCGTTGTTTTAATTATTTGTTAACACTTCTTCCCGCCGGACGCCCAAAAACACTATTATCGACATCAATTGACAAAAGTTGCCGTACGTAATGGAAATTTTTATTTTTGGTGTTTTGTCAGACCTCATACCACCTGAACGTTAGTCGCTAACATAAGCGACCCACAAATTTCAAAAATGTATCAAAATTTGCACAGCGATTCCAAACCGCATCAAAATTGGACTAAAATTAGTAAGGCGAAGGTTCAATGCCTCTGGAGATATTTATGGGTCGATTATGGATAGCAACCAACATTCAGTTGAGTGGCTGTCTTACAACACAACCAAATTAAAAATTTGTATTATGCATGGCAACTTTTGTTATTTGATTCCGGTAATAGTGTTTTGGCGATCCCGCAGCAGAAAATGTGTAAACAAATAATTAAACCACCACCTAAAAATTGGGAAATACCATGAATATACACTTTATTATTAATTTACTGTCTTTTTATTTATTAACGTGTAAAATATCATTTTATGTCGCCGTTTGCTTCTCTTCTCAATGGATTTCTTTAGCTGTTCCAAAACCAACATCTTTTCAAAACTTAAGAGCTTTATATCCAAGTTATTGGGTTGCCTAAAAAGTAATTGCGGATTTTTCATATAGTCGGCGTTGACAAATGACTCTGCAATGACTCTGTAATTGCATTCTTTCTTCTGTCAGTTATCAGCTGTTACTTTTAGCTTGCTTTAGAAAAAAAGCGTAAAAAAGTATATTTGATTAAAGTTCATTCTAAGTTTTATTAAAAATGCATTTACTTTCTTTTAAAAAATCCGCAATTACTTTTTGGGCAACCCAATAATTTTCAATATATCTGCTGCCGTCTGTATAATGGGAATACGTAGACAACTCCTGGCGATGGCCGACAGCCTGTAATTCGTTTTTTATACCCTCCACCATACGATGGGGGTATACTAATTTCGTCATTCTGTTTGTAACTACTCGAAATATTCGTCTGAGACCCCATAAAGTATATATATTCTTGATCGTCGTGACATTTTTTGTCGATCTAGCCATGTCCGTCCGTCCGTCTGTCTGTCGAAAGCACGCTAACTTCCGAAGGAGTAAAGCTAGCCGCTTGAAATTTTGCACAAATACTTCTTATTAGTGTAGGTCGGTTGGTATTGTAAATGGCCATATCGGTCCATGGTTTGATATAGCTGCCATATAAACCGATGCACGACGTGTTTTGTTATGATATCCAACAACTGTGCCAAGTATGGTTCAAATCGGTCCATAACATGATATAGCTGCCATATAAACCGATCTTGGGTCTTGACTTCTTGAGCCTCTAGAGGGCGCAATTCTTATCCGATTTGAATGAATTTTTGCACGAAGTATTTTGTTATGATATCCAACATCTGCGCCAAGTATGGTTCAAATCGGTTCATAACCTGATATAGCTGTCATATATAAACAGATCTGGGGACTTGACTTCTTGAGCTTCTGAGGGCGCAATTCCTATCTAATTTGGCTGAAATTTTGCATGACGTTTTTTCTTTTTCTTTCAACAACTGTGTCAAATAATGTTTAAATCGGTTCATAACCTGATATAGCTGCCATATAAACCGATCTGGGATCTTGACTTCTTGAGCCTCTAGAGGTCGCAATTATTATCCGATTTGCCTGAACTAGGCGATGTATTTTTTGCGCTCGCACCACCCTGGCTGCATTGGGGTTGCCTCCATTTTTTTAACATCAATAATTATTGATTTGTGGGGATTTTAACCATGGTGAAGCCTACAAACGCCAACACATTTGTAATTAACAAACAAATGAACAATTTCAACACAAAAAAAAAATAATTTCCTTTTAATTTCACTGTTTATTTACTGATAAAAACAGCAAAGCAACTACAAAAAAGTGGTTGCCAAAAAATCCTTTTTTTAGCAACTGACATTGGCAACTTCAGCTGAAAGTTGCCATCCGTAATGCAAATTTGCCAACTGACAACGCAATTGAACTAATGTTCCCATCCATAATCGACCCATTTATTTCCCGAGACTAGCAGATGAGTTGAGAAACAAAATTATCTCGTTTGCCTTGCAACATTTGGGTTGTTGACAATTGGTCTATAACTAGTAAACTATCCGCAGCCATTTTGGACACGCAAAATTAAATAAGTGGAATAAGATCCAGACCGAACTCCGCTCTAAGAACATGACAGCTTGTCTTCTTAGTTCTCAGGTGGAACCCCTCCATCAAAGGGCAAAGATGTTTTCGTGCAATAACACAACGTATTTCTGATACAACTGCGTTTCGGCCAAAGTGTCAGTAGTAGACACATATCCTTTGTTTATCTGCCAAGCCAATTTTTTTCTATTTACAAGCAGATCAAGATTTTGTTAAAGGTGAAGGCTGCATACTTACCCTGTAGGTAAAGCTTAATAGCGCTACGTCATTCTAAATTAAGCTTTAGTTCTGAAATACCATATCTACCTCTCTCAATATTCACCAAATACAAAACTCTTCATCATTTAATATAATTAAATATTTTACTTGAGACTATAATATAAAATGATTATTGGGAAAAATTAAACGGAGTAGGGGAGAGGGCTGAGTACAGCTAAAAACCTTCCAAAATGCTGCGCTATGACCACATGTCGAAACCTGTTGTTGTCTTTTCCTTAAATCCCCGCACCACAATTTCTGATTCCCACCATTCAGAATTACTTTCTTCCAGTATTAATAACGAATTATCCTTGAGATCGGTGCCACGCAAATCATTTTCACCTAAATTAAGCTTTACTAAATCTTCAAAAACGTTTAGTTCTTTGCAGCATTTTAGACGCGTGTAATCAATATCATTATTTCTTTTATGGTGTATGTGTATATGGACTTCTTTACAGCT
The DNA here is from genome assembly GCF_963082655.1 of Stomoxys calcitrans. NCBI lineage: Eukaryota > Metazoa > Arthropoda > Insecta > Diptera > Muscidae > Stomoxys > Stomoxys calcitrans. Next base: position 144,340,868 of record NC_081553.1, on the reverse strand, counting down.
TGGTGGTGGAGCTAGAAAGTCTTTGGGAAAAATTTTACATCTTGGCGAAGGAGATGAGTTAGGAAGCAGTACTGCAGGGTAATCCATTAACTCAAATTCCAGATACATGTTGGTAGTACTAAGATTGTGTGAGAAAATTGAATATAGATCTTCATGTGTAAGAAGAGACCTGTAATGAGAAATTAAACTAGTTTATAAAAGACGATGCAAGGAAACTTTTTTTTCAACGCTTAGCATGATATACAATACATAATCCTACTTGAATGCATTTTTTAATCATTTTCCTTAGTCCCGTATTGAACGTCGGTAAGGTTAGGTTTAAGTGGCAGTCTGCCATCAGACTCACTTAGACGTTTTCCTCCATTGTGATGCCTCCGGTAGATGCCATCTAGTTCTTACCGTCGAACCATCCATACCGCTTTAAAAGCCCAACAATTTACGAATGTTCACATCCGCTAAATCAGAGAAATGAGAACCTAAAGTGAAACTTCTCTGACTGCCTGTGCGGGACGCACACATAGCAGATGTTCTATAGTTTATTCTTCCTCGACGACCTCACATGCTTGCAACCTTCAGTCTGTCAGCATTTTTTGCTATCAGACAGTGACCTTACACTTTTTGTGACAGTACACTTTTTTTTAATTATTAAACAGTATCAGCAAAGGATAGGAAAGTTGATCGACACACTGTGCCAAAATGCTAGCCAGGACACCATCCGGACCAAATAGAAATGTAGATTTTATTGACCTTAAGTTTTGTTATATAGTGTCTTCAACTATCAATGGAACATCTATTTTAATAAAATGTCTTATTATATAAGGATATTCATAGTCGTTTGTGTAAAGTTTATCAGAATAGGTAGTCGGAAAAAATTCGGCGAAATGTTTGCAATATCTAAATTTGTGTTAATTGAAACTGAACCATATTCAAGGGGGGCTTAGAATTAACAAATTTTAGAAAGACTTAGGAATGGCTTTTAAGTCGGTTTGTCATTTCCGATGAGCCAGCTTGTTCTCCATATTGTACTTTGATCTTGCTAATAAGATCAACCTAATCTATACAGTTCATTCTTTGTATTTTTCAGTTTCGATAAATTTCTTGTTCAAGTTGGTCCAGAATTATTACCTACAATATTTCGAGGTACTGATTTAACACAGCAGTCCTGTAGAATAGAATAAAATGTTGATGTACTCTCATCAACATATCAGATCCTAAAACGTTATCCCAATTAGTGGTGGAAAGCAGGGATCTGAGCTTAGTAAAATTAGTTTTAGGGAAGCAATATTCTTTTCTTGGGCAGGGACATTTATGAGGAATTTTATCTGCGAAAGAAATAGTAATGTTTAGGGTAGGATGAAAGCGATCCACTGCATAAGTGGCCGGATTGGAAAATGATAAAGAAATGTCGGATGTATGGTTGACAAATATTAAATCGAGTAATTTACCAATTGAATAATATTAATTATTGATCTGAAAGAGCCCGAAGTGGAATAAAGAAATAAGAAAATCGTTAGAAATACTACAAGTAGCAACTGGTACTAAACTGTTAGAATTCCACGGGAGGATCCAAGAAATTTACGGTATAATAAAATCGCTTAAGGTAATCAAAACGTCAGTTGAAGAGGATTTTTGAAAAGCAGATGTAATAGCTTTAACGTGTTCTGAGTAAGTCTCAATGTCGGACGAAAGTGGAATGTATGAACAAGATACCAATAATAGTACATTCTTCAAAATGATTCTAACAATCACAATTTCAATACCAGACATGCATAGAATTGTTATATGCTCGGAGGGTAATTTGGCGGAAACTGCAATCAACACCCCGCCGCTAGTTTTCTTAATGTTGCTGTCCCGATCACATCTGTAAATTCTATATTTTGAACTTAAGATCTCAATATCGTAAACCTTATTATAAAGCCATGTTTAAGAAAAAACTACAATGTTTAAATCCCAACAAAGCTGTCTGAGACGAGTCGATAATTTGGTATTTAAGCCTCTTACGTTTGGAATACTATGGAGATGTTGTTATCGAAACAAGTTCCCAGTTTTTTTGGAACATTATTCAAGGCATGTGGCAAAAATAACAATATCATTATAGGGAATATCGTTATATGTATATCTATTCTTAAATAAGTGCTTTAGGCGCCCAAAAATTGGATTTGTCAGTGTCAAAAATTTTATCAGGAACAATCATCTTAAATGATACTCCGTCCCGGTATTTAAATTTAAAGACATACAATTTAACTTGTTTTTATTTTCGATTTTACATATAATATCTATTACTACTAGATGTTGTATTGATCGAAGCTGGAATTGCTAACGTTGCATTTGATGATGATTGAGCAATAATCGACGTGTTGTTTATTGCATTGTTAGAATTTGTATCGATATTAGAAGAAGATTAGTTTATAACTACAGAATTAGAAGGTTTTTTACGGTTTCAACCGAGTTAAAAGGCGACTTCAATAATTCTGCCAAACAGAACGCATTTTCAAAGGCATTTTTGTTTCTAGCGAATTCTTTCGTCAAAGAAATGAGATCTTTGTTGATCAACTAGAATTCTGTGGGGGTATTTTTAAAAAAGCGTAGGTTAGGTTAGATTTGGTTTAAACGACAGTCTGCCATCAGACTCACTTTGCGTCCATTATGATACCACAGGAACAGAAGAAGGAAGATGCCTTCTAGTACCTTCCGTTGAACCATCCAGATCCCTTTTAAAAGCCCAATAACTGGCGAATGCTCACATCCGCTAAATCAGATAAGTTCTCAAAGAAATGAGAACCTAAAGTAGAATTCGTTCTGACTGCTACTGCGGGACACATACACAGATGGTGTTCTATAGACTCTTCTTTTATGATGTCCTCACAGCTTTTGCAAGAGTCGTTGCTGGCAAACTTCAGTCAGCATGTTTTCCGATTAGACAGTGACCTGTCATGACGGACACAATGACAGAGACGTCTGTTCTAGCCAATGATAGCAAAGCGTTAGAACTCTTCAAGTCCAGATTAGGCCACATAGTTTTGGAACGCTCACAGCCCCCTCTTTGTGACCATTTGTCATTCGGGCCTGGCCATGAAAACTTAGCTTACATGTCACTAGAGGCAGAGATTCCAGTATCCCTGGAATGTGTTGGGTAGTTCCTAGTCTCGCAAGCTCGTCCGCTTTACAATTCCCTGGGATATCTCACCAGAGAAGGTGAATTTTGAACTGCTCAGCCATCTCGTTGAGAGATCTGCGACAGTCGAGGGCGTTTTTTTTTGTTCAGAAATATGTTCTCCAGAGATTTAATGGCTGCGTGGCTGTCTGAGAAGATATTTATGCCAATTGTCGTTATGATATTATATCGTAGCCATTCCACACACTGCAGAGGTCGGGTAACCCTTTCGATATGACCAGTTCTAGATCTTCAGAGTACACCCCAAAGCCCACCTGGTCGTTTAGTTTGGAGCCATCCGTATAGAAGTTTTTGTAACTTCTGTTACCAGGGATATCGTAGTTCCAATCGGCTCTATCAGGAATAGTGGTACATTACTTTTTATTAAAAAGCGGCTCAGGTAGGGGGTGATCAACACTGCCTGGAACATCGGATATTGTATCAAGGATAACAGTGTCCGTAGCCGCCACATGACCAAAGAGAAAGCTCCCCTAACATCACGGCAATTGTCGCTGCAATTTGTCTAGCCACAATGTCCAGAGGCATAAGATGTAAAATTAAATTCCGTGCATCAGATGGCGTCGCAGTGCGGCTAGTATGCGCAAACAAGCCATCCTTTGGATCCGGTTAAGTATTGCATGACACGCGGTCTAAACCACCAACTTTAAGTTCAATTTCCTGTCTAACAAAACACCCAAGTATTTTGCGCTTTCTGTAAATCGAACATTCTCTCCTCCCAAGAAGACAGGTTCCACTGTAGGCAACATGTATCTCCTGCTGAAAAGAACTACTTCTGTCTTGCACGGATCTATACCTAGACCACTTTCGGTAGCCCACTTCACTGTTGCACGTAGAGCTTCCTGAAGTATAACTTTTAGAGTGCTCGGAAACTTCCCCTAACCGCAATTGCCACATCATCAGCATACGGGATCACTTTTACGCCTTTTTCTTCCAGAGACAATAATATATAGTTAATGGCGATATTCCAAAGTAGTACACCTCCATGAGGTGTTCCTCTGCTGACCCATCTTTTTAGATCCACAGATCTCAAGCCTGCCGTAATGCATCTTTTAGAAAGTAAGTTATTATTAAACTTTTTTACGGTAAAGTTGATGCTTAGAATATCCAACTCCTTCATTATTGACGTCTGTTTTACATTTTTGGAAACACCATCAAGCTTAAGAAATGCTACCATTGTATATTCCTTGGCAGCGAGAGAACCCTCTATTTTACTAACTAGGTCGCGATCTCCAAGGATCTTTGCCCTAAAATATGTTTCTAATCTCAAGAGCTTTCAGCATAAAGGATGACAGACTAATAGGAGAAAAATCTTTTGCTTTCGCGTTGTAAGGTTTTTCTGCTTTCGGAATGAAAATGACCTTTGCGTCCCTCCATCCCACAGGTATATATGACATGCTGATACAAGCAGAGTATATCTTACTAAGTCAATCAACCAGACTATCAGACACAGCTTGTAATTCAATCAGTGATACATTATCAGGGCATTGCGATTTTCGGCTCAGACACAATTTCCCTAATAACCTCCAACGAATGCATTCTAGTGACAACCTCTTCTGGCGCCACGTTGTCCGTTGGAGAATTTCCTAGGAAATGTATATCAACGGGTAGTTCTAGTGTTTCCTCACTATACATTGTCCATACATTCTGACTTCAGAATACAACCCACCGTAAAAGATCTTGAGGACAGAATCTTCCTTAGCCTAGAGGTCTCAGATGTATCCTCCACGGAGCTGCAGAATTCTACCCAGGAATTTTTCTGAGCCTTTCTCAGCTCGTCCTTATATTTTCTTAGTTCAGCCTTATAGATGTCCCAATCGTGTGGTGCACTTATGTCTTTTACTCTGTTTAAGATTTTTCTGCAGTCCTTCCTTAGACCAACTAGCTCTGGGGTCCACAATGGCGGTCGCTGTTTGCCCCTTGGCTTGGTACTAGGACATGTTGGCACAAGCGAGTCATTCAGGGCCTTCGTGATCCGCTTGATGATTATTTTTATATCCTACGCATTTGCCACTTCCTTTTCTTGTCTAGAAGGGATAGACGTGCAGAGTTGGCCTCGTCTTGTTGAGTTTCCGCACGCATCCAGGGGTAGGTGGGAAAGCAGTGGAAACACTCTTCCTCAGGACACTGGACACTTGCGATGTGGACGATTCCTCCTTAGATGCGTCACTAGCTGCTGCTGTCGAAATACTTTCTGAGTTCCGTCCTTCTCCGCTGGCGCACACCTTGAGACCAGTCCAACCGGATGACCCACCCACACAGGGTTTGTCGGGTCCCGTTTCGAAGCCAGACCTTAGCGATGTGGTCGATAGTTCCTCAAGCAAGAGTTCAGCAACAACTGCTGAATCGTCTCATTTCCCAACCCCACCGCTTCTATACCCCTTCAGTTTCAACTTGTTAAATCCGTAGGATACAACTCCTTCAGACTTGTTGAGGTCTGCGAGACAGTCGGAGTTTAGTACGAATACTGCATGTATCCGGGCACCATCGGTCTCATCACATCTTCCAGTCGGTGGTTGAAAGAATAGGATTACATTCCATTAGTTTAGGAAGTATGGATTCAGGATCTGAGGGAATCCTTGGTATCCAGCAGCCATTGATCGAGAAGAATTATCTTCCTTCTTGACTAAATCTAATGCTGCACCTGGCCAGATCTCTCCAATCTTTTTTAAGCGCACAATGATACATTTTAAGTGAGCGTTGATCCCCGAAGGCAATTAGTCTGTATCGGCCCCTATACCAGCCTGCATCCTCACAAACTGGACGAGACCCAGGAAATTTCGCAAGACATTGGAGTACTGATGACAGTCCATTGACTATCCCACTCCAGTTATTCCTAGATATCCAGTCCTGTTCTTCTCCCTTGTCGACAACTGTCCCTAGCGACATTAGCAAAGAGTCTTGAACCCATCTTACTATTGTTCGCACTAGTTCTTTTAGGCATGGGATGCCTACAGGTGACCGCAGCCCTTGGCAGACTGCGGTGCTGTTTCCAAATCTAGACGTGTAGTCTTTGGCGTAGCCTGTGCAACGAATTCCCGAGCCCAATTTAGGGAGTCTCTCTCGCTATTAGTGAGAGTCTTAGGATCATTCGCATCAAGCCTCTCAATAAACCTGAGAGCGATGCGTTTTCTATTATTCCAACCTGTTGGTTTGCCGGGAAAGGCCGATAGCCAAGGCAAATTATAGGCATGCGAAGAAAGGCTAGGTTCAGCATTGTCCTTAAGACTAGAACCAGGTTTCTTCGTCAAAAGCCCCTGCTGACCAGTTGTCTGTCAGCTAGTGGAGCCTGGAGCAACCATCAATCGAGGAATCAGTAGCAGACAATATGCTACGGCCTAATAACACCACCGCAGCTTATAGGTCTTTGGAGTCCATTCTAAGCCTACTCCCGGGCTCTAGATCTGCCGTTCCACTGGAAACAGACACAGATCATCAACCGCCTAATGGATACCACTCTACGATAGTGGGATAGTAGCTATCCCTGAGTGACTTAAATTTTTCTTCCAAAAATAATGACCTATTAAAAGTTACAGGAAAATTCTTGCGGAGCAAAATAACAAAACGTCCGCTCTACTCAACGGCTCAACGGTTTTTTTACATTTCAACAATTGATTGGCCTTTTAAACGATTTCAATTTTTAATGTCTCAAAACATTTTTGTTGTGCACTTTTAGGCTCAAATGTTGATGCTAGCTATTGATGATTAAAACACCGTTTACACTAGAGCCCAAATCCACTTGATTTGAGAACGTCTTCAAAACCTGCTTACCTTACGAAGCAAGTGATCTGCATTTTTATTGTGTTCAGCATATATATTGTGGTCAGCATATATATTATGGTCAGCATGTATACTATGGTCAGCAATTAAATTGGTGAATCGATTTTTTTTAAATTTTGCTACACCAAACCTCAACACCATATTGCATTATAGGTCTGACGACTGCAGTATATTCCCCGTACATAAAACGCGGTTTAAACCCCAACTTTTGCCAAGGGATCTTTTGTAGGTGAATTGGGCAGAAGTTCCCCTTCCAAAATGTTTGGTTTGAAGTTATATTCCTGTCCAACAACAAAAACCAGATATTTTGCATCTTCAGTAAATGGATTATTTTCTCCTCCAAAGAAGACAAGTGGCACTGCACAAACAACAACTTCTGCCTTACGTGGATTTATTGTACGACTAGACCACTTTATGTAGCCACTTCGCTGTCGCTTCAGGAAGAGTGCTGGGAAACTTCCCCTAACCGCAATAGCCACGCCATCAACATACGCGACCATTTGAACACCTTTTTCTACCAGAGACAATACTATATTGTCAATTTCATATTCTAAAGTAGAGGAGACAGTACACTTGAGGTGTTGCTCTCTGCTGGCCATTCTTTTCCTTTAATAAGTAAGTTATTAATAAACTTTCTTATGGCAATGTCGATGTCTAGAAACTTGAACTCCTTCATGATTGACGTCGGTTTTACATTATTGAAACCACCTTGAACGTCCAGAAATGGTACTATTGTATTGAGGGAACCCTCTATGTAGGCGGCTAGGTCGTGAAGGGCTGTTTCAGTGGACTTGCCCTTACTATATCCATGTAGTTGCCGAGACTGGCGAACTCCAGGGATCTTTTGTTGAATTGTTTTGTTAAAATACAACCCTGCGTATGATTCTTTCTCTTTTACTTTTTTCGTTTTCAACCTCTTTTTTTTAGTATTGATCTCTTTTGTTTTATGGTATTTGTACTTAGTGTATCTTTATTCATTTTGTAATTAACGCTTGAACAACAGATTATGGGCCCAGAGAGCTCTTAAAGCGAATTTAAAGAAAATTACCGTTTAATTTACGCTTTATAAAAAATAAAAGATCTGAATTGTTTAAATTTAGCGTATGCCATTAATCAATGCCAAGATAGCCAGGATGAGTGCCTCAATGTACCAAATAGACAAATTAGACAATGACAACTACGATACATGGCGTGTCCAGATGCAGGGCATTCTGACATTTGCAATATTGTCAATGGAGTACACAAGAAGCTAACGGAAGCAGCTGAAGCTACAAAATGGGTGCAATTGGATGGAAAAGCATTTGCCTCATTTATGCTGTTGATGAAAAATTCACAAATAAATTATGTGAAAAATTGCACTGCCGCTAACGAAGCCTGAAACCGGAGAGCATTTATAAACCTAGCAGCCCGATTCGCAGAGTTTGTACTGCTCGTATTGTATTGTATTGCTCAATTTGCGAATTTATGAAAATCCAATGACACAAATTGGCAGAAGTTGACATTCAGCTTAGTGACGAGCTTCTGGTTATAATTTTAGTTTCAAGTATGCCAAAAGAATACGAGAATTTGTGATTGCAATGGAGACCAGAGACTCTTTGTGCTGAAAGTAAAATTGCTGGAGGACGGCAACGCAGAAATCAACGTCATGATAAAGAGCCCGGCGCTTCACCGAGACAAGCCTTCGTCACACGCACAAAAAAATGTTAAACGAGTAAGCATGACAACAACAGCAACAGCGGTAACAAAAAGGGAAAATGCTTCAACTGTGTGGCTTCGACAAAAATGCTTGGTGCGTCGACAGCGGCGCAACTGTGCACATGTTGGCGTGTGGTGAATATATTGACGCGCAGGGCAAAGGAGAAGTAAAACTGAAGGCAAAAAACTTTGAAATTACTCTTCGTGACATTTTGTATGTTCCTGAAATGGTCGGAAATTTTATATCCGTTAGCAAAGCGACAGAGAATGGCTGTTCTGTTCATTTTGATGCGGAATGTGCGAAAATTAAAGATGTAGCAGGCCAGCGTATTTTGTTAGCAAAGAGAGGTTTGAATTTGTTCATATTTTCAGAAGACATTCATAAGAACTTTTGTATGGCAAGTTACAAGGCAGTCCAGTGGCACAATAGGTACGGTCATCTCAACTTTAGAAGCTTAACGGACTTGGTGAATAAGAATGCTTTTGTTGTTCTTGATTTGGGCAAGATTCCCAAAGAAATAAATTGTATTGCATGTAATCAGCCAAAGATAACAGCTGAGCCCTTTCCTAAAAGCAACACCAGATCGGAAGGCTTACTTAATTTAGTTCATACAGATGTGTGTGGGCCGACGAACAAATCGTCTTTTGGTGGCTCGCATTTATTTGTAATGATTTTCGAGAATGATTTTCGTTTATTTCATTAAAACAAGTCTTTTGCCAAGAACCAGATTGGAACAAAAATCAAATCCGTACGAAGTGATAATGTAGGGGAGTGTGTCGGCATGACATTCAATAAACTCTTGCTAGAGTATGAAACTCACCATTAACCCACAGTAACCCATACGCGGAAGCGGCGAACACTTACGTGTATATACGCAACAGATCTCTTATTAAGGCGCTTGGGGAGAAGACTCCATATGAGGTATGGTGTGGAAAGAAACCGTCTGTCGGACATTTAGTCGTGATCTAGAAAGAAGCAAACGAAAAAATTTTCTCCAATAGGTAAGGAATATATATTTGTGGGATATTCCTTACTGGTCAAGGCGAACCGATTATATGATTTGGGGGAGAGAAATATAGTTGAGAAGAAACACATAATTTTTGGTGAAAAAAGGATTGGGTAGCGACGAAATACGTTCTGTCGACGAGCTTGTGATGTCCGAATCTGTTAACGCATAATATAATCCCTACCTAGAAATATCTACCCTTGTGACCAAGAAAATGTTGCATACTAAAAGCAAGATTTGTCACAAAGCGATGTGGTCAACAATTCGGTATAAATTATAGCGATACCTTTTCACCAGTAGTGAAGTCAGGCAGCGGAGAAGGAATTGCATATGCATCATACAGCATATCCAAACAGTGATCTGAGCGATAAAGTTTATATGAAGCAATCCGATGGATTCGTTGAAGAACAACATCCAAATAAAGTACTGCGATTGAGAAAAGCGGTATATGGACTCCAGTAATCCGGACGAGCATGGAACTCAACATTATGTAGATGCTGCAATACGAGAGATTGGATTCAAACGTTCCAAAAATGAGCCATGTTTGTTTACCCGCAACCAACACGGAAACTACAACTTAATTGCCTTCTACGTGGATGGCATGTATGCCCAAAAAGTAATTGCGGATTTTTCATATAGTCGGTGTTGACAAATTTTTCACAGCTTGTGACTCTGTAATTGCATTCTTTCTTCTGTCAGTTATCAACTGTTACTTTTAGCTTGCTTTAGAAAAAAAAGTGTAAAAAAGTATATTTGATTAAAGTTCATTCTAAGTTTTATTAAAAATGCATTTACTTTCTTTTAAAAAATCCGCAATTACTTTTTGGACAACCCAATAGATTGCTTGTTCCGATTTAGCCGAAGTAGGTATGATCAAAAAGTAGATCGCATCGAGATTAAATTTGGTGGATTATGGCAATGCCAAACAATTTCTGGGCAAAGAAATAGAGAGAGAAGGAAATGCAGGTGTGTTACGAGTTGGTAATCGAGTGTACGAGAGTTTTTTGTGCTATTTGCGTTGTTTGCAGTAACTTATAAGATTCAACTCGTTAAAAAAATGGAATTAAATCGTGAAAATTTTCGTGTGATTTTTTTTACAATTTTCGACGTAGATTAACTCAGTGCATCGATAAACTTAATTAAATTTTTGGCGATGAAGCTCCACCATGGACCAGTTTTTGCCGATGGTATGGTGAATTCAACCGAGGTCGTAGTTCACTCCAAGACAAACTTCGTGGAGATCGTCCAAAATCCGTTGTTGTTTCAAAAACCATTGATTCTGTACGCAAACTGATATTGCAAGATCATCATGTGACCTATCGTGAGATTGAGACAACCTTAGGCATTAGTGAGACTGTTAAGCAAAGACGTCTATATTCAATGAATAAGTATAACAGAATGAATATATTTATTTTCAGTATTGGTTGACATAAAATACAAATAGACATAGGTTACTATGATAATAAATTTACGTTAAATGTATTAAGACTAAAGTAGTAAGCATTGAGTATATGTAATGTGTATGCATTACATGTACTCTTACAATGAGTAGTAGTAGTAGTAGTAGTAATTCTTCCTTTATTTTAAATAACAGTATACATGTTCTTCAATTACAATTTTTCGGATTAAAGTATCGAGTTATTCAAATGAAAGAATTAATACGGCTATGACAATATTGTCGTCTGCCGAGGCAAAAATTATAAAAAAAATTGAATTTTAACATATTGTTTTTGAGTTTGTTAGAAAAGTACACACAAAATTATTGGTATTCATTCATGATATATGATCTGTATTTCATTGCTGTTCTCAGATATCTTATTAGATTCTCCCAGTCAGCACTTTAGTATGTCAATAATTTGGTATAGTGGTAGATAGTCTATTCCGAAGACTTGCCGTCTTATTTCGGCTAATATTGGACACTTTCCCAGAAAATGTTGAATTGTTTCCCTTTCTTGGAGGTTGCAGAGTGTACATAGAGTTTGTTCTTCACTCGCTGAATAGTTATTGGCGTTCAGAAAGAGCATATCAGCTCTGGCTTTCATTATCCATCGCATGTTCTTTTGATCGTATTTCTCATTCAAGTATAGAGATCCCCTATTATAGTCTAGATTTTTGTACATCCTTGTATTGCTTTGCATTGCACTTTCTATTTTCTTCTGTTTATTTACCCAGCTTAGTGTTTCCAGTAGTCTGGAGCATGTATAATACCACATAAAATTGCTAGTACTAACCTCTAGATTTGCTTCTCCATGATGAGATAGAAGATCATTAACAGATTTTGCCCAGAATATTTTCTTTTCCAGGACTATTTTACTCAAGAAGTTTGGTAGTCTATCTATGTTATATTCAAACAGCGATCGATAGATGTATTGCAGGTGCAGTTGTAGCGTATATTTGTGTCCGTCATCAACATTCGTTTCGAGATCAATTACATAGTTAGGTGCATTTTCCGGTTGTTTTAGGATACGTTTCAGAAAGAATCGTTGGAATTTGTCTACTTCTTCGAAGTGCGCAAATCCCCAAACTTGTGCTGCATATGCTTCGATAGATCTGCAAACTGCAAGATAGATTTTCCATTTCATCTGTAAACTAATTTTGTCTTGTTTTAGAAAATGCTTCCATGTGGAATTGACTGCATTTTTCGCTTGGGATATTCTATTTATTACATGGCTTTTGAAAGTTAGTTTTGGCGTAAAAATTGCTCCCAAATAAGCATACTCAGCAACAATGTCCAATTCCTGGCCTTTGTAGTACCACTTTTCTTGGGTTGACAATCTTCCCCCGTTCCTAAAGACCATAATTTTCGATTTGCTCGTATTGACTTCCATGTTCCACATGTTACAATATTCCTCCAGTTTATGGATCATACTTTGTAAAATTTGTATCTCTTCAGCCATGATGACAATGTCATCCGCATACATAAGGATTCGGATATTTCTCTCCTGTATGACAATGCCGCCTTCCAGGTATTCGTGGAGGTCATTAATATATAGAGCGAATAGCAATGGCGAAAGAAGACATCCTTGCTTAACGCCTGATGTGGTATCGAAGTATGTAGAGAGTTCATGACCATTTCAAACTGCTGATTTCGTACTTTCGTACAAGCTTTCTATCATTCTGACAAACTTAAATGAGATACCCATTGAAAATAGCTTGTATATAAGAGATTTCCGAGATACATTATCAAAAGCGGCTCTAAAATCTACAAAAAAATGCATATAGCTTTTTCTTTTCGGCCAGCTTAATAGCTGCAATAGACGCGAGGTTATAAATATTGTCTGCTGTTGAGTATTGTCTTCTAAACCCAGCTTGGTATTCCACCATTATTCCGTTTTCTTCAACCCAGTGTGCTAGTCTTTGGTTTAAGATTCCCATAAATATTTTTGCTGCAGTATTCATAAAGGATATTGCTCTATAATTGGCTGGATCGTTGGAATCTCCTTTTTTATGGATTGGAAAGATGATAGTCTTAACCATTAATTCTTCTACACTGCCCGCTCTGTATGCATTCGAATATACTCTAGAAAGAGCTAATAAAAATTCATCCGTAGCATGGATGTAAAATTCGTAGGGTACTCTGTCCTCTCCTGGTGCTTTATTGAGCTTAACTTTGGATAGCATGAATTCGATTTCCTCTAGCGTTATAACTCCATCTAGTAGACTATCCTGAATCATACTTGGAGCATATTGGATATCTAGTGAAATTTGTTTGGGATTTAATAAGTTCATAAAATAATCCTTAAATGTGTTAGCGGTTATTGCGTTGCCCACTTTAAATTCCTGTCTATTTATTTCCTTTGCCAATTTCCACCATTCCTTCCCGTTATTGATATTATTTATCCTTTGATGTAGTTGTTCAAAATAACTTAGTTTTGCAGCTTGGCATACTTCCCCATAAGCTTTTTTATGCCGCATATATGTTACCCGGTGCTGTTCATTTTGACTTTTTCTAAATTTATTTAAAGACATAAAAACTTTTTTTCGCGCCCAGTAACATTTTGTATCGAACCATTTATTATGTGGGCTAAATTGTGGAGTATTTACACACTCTGTAGATGAAATAATAATATCAGTAAGTTGTTTTATTTCAGTGTATTGGTTTTGATGAGCTAGATTCTTGCTGAGTTCTCTTTGATATTTATCCTTATTCGACTCTTTCCATGAGATTTTCGGCAATAGGCTGAGTTTATTATTTATGGATCTATTATTCTCTAATTTTAATTCCAAAATTATGGGTAAGTGGTCTGACCAAATTTGTTCATCTACTTGGAAAGATTGAACTAGATGTAAAAGCTCTTGGGATATCGCACAAATGTCATTTACTGAGGACCCAACTGTACTAATGAATGTGCAATGCCCTTCTTTATCGCCTTCTGTCTGCCCATTTAATATCGTGAGGTTGAAATCGTTACAGAAATCCAGATATTTTCTTCCCTTTCCATTCACTTCTTTATCCATAGATTTTCGTTCTTTATAACCGGCTGCAAAAACTTCCTCGTGTATTGGTGAGATAACTTGTTGTAGCTCGCCTATCCTCACATTTACGTCGCCCAAAAGTATTAGATTATCAATTTCGAAATCGTACATACTCCTTTTTAGTACGGAGAATTCATTTTCCCAATCAGCACTCCTGATATATAATGGTACAATCGTCATTTTCTGATACCCGCACGATACGATAATACTCAGCACCGAGTTCCTTGTTTGGAAATCATACCGGATATTCCTTTGGTTAACATTTTTAATATAGCCAACATAACTCCACCCGATGCTCTTCCAAAATTATTAATTTTCTTTGCAAATATCCAAGATATTTCGAAACCAGGCAGGTATTTGTGAAATCTGGGAGCTTTATCTTCAAGAGTATGTGTTACAATGATTACCATATACAACATCTCCCTTTTACTTTTTATCAAGTTTTATTCAAAATATTATAGTTATGCATTTAACCATTCCGGTTTCTTAACTATTCTTCCTCTTCTTGTTACATAAGATTCATTATTTTCATTGCTATAATTATTTTCCAGTGCATCCCTATTAATATCACTATCTACAGAGTTTTTACACATATCATTCGCTTCTAATCTATCATTACAAACATTTCTTTACTCTTTCGATTGTTCCGAAGAAACCTTTGCTATGTGCTCCTGACTTCTCCTATACATGGAACCATTATCATCCAAAACTACAAAAGACCTTGGCTCTTTGCATGCTTCTATGCGAAGAAGGTTACCAACAGCTGGATGGTATTTTCTTCAATATGACCTTGTCACCTTCACTAACTAGGTTCAAGACCTTTGACTTTCGATTAAAATATTGCGAAGTATTCTTCAAATTCGTCTCTAACTTTGTCCTATATACAATTTTGCCGACTACCTTTGGCTCATGATTTCCTGAAATTGAGGGAATTTTAGTGCGTAATGAACTGGAAATTAACACTTCAGAAGGACAAGGCAAATTACTCTTTGGTGTGGTCCTGTAGTGCAATAAAGCAATATAGGCGTCAGAAATGCTTTAAGAGGATTTCATCAATATTTTATTTGTAGTCTGAACTGAGCGTTCAGCTAAGCCATTTGACTTTGGAAAATAATGGACTGCATTTATATGCTCAATTCCCCAATCACGACAAAATTCTTTAAATTCCTTAGAACTAAAAGGAGGACCATTGTCAGACATAAAGATATTAAGAATACCATGTTGACCAAAGATCGACTTTAATTTAGTTATCTCTTTCTTACTATTGTATCCGTAATTAAGTCGACCACAAGAATATACACATTATTCGTGTATTCCAAATGATAGAAGCCCACCTTGTACCAGGGAACTTCTCCAATCTTGTGAGGCATTAGCTCCGGTCTAGTTTTTGAACTCTTATATTTCAAACACACCTCGCAGTTCGATGCCCTCAGGAACTCTGTGCAGTACTTTTCTGCGCATACTCTTCGGTATCACAATTTGATTTTTTCCTAACAAAACGTCGTTAAGAATTGTTAGTTCATCCCTTATTTTAAAATAAGGCATAACATCTTGGTCCACTTTCTTTTCACTACTAGGCCATCCTAACTTAACATATTCAAATAATTTCAAACCTGTTTCGTCACTTCATGTCGATGAATGGACTCTTTAGAGCAGAATAAATGAAACTATAGTGAAATGATAATTCCTCATCAAGTTCCGTCATTGTTGCATCTCTTAATGGAGCTTGATAGAGTGTATATTATTTTCAATTCCTTTCCAGTTTATATATAACTACGAGATTGTAGCATTGCAAACCTAACCTAAAACGCTGAAGTCTCGGTGGAATTTTAAAAAGTGGTTTATCAAATAAAGGCACTAAAGGCTTATGGTCTGTTTCTACAATAACCTCACTCCCATAAATGTACAGATGAAACTTTGTACAACCGAATAAAAAAGCAAACAACTCCTTTTCAATCTGTGGATAATTCTTTAGCAGTCAGTTAAAGAAACTGGTTCGTATGCTATAGGCCTCCTGTCCTGCAAAATCGTAGCACCGTAGCACACATCCTCTGAAGCATTTACCGACAACACCAATTTCCTATTGGGATTAAAATATGTAAGAACAGGCGCTCTAGTTAGCTCATCATTATACTTTTCCATGACGAGGTGACCAATGTCATAAAACATCACTCCGCAAAAGCTCTCTTAGATGCTTGTTCTTTAATGAGAGATTTTCTATAAACGGGCCTAAATAATTAACCATACCCAAAAACCTCTGCATATCTTTAACATTTTCTGGTCTTCTCATATTAGCAATAGCTCGAATCTTCTCCTCGTCGACCCGGATACCTGAAACTTGCATTTTGATTCATTGAACTTAAGTCAAACTCTTCTAGCTCTTTCCCTTTAGAACCATTTCCAAAATCCTTAAATGTTTCTCTATATTTGATAAATAAACTGAAAAATCGTCAATATTTATAATTAAAAAACATAAAGCATAAAAAATTTCCGGGACGCATTAATACCGAAAGGCAATCCTAAGAAACGATAACGTCTAAAGGGTGTATTAAACGTACATAGTGTGCAGGACTGTTCATCGAAGGGCACCATCCAGAAAACACTTTTAGCATCTAGTGCTGGAAAAAAAATCGACCCACTCAATTTTGCCTTACAATCTTCAATGTTGATAAATGGGTGGTGAGGTCTCATTATTGCGTTATTTAAATGCCTCGGATCCAAGCAAAGTCTTATACTACCATTAGGTTTACTGGCAAGGACTATATAACTCACTCCGATGGCTCACTTATTGGGGCTATAACACCCATTTTCAGCATACGATCTAATTCCTCTTGCAAACTTTTATATATTTTGAATGAAATTCTACGAGATGGTTCCACCACCGGCTCAATAACATCCCTTAATTTCAAACTGCATTCACTTTACAAAAGACCAAGGCCTTCAAAAACATCTGAGAATTTTCCAATTAATTTATTCCCAATGGAAATATTATGTGCCTGTCTAATCAAATCCATACCAATAGTAGTCTCTACACCAATAATACATTTGCAAAAAATATTTACTTCATAGAATTTGGAATCAAATACCTGCTCTTTGTAATTAAGCTTAACATCAACTACCCAAAGAATTGATATTCTTTCTCCAAGATGTAAAGATTCTCGTTGCACTTCTCTTCAGCTAATCTTGAATTTTCAGCATATCAGCTGTAGCTGCAGACATTATGTTCGCCAGTACACCAGTATCTATCTGACATAGTATCTTCTTATTGTTAACTATTACCTCAACGTTCCATTCGGTATGTGGCTTGCCCTTTTGGTTCAAAACTCCAACAAATAAATCATTATGTCGATTATTATTTTCAGCGAAGACGCGTCTTAAGGACAAGGCCGAACCTATTCTTTCTTCGCATGCCTATAATTTGCCTAGGCCGTCGGCCTTCCCCGGCAAATCAACACACTCTTTAAGGGGTTGGAAAAATAGAAGACGCATCGCTCTCAGGTTAATGAGAGGCTTGGTGCGAATGATTCTAAGACTTGGGCTCAGGGAATCGCTGCACAGGCTACACCAAAGACTACACGTCTAGATTTGGAAACTGCACCGCAGTCAGCTAAATGGCTGCGGTCACCTGGAAGGCATCCCATGCCTAAAAGAAGTAGGACGAACAATAGTAAGATGGGACCCAGAACCTTTGCTAATGTCGCTAGGGACAGTTTGGTGATGGCAGTTGCCGACAAGGGAGAAGAACATGGCTGCATAACTAGGAATAATTGGAGTGGAATAATCAATGGACTCCGATGCCCTCGCGGAATTTCCTGAGTCTCCTCCAGTTTGTGACGATGCAGGCTGATATCGGGGCCGATACAGACTAATTGCCTTCGGGGATATATCGTTAGGCCGCTTCGGCGGCATAAAAGGTCCTCCTGATGGCAGGGGGATTTGACGTGGTTCTTATCCAGGAACCATGAGTGTGGGGAGGAACGGTTCATGGGATTTAAACTACTCAAGGGTACGGGGAATGGGAGACACAGAGCCTGTATTCTTGCAAAGAATAGTCTGAGTATTTTTCAATTAATTTATTCCCAACGGAAATATTATGTGCCTGTCTAATCAAATCCATACCAATAGTAGTCTCTACACCAATAATACATTTGCAAGAAATATTTACTTCATAGAATTTGGAATCAAATACCTGCTCTTTGTAATTAAGCTTAACATCAACTACCCCAAGAATTGATATTCTTTCTCCAAGATGTAAAGATTCTCGTTGGACTTCTCTTCAGCTAATCTTGAATTTTCAGCATATCAGCTGTAGCTGCAGACATTATGTTCGCCAGTACACCAGTATCTATCTGACATAGTATCTTCTTATTGTTACCTCAACGTTCCATTCGGTACGGTAGAAATTTTTATTCTTTCTAAGCACTGAAGATTTAGTAGTAGCCAGTTTTGAAATACACAAGTCTCATTACTGGCAGGCTTGCCTATATATGGCACATAATTCAGAGATGCCGCCCTAAAACCTTAAGTTGCTGGTTGAAGTCGCTTCAGTACGCTCGAGAGTATCTTGTATGCGATGGGAAGGAGACTTATTCCTCTGTAGTTGGCACATTCCGTCTTTTCTCCTTTTTTGGGTACGGGACATAGTACGCTGAGGTTCCAATCACCGGGTATGCGTTCTTCTAGCCAGATTGCGCAGACAAGCTGATGCATACGCCTTTTCAGCATGTCGCCTTCGCTCTTAAATAGATCAGCGGGTAACCCGTCGGCCCCTGCTGCCTTGTTGTTCTTTAGTCGGGTCACTGCCACATGGACCTTATTCTGACTAGGAGATAAACTTTCTATACCATTATCAGGGATTTGTTCTGCGGTATTCTCTTCGCAGCCATCGTCGAACACCAGCAGTTGGGTAATATGTTCTTTCCATATACTTAGCATGCTATCTGTGTCAATTACCAGATTTCCTTCTTTGTCTCTGCAGGAGGATGTGCCTACACCAAAGCCATCGCTTTGATTTTAATTCATTTGTAGAATTTCCAGACTTCATTCTGACTCCTATAGATATCAATTTGCTCACACTCACGTCTTTCCATTTCCTTTTTCTTTCTGCGGAAAAGACGCTTCTCCTCTATCCTTTTCTCCCGACACCTTTCCTTCATCTGGCGCGTTGCTACTGATTGCAAGGTCGTTTTTTTTAGCATCTCGACACTCTTGGTCGTACCATGGGTTTCTTGGAGGAGGCTGACGGTACCCAAGTACGGATTTCGCGGCTTTTTTCATGGAGTGGGCAATGGTTTGCCACTGCGCCATTATATCATCGGAACCAGGAGTGATTCATCAAGCAGTTGGGTCAGTCGAGTGGAGTATGCCGCTGCCATTTATTGTGTTTGCAGCTTTTCAATGTCCAGCTTCCGTGCAGTGTCAGATCGTACTTTCCTCGTCCTGCTTCCGTGCAGTGTCAGATCGTACTTTTCTCGCCATGTTCAAACGGGTGCGAACCTTTCCTGCAACAAGGTAATGCTCCGAATCTATATTCGCTCCACAGATCGAACGTATGTCTCACGCGCTGGATGAATGCCTTCCATCTATCACAACGTGGTCAATTCGTTTCCTCGTGTTTTTAACATCATGGGCGGGGCAGCGGTCGTATGAGCGTTCTCTCTATGAGCGCCTAGAGAGAGATTTGTGCCCATCGGGGCATGGACACAAATAAGGCTGATGTTGAAGAATTTGGCTTTTATGCGGATTGTGGCTAGCCTCTCATCCACCGGAGTAAAGCTTGAGACAAGGTTTTTCAGTCTCCGACTAACCACAAATTCAAATTCAGTTTTTACTATTCTTTTGTTTCTCATAGTGATTCTTATAGTTTCCGGGGGAGGGTTATTGGCCCAGCGCCCCACCGCATGGGTTTTGCGGGCTCGCACATGTATCCTGGATCTAGACATTCGACTAACGTACAGGAAGCCAACGATCAGGCCATCACTTTCTTCCAAGAAGTCCATTTACTCAAGATTTGGAAGACCAGGATAGGCAAAAATCCTAATATTGGGACAGGAGACTCAATACAGCCTAACGAATAGGGACCCACCCATGAAACTATTACTGACTTTTTGAAGTTTCGGAAGTCGAGGATAGGCAAAGATCCTAATATTAGAACGTCAGGCATTGCAGTGACAGGAAATTCAAAGCAGCCTAAAGAACAAGTAGCAGACTATAAGACAATGCTGTAGGACCAATAATTGAGGTCATTCAGATAAACCGGCACCGGAGGTGGAAACATAGAACGTAACACACTGCTACAACAATAACCCTCGACAAGGTCAAATTTTTTTTTTTTAATTTTTAATGTAAGTCAGGACGCACTTATAAGATGAGGTCATGCGAACAGCTCCGTACAATTTTTCATTTTTGTTTTGATCTTGCAATAACTGTACAAAAACTGGAAGAACCAATGGTTGCTTGCTGGTTGTGCTATACCACCTATGACGCTAATTGTGTCGAATTAACCGCTAGAACTGCAGACAACTTACGCGAGGACAATGGCTTTCACTTGTGGTGTAAAAATGCTTCAATTAACGCATTGGAAGACAACATTGAAGCTTTTGTTCGTGAGATACCGGCCGAAATGTTGAAAAGAGTATGACAAAATTGGATTAAGCGGATGGACCATTTAAGGTGCAGTCATGGTTAACATAAGCATGAAATAATATTCAAACTTTTAACTATGGACTTACTCTAGGTCTTAAAAGATTTACAAAAATGCGTCCTGTTTGGAAAAAATGTTGGATTTGACTGATAACTCGTTATGGAAACGTTGAAAACCTTCTAAAACCGTTACTCTTTTCAATCAATTTTGAGAAGTCTAGGACATGCAATAAAACAATTTCACATTCAAATTCTTCTGCTAATATAGGAAATATTTACATCTTTGAGAATAATGTCTTTGAAGCCATTAATGAAAATAGCTTAAAAAGTGATGCTGAAGGTCTTTGTGAGTATTTTTTAAAAAAAATCCTCTTCTAGGATAACATGTATATTTCGCATATCTCTGGAACAAGGTATTTTAATAGACAAGTGGAAGGTGGTATCAATAACACCAGTTTTCAAGGATGGTAGAAAAGGTGATGTCATATGTTACAGACCAATTTCAAAACTCTCAAGCGTTTCTAATGTGTTTGAACACGTAATTTATAATAAAAATTTTTTTTTATTTTCAAAGCTCCCCATACCAGCATGGGTTTTTCTTGGGAAGATCCACTACATCTTATTTAACTGATTACTGTATTTTGGAACTCGAGCAAGGTAGACAAATTGATGTTATTTACACAGACAGGCTTTTGATAAGGTGTCATTCAGTATCCATTCTAAGTTTCTATAATGGATCCATTCATATCTAACCAACAGAGTAAGCAATGTCAAAGTTGAAGGGTATGTGTCAAGGCCCCATTTTCAGACCTCTGCAGTTCCGCAGGGTAGCATCCTGGGGCCACTTCTCTTTAACTAGTTTATCACCTCTTCCTGTTTTTCCCACTCAAGTTTCCTTTTATACGCGGATGATTTAAAATTCTATGCTAAAGTGGAATCTCTACAAGATATAAGTAATTTGCAGAATGATTTGGACAACTTAGTCATGTGGTGCGATGCCATCAAACTTTTGTACCTTTCAAAATACTTTCACGTTTCTCATTACAGATCGCTTAATCGATTCGTGATTTAGGCATAATATTTGATACGTCGTTATAATTTGTTCAACACATAGAGCACTTTATTCCCGAGGCCTACAAGGTTCTTGCTTTTATAAAGAGGAATTGTGCAGAGTTTTCTAATCTTAATACCGTTAAATTGTTGTCCCCAACCGTTCACACTAATTGAGATGTTTTGGAAATTGAATTTTTCACACTCCAACATAAATGTTATGATGCACTATTGTTAAAAATTTTTGAGCAAACGACTCGTTTTCCCTTTATAATGCTGTGAAAACGATTCGTTCTTCCTTTACAATTTATAAAGACAAACGACTCGTTTGTCACAAAAACATGTAATTAAAAGCATGTGAGCCAAAATATATGCCTTAATAAACACAGCCCTGAATAATGTAAAAAAATAAAAATCTAACTTTTCCCAAAAAAAATTTATAAAATCAACAAAATTTTACAAATAAACATCAGTACATCATTACATTTATCTTGTGAATTGTGAAAAAAAGGCAATTTCCGAAACATCTCAACTAGTGTGAACGGTTGAAATATTTGTCAAAAGGACGTAAGCAAAACGAGTCAATTTAGACATGTCATTAGTCTGTAGAGATATTAATTCCATTGACTAAATAATAAATAAATAATGCATCACAATCATCCGATCCATCTACTTCAACTGTTTCAAACCCGCCTACAACTAATCGTTTCCTTGCTCCAGCTTCCATCAACACAATCCCTTCCGGTATTAACAGATACTATACTCCTCCAACTACAGGTTATTGCACCCAAAAATACAGTGTTTGCGGCTGAAACAACCGTTGAAGATGTCTCTTTCTATATAAAATCTAAAATAAATGCGAAAGTCGATTGAAATGTCTTTAAAATTCAATACCGGGACGGACGAAGCAAAGCATTATCTAGAATTATTGTTCCTGAGGAAATTTTTGACGCTGTAGTAATTCCAAATTTTTGGCCACCTAAAGCACTTATCAAGGAATACATCTATAACGATATTCTCCGCAATAATATTGCTTTTTCGCCACATGCCTTGAATAATGTTCCAAAAAACTAGAAACTTCTTTCGATATCAATATTTCTATAGAATTTTTGTCTATTTCTCTTTCGGGAAGAGCTCAATGATTGGAGATGCAAATGGAAAAGGAAAGCCAAAGATAGCAACACACACCAACCACTATGGGACGCGTTTCGTCTTTGGTTAGAAGACTTTTCAACCATATTAGGTGTGATGGCTTCAAAGGCCGTGCGTTGGTATGCTGTATTTGAATCGTATTAATAGCGAAAACTGTAAAATTTGATGATATCGCCCTAACAGGCAAAAAACTTCCAATCCAATCTATCACACCATTCCAATCCTAAATTTCTACAAATTTGCTTATTCAAAGCGTCGCTTTAGTGGTTTACCTAACATTCTCAAATATGTTTCAGTGTCAGCGGACACGGATTTAGATATCTTAAATATTTTCCCCGATTTTTTTACTGCAACTTATTCTCGTAAACATTACGCATGAATATCCTTACATAATAAGAAATTCTATTAATATAGATGTTCCTTTGTTAGATCAAGACACTATAGAGCCGGTGTCCAGGCTAGTATTTTGAAACAGTGTGCCGCTCAACTTTCCTATCCTTTATTGATACTGTTTAATAATTCATTAAAATCTGGATATCTAGCGCAGATATGGGAAGTCTTTTATTATGCCATTGTTGAAATCTGGCAGTCGTAATGATGCCTGTAATTACAGGGGTATCTCCATACGTAGTGCTTTTCCCTAGTTAATGGAGAAGATATTGACAGAATCTATTTCTCATCAGGCTTCCTCATTGCTCTCTTCATGTCAGCACGGATTCAGGAAATCATGGTCTACCATAACAACTCTGTTGGATTTTACATGTCTTTTCAACGGTGCTTTCAGGGCAATAGACTGATACCATATACACGGATTTTAGTAAAGCGTTTGGTAAGGTTAATCATACACTTCTGATGATGGGATTAGATTTATATGGTTTCAAAATGCAAAATAATGCGTTTTTCAAGACAAAATCCTTTTTGTCAGAAATTATATCCTCGGTTCCAATGAGCTTCTAAGTAGAATTTTTTTCAATGTCCCGATCAGACCTACCAAAAATTTTGAATTATTACTTATAACATATTATACAACAAATTTTGCAAACAATGATCTCTTTCTTCGTATATGCTATCAATTAAACAAGTTCTATAATATCATAAATCTATCTTAGAATCGAGACACCTTAAAAAGAAATATTGTATTGCATTAAAACAGTTCGATTTTATATTATGTTATATATATTTTTTTATCTTTGTATCTTTGAAAGCAAAATGGAAAATGTTCCTTTCGGTTTGCCGCTGCATTCATAGTTATGGAGCCGAAGTCTGGGGAAACTCATACTTTGAGGATGTGGACAAACTTTATCGTTATTTTATCAAACGTGTATTGAGACTACCGGAATGTACACCGAATTATATAGTAGCTTTGGAAACCGGATACGAACCCGGATACATACACACGTATTCTTTACATTTATCATATTTATCAAAGTTGCTGTTTAAGCTTGAAGATTACAGACTTCCACACATCCTTGCATTAAAACTATCCGAAAAAAACCTAGCCTGGT
This sequence comes from Stomoxys calcitrans, assembly GCF_963082655.1. Lineage (NCBI taxonomy): Eukaryota > Metazoa > Arthropoda > Insecta > Diptera > Muscidae > Stomoxys > Stomoxys calcitrans. The sequence continues at coordinate 144,316,389 of NC_081553.1, read as the reverse complement.
TTAAAGATTATAGAGTCCAACTTTCATCCTATAACATTGATAATAGAAACATTATGCTTGACCAGACATGTTGGCATGGTGTAAGTCAAGAACTCCTTTACAAAATTACAGAAAATGCCTATAACTCACATATCCAAAAAGTTCAAGAAAGCGAGCGGCGTGGATACAAATACCTTGATTTTAATATAGGGGTTTACTACTGCAATGAAAAATTTACCTTGGAACTAATTTCACTTATAATGAAAGCAAGAGGTGATCTTTTCCCACTAAATGGAAATAAATATGGGCCGGATGTCGACCAACGATGCTCATTGTGTAATTCAGGGGAAGTTGAGTCTTTAGATCACTTTATATGAAGATGCCCAGTACTAAACGGGATACGAATAAAATATTTCAACCAATCATCATTGGAACGAAATGACTTAATATATATACTGAACGGGTGTGAAGATTTTTGCTGGCTTACTTTATGCAATTATTTGAAGAAAGCGATTGCTTACAGAAAAACTTTAATAGAGGAATTTAATTATTAATCAAAACTATTATACTCATTCTTCCAGCAGACGGTTTATACATAAACCACGCTGTGACATTCTTTATTAATATAGTATTATTATACTGCAGATTGAAATAATTTTTGTAACGTTATATGAAATAAAGAACATTGAATTGAATTGAAAATATTTTTTTTATGTCATACAATAAAATGTTTATATGTACATAGTAGTCTGTAAGGATATTTGTTATCTATATATATAATAAAAAAACAAACTCTAAATGTCAAATGCTTGTTAACACAGCTGTAATTTTTTCTAAAATCCTAAAACGATGTTTTATTTGATCCGATATTCCACACATACGCGACAAATATTGTTATAATGATGAAAATACAATCCAATCAAGGTAGATTTTTGTTGTTGTGTTAATGAGTGTACTGCTACATTAATACTATGTTCAGACCAAAGCTGTTGTAATCAAACGACTTGATTTCCCTTTATAATGCTCTTAAAACGACTCGTTTTTCCTTTACAATGTATAAGGCCAAAACGACTCGTTTGCCACAAAAACGAATCGTTCAAGGCATGTGAGCCGAAACAAATGTCAGATGTCAAAAAATCAAAACTGAATTTAATAAAAAAAATTTATAAAATCAACAAAATTTTACAGATAGAGCGAGTAAAAAAATTTAACAATTTATACTGGATTGTGAAAGTGCAATTTCAAAACATCTCAACTAGTGTGAACGGTTGAGTTGTTTTTCAAAACGACAAAAGCAAAATGAGTCAATGTAGACATGGAATAACTCGTTTTGCTTATGTCGTTTTGAAAAACATCTCAACCGTTCACACTAGTTGAGATGTTTTGGAAATTGCATTTTTTCACACTCCAACATAAATGTTATGATGCACTATTAATAAGATTTATTGTCTCTTGCTTTATCTGTAACTTTTTGTTTATTTTATATATTTTTTTGTTTTTTAAATTCAGTTTTACAAATATGTTGATGGTAATTTGGATGATAACTGTACAGGGTGACAATATATTTTAACGATTGCGACGAGTTTCTTTTTCAAAATATGGGTTGTAAACTTATTGGATTCATTGTTGCAGTGTTCAAACAGATCTGGATGTTGTTTTATTGTTATTTCGTGTTGCTCAGCTGACGAGTCTAGACCGTTGCTGCATAGTTAATTACCGACCTGCCAATTGCTTAGTATGTAGTCAAAAAGTTTTCTTTGACAGCACCTTATTCATCTCCGCTGACGATGGAGTGAACGGTGTGGCTGAAGATTTAATGGCAAATGTCTGCAAATTTCTGGCAGCGAAATATTCGGCAAGGTAGTGGTTTAACCTCGGGCATGTGTCACCAAAGAGGGGCCGGAACCCTCGATCGTACAATTGGAGGGTGTGGAATAGAGGAGACAGTTAAACAGTGTTGGAGATATCCCCCCGCCTTGGGGAACTCTATGTTTTATTTTACGGGGCTCTCTTGCCATAAGGCTTATTGCATGTCATGGCCTGATTTAGACCACGTTTAAAAATGTGAGGCGATAGCGTGCAAAGCAATCGCCGTACTATACAATGCACGGAATCCGTGCTGGTACTCAGCAAATGAAAATTCTCCAACAAGGCTCAAGAGGAGCAGTCCCTCATGCGTCTTGACAAGTGGCGAGTTAAGAGATCACTTTGCCCGTTTTCCAGACATCCGAAATTCAAGTGTATTCTAAGAACTAAGGTCCACACTTTCTAACAAACTGGGCTTATTTACTGACCATGGTAATATGGGGCTCAAATAAATGGTATTTGAGAGTAGAGCATAAAGTTGTAGGCGGCTTAATGTTTCAATTGTCCACAACTCTATACCTACTCATTTTAGTGCTGTACATAATTCTACTTCTTTACTCGACTTTGTTCTTGTAAGTGATCGTAGTTGTGTCTGTGTTTTTAACCAGGTTGTTTGTCCCAGTATATCGGATCATGCGTTTATTTTCGTGTCCCTTAACGTTTCAGTCCTTAATGTTTTGCAGTTATTTGAATATGTTGATTATAATGCTATGAGTTGTGATGATTTGGAGGAAATTGTTTCGTCTACTGATTTTTCCGCTTTGTATTCCACTAGTGACGTTGATTTTCAATGTAGTAGTTTTAGTAGCTGTCTTGGGTCTATCCATAATGCGTTTCCTATAAAAAAGGGTGATAAGGATTAGGAGTGAGGATTGGTTTAGCAATCCCCTCATTTCATATCATCTATCGCTTCGAGATTTGACTTTTAAATCTTTCTTGGAGAATAGATCCAATGTTAAGCGGCGAATTTTTTGTAGAACCAGGAATAAAGCCAAATCTTTTATATAAAAATCTATTTGTGTTTGTTTGTCAGTTTGTTTGTTTGTATGATTGTGTGCTCCTTATAGACTCAGAAACGGCTAAACCGATTTTCTTGAAATTTTCACAGATGGTGCATAATGATCCCGTGGTGAAAATAGGGTACTCCATTTTTTGGACCCTCCCCCATACCCTTATTTTCAGAAACGCCAGATCTCGGAGATGGGTGGTGCGATTTAAGCGAAATTTTGTGTGCTCTCATATAGTACCCTAAAAATAAAAATTTGGTCCAAATTTCGGATGGGGTACCTAGGGGGGCCGCCCCACCCTAAAACCTACCAAACATATATTTAGAACAATCACGACAATATGGGACTCAAATGAAAGGTATTTAGGATAAGAAACCGTATCTGATATCCAATTGTCGGACCAAGTGCTAGGGGGACCACCCCAACCCCCAAAACACCCCATAAATCGCACATATTGACCGACCATGTCAATATGGGACTCAAATAAAAGGTATTTGCGAGTAGAATACAAATCTGATATCCAAATGTGGGACCACGTTTCTGGGGGTCCACCCCTTCCCCAAAACACCCCCCAAACAGGACTTATTTACTGACCATGGGAATATGGGGCTTAAATAAAAGGTATTTGAGTGTAGAATTAGAATCTGATATCCAAATATCAGATATCCAAAAAAGTGTTTGGATGGCCGCCTCTCCCCAAAAACCTCCCCCAAAGGGGACACACTTACGACCATAGCCACATGGGGAACAAATGAAAGGTATTTGGGAGTAAAGCACAAATCTGATATCAATATTCGGGAAAATTGTCTATGGGGCCATCCCACCCCCAAAACACCCCTAAATCGGACATATACCGATCATGGCAATATGTGACTCAAATGAAAGGTATTTGCGAGTAGAATACGAATCTGATATCCAAATGTTGGACCACGTTTCTGGGGGTCCACCCCTTCCCCAAAACACCCCCCAAACAGGACTTATTTACTGACCATGGGAATATGGGGCTTAATTAAAAGGTATTTGAGTGTAGAATTAGAATCTGATATCCAAATATGTGGCTCAAATGAAACGTATTTGAGATTAGAAAACGAATTTGATAATCTATTTTGGGGCCATGTGTTTGGGGGACGCCTCATCCTGTAAACTCCTCTTAAGCCAATGGCAATGTGGGGTTTAAATAAATGATATTTGAGAGAAGAGCACGATGCTGATATTTTTTCAGGGCCATGTATCTGGGAGTACACCGTACATCCAAACTTAAATTCGTAGACCAATAAATACCATATGGGATTCAGAAAAAGGCACTTATATTGTTAAACTGTTAGTCAAGCGATATACTATTATCGTAGCATGGTATATCACTAAAAAATCTTTAATTGTCGAAAACATATATTTCAAGGAAAATTTTGTTCCGTATAAAGTTAAAGAAGGCGCAGCGGAGCGGGCCCGGGTCAGCTAGTCTGTTATAAGAAAAGTTAAAAGAAGCGAATGTACTGCAGTTTGAGGGCAATAAAAGCACAAAGCAGTTATGGGCGTTGTTAAAATCCAATGGACTTGCCAGTTGCAAGTCGTATGATTGCGATTTCAATGTGGAGGATTTGAATACGACCTTTAATAGAAACCAATTGGACTCCCAAAGTATTTCTCTCGGGGAGTATGACTATAGTGGTTTTGCTTTTCAACGTGTGGAGTTGTGGGAGTTGGATAAGGCATTTTCTGTCATTAAGTCCAATGCAGCAGGTATAGATGGTTTCTCATTAAAATTTCTTAAGAAAGTCTATCCTCTTGTATCTTGTCATCTGTTACATCTTGTAAATTCCATTTTATTAACTTCTTCTTTTCCGTCCGATTGGAAATGAACCAAAATAGTGCCCGTTGGGAAAAAACAGTCTTATCACGCTCTGAAGGAGTTCCGTCCGATTACTAGTTTACCTATTTGTTCAAAGATTGTCGAGCATGTTATTAAATGTCAAATGTCTGGCTATTTGGAAAGTTATTGTTTTATTTGTGATGCCCGGTGTGGATTTATGTGAGGTAGGAGTACAGCCTCATTGTTATTGGGTTTGACAGATTCTATTCCGTCAAACATGGGTGGGGATCACGATTTTGCGTGCTATTGTCGTTAGATTTGGAAAAGGCATTTGACAGAGTGGATTATGGCCTTCTTCTTAGTAAATTAAAGTCCGTTTATAATATTTTTCAGACGAAAATTAATTTTGCGATGGAGTCGTTACGTGAGTGGATGGCAAAGAATAGTTTCAGTGTTAATGCTTCTAAAACTACAGCCCTTTTTTATCTTCGGGCTGTCACAATAATGTTAGTGTTAGATATAATAATGAAGATATAGAATTTATGCAAAGCATTGATTGTTTTGGTGTTCAGCTGGATGACAGGCTTCGGTTCCGTGGTGTCTAAGGTTAACTTTTCTTTAAGAAGCCTGTATACCACGAGTTTATATTTACCGCTCTTTGTGAGGGAGCGTTTGGCGCATGCATTAGTTTTGCCGGCCATTTTATATTGTCTGGAGGTGTACTCCAGTGCGTCGCAATGGGGCATGCATCGTATTCAGGCCGCTTTTAACAATATGATTCGTTTTGTTTACGGTGTAGGTCGTCGTGTTCATATAACGCCCTATGTGTGTCGTTTTCTCGGTTGTGATTTCCCGTCGTATGTTAATTATCGTTTGCTTTTTTTTCTTTTTAAGTTATTGAAATGTCGGCCTCCTATTTTACTTGTTAATGAATTTAATTTTTTGTCATTCTACCAGAACTAATCAGTTGGTTCTTCCGAGGGTTGATAATTTTTTGAGTAGTACTTTTTTTGTAAGAGTTGCACGTTTGTACAACTCGTTGCCTACGGATATAAAAGATTTCAGTTTTTCAACAAGATCTTTATCAAACCGTCTTCGTCTACACTTTCAGCGCTTCTAATTTGTGTGTCAAATTGTTTTTTATCGTGCGTATTATTGGTAATTTATTTATTTTTTGATTTTAGTATTACTTATTTTTTAATTCTTTTTATTGTTAAGTGATCTTTTTAATTATTTTTTTTCAAGCTGTCTTGTTTATAATTCTTGATAATTTGCTTTAAAGCCAAGAGTATTATTGCGATTTGTATATTTTGGTTTAAGTATTACTTTTTTTATTATGCTTTAATCATATTTTTTAAATTTATTACGTTGATCTTTTTTGAGTAGGATTTTTTTTAATCAGTTACTGCTTATAATTTTTAGTAATTTGTTTTTTATTTGTTATTTAGTTTTATCTAGATTCAGTAAGTGTTAAATAGGTTAAACATTTTTCCATTTTCTAAGTTTTTAAGTTTTTTATTTTTAATTGACTAGTTTTTTAACTTATGTTAGAAAAAGAACGTCTTATGCATAGTGTGATAATTTATAAGCCTGATGGCTTCGCATTGCATGAAATGAAATAAATAAAAAAAATATCTATATTCAGGGACAAGTATCTGGGTGCCCTCCCCAAACCAAATATATTTTCCGACCATGGCGATATGGTGTTTAAATGAAAGGTGTTGGAGAGTAGGGCACGAATTCGATGTCAACAAAATAACCTCAAACAGAACTTATATACAGTCCATGTCAATAAAGGGCTCAAATAAAGTATTAGTGAGAAAGAAGGCGTAGCGGAGCGGGACTGGTTCAGCTCGTATATGAATAAAAAGTATTATAAATATTAAATTATGTTACTGCAGTTTCAATGAAAATTGCTTTATGTTATCAACTTACTTACAGAAGAGTACCATTTAATTTCGATAAAGGTATCCTATGATTCTCCGAGTAGTGATTTCTTAATATGTCATCAGTGGGAATATGAATAGTATAGCACTCCTTTGGTGTAAAAACAGTACCACCAAATAAAAAACGTAAAGTTTTTACCAGTTTCCACTTAAAAGCCTCGTCTATTACCTAAAAATTACAACAACAAAAATAATTTTGTTACATAATTTACTGCTTTTGTGAATATTAACTAATAATTGCAGAAAGCTCTCTTGCAACATTCCATTAAATTTATTTCAAAACATGTAATTTAAAGCCATTGGCCCCATTAAGCAATACATATCTTATATATAAAAATCAATTTGTGTTTGTTTGTCGGTTTGTTTGTTTGTGTGTTCCTTATAGACTCAAAAACGGCTGAACCGAATTTCTTGAAATTTTCACAGATGGTGCATAATGATCCCATGGTTAAAATATGGTACTACATTTTTTCATATCTGAAGGGGGGGCGAACGCCCTCCTTGTATTTTATTACCCTAAAACCCCAAAACAACCCCAAAGAGGACAAATTTACCAATCATTGGAATATGTGGCTAAAACGAAAGGTATTTGGAAGTAGAACACAAATCTGATCTGATCTGATATCAACATTCAGTGAAAAGTGTCTATAGGGCAACTTCTCCCCAAAGAGGACAAATTTACCGACCATAGAAATATGCGACTCAAATAAAAGGTATTTTAATATGGGGCTCAAACAAATTATATTTGAAAGTAGAACACGATGCTAATATTTTTTTAGGGCCAGGTGTTTGGGGGACCACCTCACACCCCAAAACACCGCTAAATCGTACATATTTACCGACAATGGCAATATGGGGCCAAAATAAAAGATATTGGGGAGTAGAGCACGAAATTGAGACCAACTTTCAGGACCAAGTTTTTTAGGGCCAACCACTTCCCCAAAAGACCCCCAAACAGGACTTATTTAGTGATGATGGCAATATGGGGCTCAAATAAAAGAATTTGGGAATAGAATATGAATCTGACATCTAAGTGTGGGACCAAGTGTTTGGAGGACACCTCATCCCATAAATCAATGGCAGTATGCAGTTTAAATAAGTGGTATTTGAGAGTAGACCACGATGCTGAAACCTTTTTAGAGCTAAGTACATGGGGACAATCCCACGCCTAAATCGGACATATACAGGGTGGCTGATGAAAGCCGCTACCAAAAAAAAATGTAATAACTTTTTTTCTATTTAATAATAATAATTTAATAATTAATTTAATTAATTAATTAATTAATTTAATTAATAATAATTTAATAATTAATTTAATAATTTAATTTAACATGAATAAAAGAAAAATGTATTCCATACACCGAAAAAAAAATGTAGCAATATTCATCATTGTAGCAATATTCATCAGCCACCCTGTAGGAAGCACAAAAGAGATGAGCTGACTTATGCAGCCATCAATATCGGCTGTGCATCCGGTAGGATTCCACCAGATCATCGGTCCCAAGTGGAGGATCTGGTTAACGATCGGATTTCCGAACATGTGTGGAACTCTGTAGAGGGTCCACCCATACAAATGATGAGCTGAGAGTATAGAGAGGATATCTTTACGCTGCGCTTTGCGTCGACGGAATGTATTGATACCGTCAAACAACACGTCAGAGGTATACACTCTTCCTGGGAGGGCGCAAAGCTCGAGAAAGAGTGAGAAAGTTGGATATCCCCCAGCTCACAAAGGCTGCGGTCTTCATCAAGGGACAGGACAGTAAATTTGCGACGAAACGCATGTTGAGATTCTTCGGCAAACAAAACCAAGGTTTGGACGCAGAGAAGTGGGAGGTCTTCCACAGGGGGAGAAGGAGGAAGGAACTCTCTTTGTAGTTAGCATTGATCAAGTCTCCGTGACAAGTTTGGCTAAGACTTAAGGCATGGCGCACTACGGGAGCAAAGCTGTCTTTTTAAGATTGGGAAGACTAGGATAGGCAGTAATCCTCATATTGAGACATTCGACCGTGTAGTGGCAGGTGACTCAACACCGCCCAACAAACAAGGGGCCGACAATGAGATATTCACGGCATCTCTCAATATTGGAAAGACTAGGATAAGCAAAGATTCTAATACTAACACATCAGGCAGTGCAGTGGCGAGAGACCCAACACAGCCTAACGAACAGGAACCCGATGACGGTCCCATCACAGACTTAAAGATTCGGAATACTGGGGTAGGTAAAGATCGTAATATTGAAACATTAGGCAGCGCAACGACAAGAGACTCAATGCAACCCAACGAACAGGGAGCCGATGATGGTACCATCACCTACTCCCAAGAAGCCCATTTACTTAAGATTTGGAAGGCTAAGATAGGCAAAGATTCTAATATTGAAACATCAGGCAGTGCAGGGAATAGAAACCCAATACAGCTTAACGAACAGGGAACCGACGATGGAACCATTACTGACTTTATAAAGGATCGGAAGACTAGACTTGGCAAAGAACCTAAAACGATGACATCAGGCAGTACAGTGACAGGAGAGTCAATGCAGCCTAAAGAACAGGGAGCAGACGATATGATCATCACCTACTCCCAAGATGCCCATTTACTGGGGGACCAATGATTGAGGTAATCCAGGTAAACCTCCACCGGAGCGAGACTGCTACACACGCCTTATTGCCTTAATTCAGGAGCCATGGACGACCCGGAAGAAAGTTTCTAGACTGAACTATATCGCCCTGCGTTATTTGTCATAAAAATTTCAATTATATTTTTTCCTCAGAGTTGTCAACGTCATATGCAACAGTGGTGAGACAGGGAGACGGTGGAGCATACCTGGAATAACTTTATCTGCCTTTCGACTCTCCGACACCGCCACACACGTCGGAGCTGCAACGGCTGGGGAGGAAAGCAAAACAGACAGGACACGATGTACTAATAGGGTGCGATGCAAACTCTCACCACTTGGTACTACCCCACATTTCGTGGGGTAGTACCAACACTAATAAGCGGGGCCAAGCTCTGGCAAAGTTCTTGAATACTAACGACCCAATAACACTTAATATTAGTAAGACCGCTACCTTTGTTAATAGGATTAGGGAGGAGTTATTAGATGTGACGATATGTTCGGAAAATCTAATCGAAGAGGTTCAGGATTGGAGTGTCTTCATGGAACACTCTTTCTCTGACCATCGCTACATTAGGTTTAGAATAGCATGGCCAGCGCCGAATCCGATAAGCTTCCGGAATAAGTTGAAAACTAACTGGACAAAATTCGGAAAGCTACTCAGAAGAAGACTTGGGCAAGATAATTTAGATTGTCGAAGCATAGAAGACATTGACGAAAATGTCAACAGGATTACGACTGCACTGGTGGGGTCCTTCGAAGATAGTTGTCCTCTTCGGAAAGGAAATCAGCCCAAGAAAACCCTGAATGACCGGGGAGATTCGCAATATTGAGAAAGAGAACGTTCTAAAAAAGCTGAAGTTTATTGGGATGTGTATTACACACGGCTCAAGGAATAAAATAAAATAACTAGAGCGATAAAACGTGCCTGCTGGAAGCTTTTCTGCGAACAGGTCGATAGCGTTAATGACGCCGCCAAGTTAAAAAAGTTTCTCTCAAAAACCCATGTCCAAACTGAAACTTTAGTAGAGGACATGGGAGTGAGGGCAGAGACAACGGAGGGCATGTTGAGGCTTTCGATGAAAACCCATTTTCCACAGGATACGAAGGGACTCATCGAGACAACGGAATCTTGAATAATGACGTTGATCGAAGGTTTATAATTACAGAATTTATGGTGAAGGAATCCTTGAGGAGCTTCAAACCATTTAAGTCACCCGGACCTGATGGAATATTTTCGGATTTACTACAGAAAGAGGCAGACTATCTGGCGCCTCGTCTGGCCAAAATCTTCAGAGCGTGCCTAGGACTTGCATATACGCCTAAAGCCTGGCAGGAGGCAAGGGTGGTATTTATACCCAAGCCCGGCAAGCCAAATTATGCGACGCCAAAAGCCTACAGACCCATAATTCCTTACCTCCTTTGTACTCAAAACCATGGAACGTTTTGTGGGCACCATGATAAAGAGTAGGACATTCAGCGAACTGCTCAAATACAAACAGCATGCCTATGTCAAGGGAAGGTCGTTAGATACTGCCCTGCACGTTTCGAATCCTGGCGAGACCATCAGAAAAAATTTTCAGCGGTGTTTTCTCCTCCTAATGCTGGCAACATTTGTGAGGTACTGTGCCATGTAAACCTTCTCTCCAAAGAGGTGTCGCACTGCGGCACGCCGTTCGGAATCGGCTATAAGAAGGAGAACCCGTTATCATTGAGCTTAAATTTGAATCGGACTGCACGGGCAAACTTGGTATGTGAGAAGTTTGCCCCTGTTTCTTTGTGGAATGTTCATGGATTGCAATTATATGATCAAAGTCTCTTAGCGCAATTATCTTTCGTTAGATGAGTCTCAGATGGTTTCAAAAATTCCGGTTTTTGTGTTGCCTTTAAAATTTCTAATTGGTTATAATTATTAATTAAGCCTTGGGTATTTGTAGATATTGCACTTATTATCTTTGGATGTTTAGCGCTCAAGCCGATTCTCCTTTTTTGGCATTTAATCTATTGATAAAAACCTCACAATCTTTACTACTTTTAAGCTGATTTTCATCAAGTCCTATATTTAATTTTTGTTCGTCTGCATATGGTTTATACACTTCATAATTCTTTCTTTATAGATCTCCTTCGATTTATGTTCGCCATGATGTCCGTGAAGATAAATTTGAATATAACTTAGCCAAGACACAAACCTGATGGAGCTATGTTAAGTGATAAACAGAGCACTGTTAACTAATTTTCAATCGCATTTTAAATAAAAAAAAATCATTTTTTAGCATTTTCTCACCAAATATTTTCTAAAACCACTTGCTAAAGAATTTATCTACAACTATAAAATGCTTAATAACAGCTAAACCCTCAAACCTCAATGCCAACAATATTTTTTGAAGACCTATATGACCCATTTTTAAAACGGCAATGCAGTGCACTCGTCATAGATAGGTGATACAAACTAATACCAGAATTAGCCCCTACCAAGAGCTATTAGAATCAGAAGTTCTTATATTCAAATTGTATTTCAGATCGGAGATATTTCGCCCCAAAAGTTATATTTGAATTTAACATAATGGCCCACTGTGCTGGACTGGTCATAGATAAGTGATACAAACTAGTACCAGAATTAGCCCCTACCAAGAGCTATCAGAATCAGAAGTCCTCATATTCAAATTGTATTTCAGATCGGAGATATTTCGCCCCAAAAGTTATACTTGAATTTAACATAGTGACCCACTGTGCTGGACTGGTCATAGATAGGTGATACAAACTAAAACCAGAATTAGCCCCTACCAAGAGCTTTTAGAATCAGAAGTCCCCATATTCAAATTGTATTTCAGATCGGAGATATTTCGCCCCAAAAGTTATATTTGAATTTAACATAATGGCCCACTGTGCTGGACTGGTCATAGATAGGTGATACAAACTAATACCAGAATTAGCCCCTACCAAGAGCTTTTAGAATCAGAAGTCCCCATATTCAAATTGTATTTCAGATCGGAGATATGTCGCCCCAAAAGTTATATTTGAATTTAACATAATGGCCCACTGTGCTGGACTGGTCATACATAGGTGATACAAACTAATACCAGAATTAGCCCCTACCAGGAGCTATTAGAATCAGAAGTTCCCATATTCAAATTGTATTTCAGATCGGAGATATTTCGCCCCAAAAGTTATATTTGAATTTAACATAATAGCCCACTGTGCTGGACTGGTCATAGATAGGTGATACAAACTAATACCAGAATTAACCCCTACCAAGAGCTATTAGAACCAAAAGTCCCCATATTCAAATTGTATTTCAGATCGGAGATATTTCGCCCCAAAGTTATATTTGAATTTAACATAATGGCCCACCGTGCTGGACTGGTCATAGATAGGTGATACAAACTAAAGGGTGATTTTTTTGAGGTTAGGATTTTCATGCATTAGTATTTGACAGATCACGTGGGATTTCAGACATGGTGTCAAAGAGAAAGATGCTCAGTATGCTTTGACATTTCATCATGAATAGACTTACTAACGAGCAACGCTTGCAAATCATTGAATTTTATTACCAAAATCAGTGTTCGGTTCGAAATGTGTTCAAATTTTGACAAATTTTGTTCAGCGATGAGGCTCATTTCTGGTTGAATGGCTACGTAAATAAGCAAAATTGCCGCATTTGGAGTGAAGAGCAACCAGAAGCCGTTCAAGAACTGCCCATGCATCCCGAAAAATGCACTGTTTGGTGTGGTTTGTACGCTGGTGGAATCATTGGACCGTATTTTTTCAAAGATGCTGTTGGACGCAACGTTACGGTGAATGAACACATTTCGAACCGAACACTGATTTTGGTAATAAAATTCAATGATTTGCAAGCGTTGCTCGTTAGTAAGTCTATTCATGATGAAATGTCAAAGCAAACTGAGCATCTTTCTCTTTGACACCATGTCTGAAATCCCACGTGATCTGTCAAATACTAATGCATGAAAATCCTAACCTCAAAAAAATCACCCTTTAATACCAGAATTAGCCCTAGCTATTAGAACCAAAAATCCCCATATTCAAATTGTATTTCAGATCGGAGATATTTCGCCCCAAAAGTTATATTTGAATTTAACATAATGGCCCACTGTGCTGGACTGGTCATAGATAGGTGATACAAACTAATACCAGAATTAACCCCTACCAAGAGCTATTAGAACCAAAAGTCCCCATATTCAAATTGTATTTCAGATCGGAGATATTTCGCCCCAAAAGTTATATTTGAATTTAACATAATGGCCCACCGTGCTGGACTGGTCATAGATAGGTGATACAAACTAATACCAGAATTAGCCCCTACCAAGAGCTATTAGAACCAAAAATCCCCATATTCAAATTGCATTTCAGATCGGAGATATTTCGCCCCAAAAGTTATATTTGAATTCAACATAGTGACCCACTGTGCTGGACTGGTCATAGATAGGTAATACAAACTAATACCAGAATTAGCCCCTACCAAGAGCTTTTAGAAGCAGAAGTCCCCATATTCAAATTGTATTACAGATAGGAGATATTTCGCCCCAAAAGTTATATTTGAATTTAACATAATGGCCCACTGTGCTGGACTGGTCATAGATAGGTGATACAAACTAATACTAGAACTAGCCCCTACCAAGAGCTTTTAGAATCAGAAGTCCCCATATTCAAATTGTATTTCAGATCGGAGATATTTCGCCCCAAAAGATATATTTGAATTTAACATAATGGCCCACTGTGCTGGACTGGTCATAGATAGGTGATACAAACTAATACCAGAATTAGCCCCTACCAAGAGCTTTTAGAATCAGAAGTCCCCATATTCAAATTGTATTTCAGATCGGAGATATTTCGCCCCAAAAGTTATATTTGAATTTAACATAATGGCCCACTGTGCTGAACTGAATTGCTATTTTATCACTTAAAAGATTTTGTATATTTTTTTGTAAATTTAGCACACAAACATCTTCAATTTTGTAATTACACAAATTTTTTTATGTAAAGTCTGGTACTACGTTTTTTTTACGGAAAAATTTCCGAAAATCATTCTTTCGGTGGTTTGACAAGGTTGATTTTTTTGGGTTTCTTAGGCCAATATGTTGCCATTTACATACAAAAAAATTATATGTATGGCATCATATGTTTTTGTAATTTCAACCAAAACCCACCCCTTCGTAATTAAAATATAATGAAACACAAAACAATTTAAAAAGGGACAAATGCAGAATTTATTTGTGAAAAAAATTAGTTTTTGCAGTATTTTCACTGTTATAAGTTTAATGAGCACAACTTTCCAAAAGCCTTTGTCAGCATCTTCGAATTTTATCCAAATATTGTTGTTGTAATTGCAATATACTCAGTTACAATTAGAAGTTTGACGATCGCGTTTATTTTGCGTAAGAAAATGACTTGTCGCACAGCGACTGTGGTTGTGCTCTCAATGGACGTCCCGAAATGTAAATTTTCCCTAGATGAAAAAACAAGTTATGACGAAACAAACACATTTCGGCAAATTTTTCCGTTTTTTTTTTATGGAGTTTCAACGCGAAAACCGAATATAGTACCGGCCTTAAGGGGTTACCATTTTTTTAGGAAAATTCACTGAAAATTGTTGGCAACGTTACGAATTTTTTGTAAAAATGTGGCAACATTTTCAGAGAGAAGAAAATATATAGAGCGACGCTGCCAAAGTAGAATAGAATCTATTTCAGCGTTATGACGCTAGACTCTGACGTTTTTTTGCTTTTCCATATTAAATGCATGAAAAATAACTCGACGCTGACACTTGACTCTCTGATTTTGTTAAGAGTTAAGACTCTCATCATGGATTTCTCTCATTCCATCGTCAATATTGTGCATTTATTGGAAGCAAACATCGCACATATAGCGCAAATTTCTGTTTGTTCCCAGACAATCCGCTGTATATGCATCTACTATGTCAGAACTTTTGTTTTCGCAATGAAACACTTTTGCACACATGCCACTGCATCTAATGCCTGTCTCTCCTCTTATTGGTTTTCTGCATTTATTGATTCAACCATTTCTGATCGATAATTATTTTTAATTTGGGAAGTATTTATGTTAGTTTTCATCAAAAACTTATAATGTACATATGTATATGTTTATCTTTTGGTTAATCAAAAGTCGCTATCTTTTAATTGATGTTTTGTATTTTTAATTAAATTTTTTCACTGATCTCGATACTTTATGACTCTTTCTCAATGGTCGTATATCATATGTATCTAATATCATAGGCACTCAAAATTTAAGCAAGAGCCGTTGTCGCCCGGACTCTAACTGAGACTATCCACTCGATACCGCTGATTGTCCCAACTGCAGTTGCAGCTACTCCGTGCTCAAAGCATCCCATTATCCGCAAGCTGTGGACGCGTCCGGTAGCTCTCAGCTGAGCTTCTCGTGATAACTACATATGACCACCACACAAATCGGAGCCCAAAGTTCCAGCCTTTGTGGTGCATGTGTCGGGGTATACATCTTGCACGTCTGCATCAATCCTTGCTCTGTAGGAATTGAGATGGCTGCATCTGCTGGAACGTAATTGAGCCAGAACTACTCTGGTTTGCCGGGGGAGGTAAATTTCTTCAGGTGCAACTGGAGGCGGTCGTTCTACAAGGACTTCATTCACCCGGTAGCTATTTACCGCATCTACTACCCTGTCTGCATGAATGTTGTCTAGACCCGTATGATATGCCGCTTAATCTGCAGGTTCTCTCTTGTAGCGCTGAACCTCACGCTCTAGTTCATGTGGATCTACATTAAGGCTTCTGGGCGGTGGATACCTATCCACAAGATGATAACTTGGATGGCCTCTGCGATAATACCCCAAAAGGTATTGCTTAGACAGCATGTAGTTATGTCTTCGCACTGGTAGGATCTTTGTCTCCTGGTGGAGGTGGTCCACATGAGAACTGAGAAGACAGCCCGTCGCAATTCGAAGGGCGGCATTCTGACAGATCTGAATATCATTCCACTGCGTGTCACACAGCTGACGAGACCACACTGCCGCTGCATAACATACCACAGACTGGCCAATTGCTTTGTACGTGGTCAACAAGATTTCTTTGTCTGCACCCCAAGTGCTGCCAGCAAATAACTTGAGGGCCTTGTTTCTACTTTTGACTTTATCGCAAATTGCTGTGGCATGTGGGGAGAATGTGTAAGAGCTAAATGTGACGCCAAGTATTTTGGGACTCTTGAATCACTCGGAATCATTTCTCAATCGACCATCACAGTCAGCCCGGCATTCACCTAACGCGTATTTGTAGGGAACAATGTGGCTGGAGATTTGGTGGTAGATATCTTTAGATTTCTTGCAGCGAAATATGAGATTGAGGTAGACGTTCAACCTATCATCAACAATGCCATGATCGTACAATCGTCCGCATATGACACGATCTCTATGCCGTCTGGAGGGGGTGGAATGGAGGATATGTAGAGGTTAAACAGTACCGGAAATATCACCCCGCCTTGGGGAACTCCGTTTCACTCTACGGTGCTTCGGCTTCTTATCCCTAAATTCCGCAAATGACTGGCGACCACACAGATAATTTGCGACCCATCGTTTCAGGCCTGGCTGGAGGGACGTATTGGCGAATGCCTTTGATAGGTCCAGTGCCACGAGGATCGTCCTATCACATGGCCTTGGCTGATTGAAGCCACGGCAAATATGTGCGGTGATGGCATGCAAAGCAGATGTTGTGCTATGCAGTCCATCTTGATGCTCACCGAATGGAAATTCTCCTACGAGGCTCGGGAGGAGAAACGCCTAAAGCGTCTTTGCTACTGGTGAAAGAAGGGAGATCGGTCTGTACGACTCTCCCAAACTCGGGTCCTTTCCAGGCTTCAGTAGCGGGATCACTCTGCCCATTTTTCAGACATCGGGAACTATAAATGTACTCAACTCCAGGTGAATCCAGATTCTTCAACATCAATGTAGAGATTCCGTCGGAGCCCAACGCGTTAGATGATTTGGCGCCACGGATGACATTCGTAACTTCGTCCACGGTAAATTGTGATAGCTGTTCATCGGCTCGGAGACCACGAATACGGCGAATGGCTCTCCTCCTAACGCTCTCTCTCGGGATGCACAATAAATTGAGGTGTGAGCGTGCCACTCGCTTCATGTCTATCGCGTGCACTTATTTTTAATATGGCTTGCAGCTGTGATTGTGTACAAGGTACAGGTCGCAAATCTTCATCCCATCGTCTACAAATTTATTACAGATATCTTTTTTGGCCTAGAGAAAATCTATTGAAATTGGAAGAAATTGGTTTAGATTTTGATATAGCTCCCATATATATGTTCGTCCGATTTGGACTAATATTGCAATAATAACGTCATTTGTAAACTGATTTGTGTGAAATCTAATAGAAATCGGTTCAGGTTTAGATTAAGCTTCCCTATATATGTATCTCCTTATTTTCACTTTTAGAGCCTTTGTAAGCGCATTATTAATTAAATTTTTTAATTATATTTGGCAATGCTGTTCTAAAATGAAAACGTTAAATGTTTATAGTACCAAATGTAGAGAAGTTATTGGTTGTATTCCATGGACAGGGACATGGACAGATTGAGAAATAAAGTCAAGTAGCACAGTATAATAAGTTAAAATCATATAATCGATATCTTTAGATCTGAAAATTTCATTCCAATGAACAGATGAGAGTAGTGAGTTAAGTTTGATGTTATCAGTTTTAGCAAAACAGTACACTTTTTTAATTGCTACATCTCTTTCAACTTTAAGAGTGGGATAGGATACAAGTTATTTGAATGTCGGATGATGTCTATCCTCAGGACATTTATCATGTTTCAATTTTTTTAACAACTTTTATACCTTGTTCTTGTTTTTTGCCATTTAATGTTTTATATTTTAAGAAATAATCGTCAAATGTTTACTCAAATTAAACAGCTGAAACAAAACACTCGTTTTCGAAAATTCCCTAGTTTTCTTGCGTTAACCGTTAAGCCTTTTCAAATCAACTAACACTGAAAATCCGAGTTTGTTTATTCTTTCAAATGTAACCAGTTTTTGCTTCTCCTGTAAAGATTCTGTTTAATGATTTATGTTTTTTTGGATGGCCGCTTGGGAGGAATAATGCCTCAAGCGTCTTTGCTACTGGTGAGTGAAGGGAGATCGGTCTGTACGACTTCCCCAAACTAGGGTCCTTTCCAGGCTTCAGTAGCGGGATCTCTCTGCCCATTTTCCAGACATCGAGAACTATAAGAGTGTCCAAAGACAGGTTGAGGACAGTATTAAAGTTCGCAACTCCAGGTAAATCCAGATTCTTCAGCATCAGTGTAAAGATTCCGTCGGGTCCAATGCCTTGGATGATTTGGCGCCACGGATGACATTCGTAACTTCGCCCACGGTAAATTGTGATGGCTGTCTATTGGCTCGGAGACCACGGATACGGCGAATGGCCCTTCTCCTTGTCCTGTCACTATCGGAATGCACAATAAATTGACGGTTGAAAAAACCTGGCACATCTCTTCGAATCAGTCACGATTACGTCTCCCAAAGTGATTGAGTTCCTGCCATCCCGTCTACCGGGGTTCGGAAGTGACTTAACAGTAGACCACCGCTTGCCTAAACTGGTGCCTAAGTTACATTGCTCCAAGTGTTCCAGCCACAAATTCCGCTTAGTTGTTGTTGTTGTAGCAGTGTGTAGTACACTGAGGCGGCAGCCCCTGCCGATGAAGAAACTCCTCGGTCAATCTGGTACGTACAATCGGCTGCCATGGGATTGGCCAAATAGTAGAACACTTACGTCGGGCTTGTAAGCACGGCCATTAATTGGGACACAGCCACCAACCAGCGGTATATACACTTTGAATGCCTCTATCTCGGCAGTGAAATGTACCACTCCATGCAACGGTTACACATCACCGCCATCGACCGATGATGGAGGCGGTTCTGTCAAACCAAACAGAACCAGGGTGCTTAGCTTTTGGTCGACACTATGATTCTAAAGTAGAGTTATAAGCCGAAAATTTAGAAAAAAAATGTTCAGAAGGGGAAACTTCTCCCACTTGTTTGGTTACTTTTCGTTGCCGATAAACTTTCAAAAGGCTTTACAATTTTTACTGTTATTTTGAAAAAAGTTGAATTCGTTTCCACAGCGTTAATGAAAGCACCTTCAATGTCAAAAAATGCTACCATTGTTTATTCCTTGGCACCGAGATATCCTCTATGAATCCGATTAGCTTGTGAGGGGCTGTTTCAGTGGTCTTGCCCTACAAAATGTTTGCTGTTGTCGGATTAGGCGATCTCCAGAAATCTTTGCCTAAGGTATATTTCTGTCAACCTTTCAGTTTTGCTTTAAATCTGTTTATAACCAGTGCTCCGTCTTGCGTAGCAGTTTGATAGCGTCAAGCTATTCGCAAATGACACCTGCATCAGAAACAACATCTAAGAATGCTTTTTATGTTCTCGACAGGATTCGAACTCACACGTTTTATGTTATAGACGTATTTTTGGACCTACGCACAAGGGTAGCTGCAAATGCAAATTCTGCCCATGAACATTCCATTAAGGAACAGGGCCAACTTCTCACATATCAATGAGTGCTGTCCGATTCAAGTTTTTAGCTCAATGATAAGGGGCGTCTATAGCAGAGTTCGAGCGGCGTGCCGCAATACGGTCCTATGGACCAGAACGAGCTTACTTATCTTTAGGAGTTTAACGAGGATCGCTTTCTCCACATGCAATGTGGCTAGGAGCCAGTCTACCATACATAACTTGCAACTCAACCGGGGATACATTATGTTAATTAGTTTGCCAAAAGTTACTTCACCGTTATTAATTTGTGTATGGTTTATGGTTTGTAAATATAATTAAGGCTTCTTCAAATAGCATCAAACAATTATATATTAAAAAAAAAATATTTTTTTAAACAAACCCGTCTCATTGCACAAATAGAATCCTTGGTGTTTTTAGCATTACTCCTCTGACGCTGCACTTGAAAATTAGGATCGGCGCACTCAGCTTGTTTGAAATCATTCTCCTTCCATTTATTTACATAGTATCTGTACGTTTGATAAACAAATGGTATTTGATTTCGCTGATATAGCAGCGACTCCAAAATTGCGTTCACAACTTCAACCATTGATCCAGCCGTCAAGACGTCCACTCCAATGTTTAAATTTAACTGCACATTAACCGACGGCATTTATACGCAAACAAATATTTAACGGAAGTACGGGAATAATTCAACTATTTCACTGATTCCTTATTTAAGTTCATGACCGCCAACGCTGAG
Source organism: Stomoxys calcitrans (assembly GCF_963082655.1). Taxonomy (NCBI): domain Eukaryota; kingdom Metazoa; phylum Arthropoda; class Insecta; order Diptera; family Muscidae; genus Stomoxys; species Stomoxys calcitrans. The sequence goes on along the minus strand of NC_081553.1, from coordinate 144,295,890 downwards.
CTAGGGATTCCAAAGTCGACTAATCGATTAGTCGACTTTGTGTAAAAAAGGCGAAGTCGACTTTCAAAGACTAAAAAGTCGAATAATCGATTTTAAAGTCGAATAGACGAACAAAACTACAAAGATACATGTTTGGCTTTGTTCATGGCAAAACATTTAAAGGTTGTCTCAGTTGTACAACAACCACAAATCATCATGGCGAAACAATTAAAGGTGGTCTCATTTGTATAACAACCACAATTATATGGTGCAATCCGTCCCCTTGTCATCGAGCTGATCGACGTTTTGGCGTAATCCACCATCTGGCCATCAACTAAGTAAAATTTTTAATTTCATTTTTTTTTTCAATAATGGTTAGTGCCATGACATAAGTACCAGGTAGTGTACCGTAAGCAGCTGAGTACAACTTTTTATAGCGAGTTTTAGTTGTGTGTGTGCATTCTAGTTAAGAACCATAACACACACACACAGCTATAAAAAGTAATCGCCTAAAAATATTGCAAAAAACGAATATAGTACCAACCTTAACCTATGACAATATTTTACAACGAATGGTTATCTGACCAATATAGAACTATTATTGTCTTAATCTATTGCATTACTTTTATAGAGAATACTACTTGCAAAAAAATGAGAAAGTGTTATGTTGAATTAAAAAAAAAAACATTATTGAGAGTGCGTTATATGCTCGCTGCTAACGGTGTCGCGACAGACATGGGCTGTCAATAAATATAAATAACAAAGCAAAATAACAAAACACTTAAAACTAGATAATAAGGAATGTTCATTGACATCAATTGCTACTGACATGCAACGAGAACATGAATGTTAATACATGTGTGGATATGTAAATAAGGTACAATTGGTTTCAGTATACTACAATTTAAAAGGCGGTCTCACGCGAACAGCTGTTAACAGCCGGCCAGGTTTGACGGTATTAAGATGACAGATTTTTTTTGCTTTCTCTTTTTTATTATCTTCTTTCTCGCATATTCTCTGCTCATGAACGGATACGTATACACACACGCACACAAATTTCATTGTGTGTGTTGGCAAACGTCGATCAGCTTGATGACAACATGGCGGATTGCACCATATGATTTGTAGTTGTTGTACAAATGAGACCACCTTAATTGTTTCGCCATGAGGAAAGGAATACGCACTAATGTATATGTATCACAGATGTTGTTGTATGTAAATGAATACCAAACAAATGTTCAGTCAAAACAAAAAAACTAGAATGTGAGTCATTTGATGAAGAAAAGTGTGGATACAAAGTGACGCAAAATTTGCAGTTTTATATAGAAAGTATTTGAAAATTTCTTATTAGTACTCTTATAATGTTTGCTTATGCCCTTCCTTGGGGCTTTGAGCTCGAAAACTTCCAACTTCTTGGTCACAGTTTGGGACATGGTGAACCAAATTGGAAAGCCGTAAAGAAGAACCGATCGAATCGCCACATTGTACAACAGCAGCTTCGTTTGTTGTGGTAGGTATTTATTATTAAAAAGATATGAAAACGCTTTTTCGCTTTTTGCAGATCAAGTCTCGCATGTTTGTTAAATATCAAAAGTTTGTCAAAATTGATGCCCAAGTATTTAATGCTTGCTTTGAATGGGATTTCAATACCATCAAGTGAGACTTGCAGACATTTGCTTTCAGCATATAATATTGCCTGTGAGTTTAAAGCAGTGTGGCGAAAATCGTATAGAAACATGTTGAAAAGGAAAGGCGCCATCACATTTCCTTGAGGAACGCCGCTCCTAACAGTGCCCGATAAAGATAAAACATTCTTTCATTCTCATTCTTAATGGAGAGTGATCCGAGAAGGATAGCAACGATGAAATCTCGACATTTCCAACACAATTGTCTACAAGGCGCGAGCTTACTAGGAAACGGTCACGGAAAGATGGACCATAAGAATATGACGGTGAAGTATCACAAAACCGAACGACATTCAATAAATTCTCATTCAGCCAACGATGGAAGACTTTCCCGTTCGCGTTATCCATAGTATCAACCCAAGATTGGCTTCTCAAATACAAATCACCGCCAAGAATATAACCATCAAGGTTAGGTTAGGTTTAAGTGACTCTTGTAATTAAAAATTCACGGGATTGACAAATTTATTTTAGTAAAAATTAATTTGAAGATTTATTAAACGAACAGAATTCAAAGGTGGGTTATTTAAAACTGACAAGAAAAAAAAAAATATTTCTATACACCAATGCAAGGAAAACAAAACGTACTTGATTAAAATAATATATGTATAGGAAAAGCATACTTGATTAGAATAATAACTAAACAAGTAAATATCGATTGGAGTATTTCTACAACACCCCCTCTCAATCGATTATTCCAGCTTCAACTCGTAGCTTCTGAAATTTATTGGTATCCAAGGATTTGGTAAATAAATCCGCCAACTGTTTTTCTGATCTTATGTGTTCGACCACTATGTTTCCATTCATAATGTTGTCTCTAACAAAGTGGTGCTTGATGTCAATATGCTTTGCCCTTAAGATGTTGCCAGTGAATTTCATTTGGGTTTTCTTGAAATCGACCTAAATATCCAACATGGTAACAAATGTCAGGTCTAGAGCATACCATAATATACATTAAACTCCCTAAAAGTTGCCGATAGGGTAGATTCGGGTTTGTTGGAGATTCACCTTTTTGCAATTGCAAGCCTTTCTCAATGGGAGACTTTACAGGATTACATTCTGTCATCCCAAACTTATTCAGGATTTTGGAAATGCTTGCTTCTTGCGATATGCTTAATTCTCCATTACATAAATCCATATTCATACCTAGAAAATGTTTTAAAGGACCGCAATCTGACATTTCAAAATGTTTTGATAGTTGAGTTTTTAAGTCCATTATTCGATTGATATTATTTCCAACCACCAATACATCGTCAACATATAGTATAAGAATAAGAACACTGGCTTTATCGGTATCCATTTTAAAATACAGGCAATAATCGTGCCTGGATCTTGAAAATCCTAGTGATTGAAGAAACACGTTAAATTTCTCATTCCAGCATTTAGGAGCTTGCTTCAGGCCATACAAAGATTTTGCCAATTTGCACACCAGACCAGGGTCTGCTTTGACGCCGTGGGGAATTTCTATGTATATATCCTCCTTTAAATCTCCATGTAAAAAAGCTGTTTTTACATCTAGTTGGTGAAAGTGATAACCGTGACGAACACCAATGGCTAATGCAATTCTCACAGTTGTTAGCTTAGCAACGGGGGCATAGGTTTCCCAGTAGTCAATGCCATGTTTCTGGAGAAAGCCTTTCGCAACTAATCTTGCCTTATATTTTGTAAGATTCCCATTACAGTCTTCCTTAAGTTTAAAGACCCATTTTGTCTTCAAGATTTTTGCACCTACTGGAGGCTTAACCAAATCCCAGACATGATTTTTCTTCATAGAATTCAATTCGTCATTAACAGCCTGCATCCAGCTATCGGTATCATCTCTATTGAAGATTTCGTTGAAACTTTCGGGTATATTATTTTGAACCACATTCGCCTCATGTCCAGTTATATAGTCCATAAATTTCATTGGAAATTGTTTAATTCTTAGGCTGCGTCTTTTTCCTATATCCGGGTCGTTTTCTTCAGCTGAATTTTGGCTATCATCTTCATCAGACGTTACTTCATTCTGTTCATTCATTTGTGCAATTGGTTCTTCAGATTCCGCTTTGTTGTTTGCACTATTCTCTTCAGCAGACACAGCATCATTACCGTCTTCCCTCTCTTGCTCGTGGATGCTCCAAATTATTTTGGGTTCACTTGATTCATTAACGAGACCTTTGTACGGGAAACAATTTTCGTCGAATTTAACATCTCGAGCCAGTATTACCTTTCTTGCTTGCATATCCCACAGCCTGTATCCATTTGGAGCGTAGCCAATAAAAATTGTTTTCTTGCTTTTCGAATCCAATTTCTTTTGGCATTTATCTGGTATCCAAGCATATGCTTTTGTACCAAAGATTCTTAATTTATCATAATTTGGCTTATTCCCAAACCACTTTTCTGTCGGTGTTACCATTTCATTTAAAGCCCTTGTTGGTATTCTGTTTATAACATACACGGCGGCAAGAGCTGCTTCGTTCCAAAGAAATTTAGGAACTCCACTGTCCAATATCATGGCTCTTATCTTTTCTGTGACGGTTCTATTGAACCTCTCAGATACTCCATTCTGCTGCGGTGTGTATGCAATGGTGGGTTCAACTTGTATTCCTTTTGATTTGTACCATTCTAGCTGTGCTTTAGACAAATATTCGGTACCTTGGTCTATTGTAAGATTTGATATCTTCACATTAGTGAACATTGTCGTCGCCATGGCCTCATATTCTTTGAATTTCTGAAAGACTTCTGATTTTTTCTTTATGCAGAAAATCATAGCAAAATGGCTGTAGTCATCTATGAATGAAACAAAATATTTGGAACCATCCCAGGCCACAGGAGTTATTGGCCCACATACGTCAGAATGTATCCTTTCAAGTAATCTTGTTGATCTAGACCTAGTTCCATCAAAAGGTTCACGACACTGTTTTGCCTCAGTACATATATCACAGAACCCCAAAACGTTTGGCTTTATGTTTTCCTTTATCAAATTTTGTTGTAATACGTTTTTCATACCTGATGTTCCGATATGTCCAAGCCTTTTATGCCAAATTTCGAAATTGTTTTGATGACAAATGAAAGCACCATTTTCTTTGTGGGTTAAGGTTAATTCATAAAGATTGTCACGCAAGTATGCCGATGCTATTTCTTCGCCATCTTTAAGAATCATAGCCTTATTCTTAACAAAATTTACCTTAAGTCCGGCCTTAGTCAACTTCCTCACCGACAGCAAATTATCTCTCAATGTTGGGGCATAAAGAACATCTTTCATTGTTATATCTATGCCCTTGTTACTCACACCTTGCACAACACCAACATTCTTAGCTACAATTGACTCATTGTCCTTGGCAACATTAATTTCAACTGGATTATCCAGGCTAGACATTGTGCTAAAAATATCTTTATATTTTGCTAGATGGTCACTCGCACCAGAATCCAATTTAAAGACAATTTCAGCTTTCTCTGCTCTGGTTCTATTCCTGTACGCCATAAACGCGACTGCTTTCGTATTTGTCTTTGCAGATCGTGCTTCTCTTTGCCAACAGTCTTTAGATTTAATCGGGGGTTTAAATCGGGGTTTGGCTTTTCGAAAAGCATTCTTCTTACTTGAAAACGCAGCTTTTTCTTCCACATTAGCTTGATCACGATCCAAGAACTTTGCTTCTTCAGAAATGAGTCTCTCTTTCACGATGTTAAATGTCAATTGCCCATTTTCCATATTTTGCATAGCTGTAACCAGGGGGTCATATTTATCGGGCAACGTCAAGAACAGTTGTGCTAAAACGTCACTTTCTTCCACACAAGCTCCGGACAATTTCAGCTTTCGTATTAAATTTTCAAATGCCATTACATGACTTACAATTGAGTCTCCATCATTCATTTTCATCTTGGCCAATTGTTTTCTGATTAGAATTTGATTCGTTACAGACTTCTTCGCGAAAACAGATTGAAGGCTTTGCCACATAGCCTTTGCTGTTTCTTTGTCACGCACAAAACTAATGCAATCCGCATGTAGGAAACTCACTATTCTGTCCATTGCCTTTTTGTCCTTTTTCTTGAACTCAACTTTTTTAGTTGCATCATCTGGAGGGTCGCCGGTGAGAACTTCCAACAGATCCAGAGAGTCCAAATGAATTTTCACTCTAAATTGCCAATCATCAAATCCCTGGCCGTTAAACTGGGGAATTCCATGAACTTCCTTGATTTCGCCCATAACCTCTTGTAATTAAAAATTCACGGGATTGACAAATTTATTTTAGTAAAAATTAATTTGAAGATTTATTAAACGAACAGAATTCAAAGGTGGGTTATTTAAGACTGACAAAAAAAAAAAAAAAAAAATATTTCTATACACCAATGCAAGGAAAACAAAACGTACTTGATTAAAATAATATATGTATAGGAAAAGCATACTTGATTAGAATAATAACTAAACAAGTAAATATCGATTGGAGTATTTCTACAACAGTGACAGACTGCCATTAGACTCACTTAGACGTTTTCGTCCATTGTAATACCACAGGAACAGAAGAAGGAAGATGCCTTCTAGTTCCTACCGTTGATCCATCCAGATCGCTTTAAAAAGCCCAATAATTTGAGAGTGTTCATATCCGCTAAATCAGAGAGGTTCTCAAAGAAATAAGAACCTAAAGTGGAACTCCTTCTAACTGCTAGTGCGGGACACACACACAGAAGGTATTCTATATTCTCTTCTTCTTCGATGTCCCCACAGCTTCTGCAAAAGTCGTTGCTGGCAACCTTCAGTCTGTCAGCATGTTTTCCGATTAGATAGTGACCTGTCATGACGGACACAATGACTGAGACGTCGGTTCCAGCCAATGACAGCAAAGCAGTAGACCTCTTCAAGTCTAGATTATGTCACATAGTTTTGGAATGCTCACAGCCCCCTCTTTGTGACCATTATCATACGTTGTCCTTTGGGCCAGGTCCTGAAAACGTAGCTTACATGTCGCTAGAGGCATGACCCGGCACCCAGACCAGGTGAATTTTAAACTGTTCAGCCATCTCGTTGAGAGATCTGCGACAGTCGAGGGCGGTTTTTGTGTTCAGAAATTCGTTCTCCAGGGATTTAATGCCTGCCTGGTTGTCTGAGAAGATATTTATGCCAATCTTAGCCATTCCATCACTTCCTTGATTGCAAGGATCTCTGCTTGATACACACTGCAGTGGTTGGGTAACCTTTTCGATATGACCAGTTCTAGATCTTTAGAGTACACTCCAAAGCCTATGTAACTTCTATTACCAAGTATATCGCATTTCCAATTGGTTCTATCAGGAATAGTGGTACAGTAATTTTGTAATCCACGCTGCCTGGAACATCGGATATTGTATCAAGGATAACAAAGTGTCCTTAGCCGCCACATGACCAATGAGAAAGATCCCTTAATCTCACTGTAGTCGTCGCTGCAATTTGGGTAGCCACAATGTCCAAAGTCATAAGATGTAGCATTAAATTCAGGGCATCAGATGTTGTCGTCCTCAGTACGGCTGTGGTGAACAAACAAGCCATCCTTTGGATCCGGTTAAGTATTGAGTAGGTGGTGAGTAGGTTTTTCAAGGGCCGTCCACCAGACAACAACACCATATAGCATTATAGGCCTGACAACTACAGTATATACCCAATGCATGACACGCGGTCTAAATCCCAAACTTTTGCCAATGGCTCTCTTGCAGGTGTATAGGGCAAGAGTGGTCTTCCTTGCCCTTTTCAAAATGTTGGATTTGAAGTTCAATTTCCTGTCCAGCAAAACACTCAAGTATTTTGCGCTTTCTGTAAATGGAACATTCTCTCCACCCAAGGAGACAGGTTCCACTGTAGGCAACTTGTATCTCCTGTTGAAAAGAACTACTTCTGTCTTGCACGGATTTATATCCAGACAACTTTCGGTAGCCCACTTTGCTGTTGCACGCAGAGCTTCCTGAACTATATCTATGCTGGGAAATTGTGTAACAATTAAAGTTGTTACACAATTGAAGTAGCTTATTTAAATCGGATTCCATTCTTTGTGGTGTGTAATTGCATGGGATATAAAAAGATCCAACCAAATATCTTCTTAGTGTATTGTCGTAAAAACTTTCAATCTGGGCCAGTACAAATACCAACATCGTTTAGTATTACTCTTTGAAATTTTAATGTATTCTTGATAATTAAAAAAAAACTCATCTATAAAAGAGGGGTTGGCATTCTGTCCATGATTTACAGTGGGTTTCAGCATACTGGTGAAAGATTTCCCAGCTGAAGTATAGAAAAAGTTGACAGCTTTCCTGACATTGTTTACGGCAATAGATTTCTCCTCATCTGATTTCGCTGACTTTCTCTGTTTTGCAGCAACATATTTCTTGTAGATTGGACACCCTTTCCAATTCGATTGATGTCCAGAATCCCCGCAGTTCTTATAGAAAGGATCAAAGGAATCTTCTCGTGTCCTTTGACACTGTCCTGGTTCGTGTTCTTGTGCACATTTTACACAACTATATGCCGAGTTGCAGTTACCGGATACGTGCTCCCATCTCTGACATCTGTGATACTGAATGTCGCCTTTTTTCCTTTTGGGCTTTTCCCAAGAAATTATCTGGTTCTCAATCCCACGGCCATGGGACACATCACCAATCTTCTTCCTCGGACGCAACGTCACAAGACATCTTCTTCTTGACAGAAGAAGATGTCTTAAATTTAGCCCCTTCGGCAACAGTTTCTGGCACAATTCTATCCAACTCAGACTTTATACAAGTGATATCACAATCTGTGTAAAGGCGTCGTATCACTAACGACACTTGTTTCAACTCTTTTGGGGTGAAAGAGGAAGAGTGAATGCTCTTGTCCTTCAACAGAGCCATCATTGATATATGTACTGCAGGGTCAGCAAAGTACAACTTGCGTTTATTCCTGTTTACGTTCTTGAGTTTAAAAGAAAAATCTGGAATTATAGTCTTTAACTTGTCAACCAGTGTCTTCCTCTTTACTTTGGAACTTGGCCTGCTTGAGTATCATCATTCTGAATATTAATATCAGCCAACACGCTGAGAATACCATATGAATTTGGATTCTGTTGCCTATGATTAGTTAATCTCTCGGACAAGTCGGAGATGTCAATATTAAGTGGTGAAAGGGCACTTTCAATACGTTGCCTCTTTCGATCATTTGCTTTGGGTTGAGCAATTGGTGTATGTTTTGGTGTGTTTAGGCACGATTGTATTGATTCCAGAGGAAGACGCAACTTCTTCCTCCAGGCATCTTTATTGCAAGGGCTGCAACTGGATGCCCGAAATTTGATGATTCCAATAAAAAAAGAAACTATGTAAAAGAAAAAAATCAGCAATAAAATATACGTCTGGTTCAGATCAATGTTGCCACTTTTTCTCTTGCCACCAAGCTGATCGACGTTTTGCCAACACACGCAAAGAAATGTGTGTGCGGGTGTGTATACGTGTGTGTTCATGATGCGAGAAAGAAGGTAACAACAAAAAGAATGCAAACAAAAATCTGACATCTTAATACCGTCAAATCTGGCCGGCTGATAACAGCTGCTTGCGCGAGACCACATTTTTAAATCCGCCTTGGGTTTCTTATGTTCCTGCCAGGATTCAAGGAATGAGATTAAGCCAAGCGATCAGCCGACATTACTTTTTTTTTAATTTGACAGTACTTGGCATTGAGGATGTCAACTTGTTCTCTTTTTACATTCATTCTTTGTTTACATTTTCTAATATTTAATGACATTTTCAATAGGTAGATTTGACACCTTAATGATGCTCATGGAGTCTGTCCACTTTATGTTTTTGCAAGTAACCTAACCTTCTTTTAGTGAATCCTGCATTACCACGTGAAGCAGTGTGAAATAGTTGTGATTTCAAATATATAAATTAAATAATTAAAAACGTGGAAAATAAACAAAATATTGAAAAGAGTTCTAAAACTAAACAAACAATTTAATATAAGAGTGTATTTGAATGCAACTCTGAAATTGCAATATTTCGTCAGTTGACAAGTGACTTAACCTTCTAAAATGAACACTGATCAAAATCATTTGATTTTTTCGATGAATGGCGTCTATCGGTTACCGTTAACAAATAAATGTGTATCATTGACAGGTATTGAAAAACTCGTTTTGTGAAGTTAAAAATTCAGAAGTAAAGTATGAAATATAAAAAAAAGAAAATCGATGTACCGTTTTTGGCAAAAGCTGTAATTAACACGATGAGTACGATCAAACCCAATCAAAGAGACAATTTCGAGTATTTTTCTAACGCAAAGTCAAAATCGAATTCACACTGTACCACAAAATCACGTAGTCTGAACCCAATTAACGTTGAAGCGTCAAGTTGTCACGCTGCTGGCCCATGACGATAACGTTAGCGTGTTTTTCCTTAAAGTTTTTGCCCGACCAACGGTAAAACACACTATGACACACACTATTGGGATATGATTACGAACATTTTTGAACATTGACAATCAGCCGTTTACAAAAATTAAGTTTAAATTCCTTAAGAAGTCTTGTTTTTTGTATTTTTAAGTAACCGTTGAGTATAGCGAACGTGTTTTCATTTCGCTCCTCAAAGAAAAACATCTGTATCTCGGAATAGGTACTACCAATTACGAAACATTTTAAAGCCTGTGGTGGTGGCATCGGACCGTAATATGTTGTCCGCCCCTCCTATAGGTGTAGGTGCCATGACATCTGTAGTCGAAAGTAATGCTTCAAACGCACAACCATTCGTTAGACCAACAAATGAAGAAGAGCCGTTAAGTAAAGGCGGTGTTTCCGATTCACACACAGACATCGACAATGTCAGTAAAACAGTCATCGCAGCCGAATCGAGAGATGAGAACAGCGGGATGACAGCTGTAGTGAGCGAGGTGCGAAGCTCGCAAGAAGACCGAGAAAGCAAACCGGAGCGCAAACAAGGAGACTGAGAATTATGCACCAGCAGCGCAATAAGGCGAAAGTTTCACGATGTTGGAAGGGAAGAAACTGATACTTCAAGCTCTACTACAGAAGCTAAAAAGAGAATCAGATCTCCCAAAGAGCATAATATCTCCCAGCAAAGCAATCGGGCGGAAGTGCAGGATGCTGGAAGGGATGGAACTTATGATAATAATCATACTTTAGTATTTTTTGATACTTTTTAAACATTGAAAGTACCATGGTACCCCCGGCGAGTCATTTGGTACTTTTTCGAGAATAAATTTTTTTCATTATTTATGTACTCACATACATTTGTATATTGAGGACTCAAAAAATTTTTAATTCTCTAATTGGCATTAGCATAACTTATCGGCATTAATAAAAACCATTTCGTATTTCTAAAGTATTTCCGTTATATTAGTACTGTGGTCGAAATAATGTTCTATGGGACCATAACTAAGCGCAGTATGCACCTCTGGCGAAATTTTCGTTATCATAAGAAATGCATTGACATATGCTAAACGAAATTTTCGTTACCGGTACCGTTACCGAAAATTTCGCTTGGTACGCAGCTGTAATGAAATTTTCTTTGCAACATGAAATAAAGTTATTTGCGAATAAAAACGATTAATTACAGCACATATACTTTATTAGCCAAAAGTTACCAAAATTATAAATCGATGTTTTTCGCCATCTTGTATTTTACACAACTGTTTTCAGTGGCGACATACTCAGATTTAGAAGAAATAAGAATAATATAGCTCCTTGTTTAAAAGCAGTCTAATGCACAATAAGTTCTAAGGGAGCTTTTTTAAACCCCGTTTACATTGCTCTAAGGGGGCTATCTTAAACCCCGTTTACATGGCACCCTTTAGCTGATTTTATAAAGGGAAAACAGAAAATCGAGCCATTAAATCCGGATTTAAAGAGCAGTGGAAACGGGGTTTTAAGCTATAGTCCGAGTTCCGACTCGGCTGTAACAAGGAGGTATCTTATCAATGATCCAAAACGCCGAGTGGCTTGAAAACTTTTAGTTAAATTTTGATAAGAGGTATCCCAGTGCAGTTCGGACTATCGTTTTTACATTTTTATTGAACTCGTTTCACTCGTCCCCTAAAAATGTAAAAATAAAACCATCACCTACTCCCAAGAAGCCCATTACTTAAGATTTGGAAGACTAAGATTGGCAAAGATTCTAGTATTGACATAACAGGTAGTACAGGGATTGGAAACTCAATGCAGACTTAATAAAGATAATACGATAACATCAAGGAGTACAGTGACAGGAAAGTTAATGCAGTCTAAAGAACAGGGAGCAGACGATCATCACCCACTCCCAAGATGCCCATTTACTGGAGGACCAATGATTGAGGTAATCAAGATAAACCTCCACCCCTCCACCGGATCGAGACTATTACACACGCTCTGATGAAGAAAATCAGTAAGGGCAAGATACATATTGTCTTAGTTCAAGAGCCATGGACGACCCGGAATAAAGTTTCTGAAGTAATCCATATAAGCTACCAATTATTCTTTTCTGGTACTCGTCCGAGGACCTGTGTTATTTGTCATAAAAATTTGAATTATATATTTTCCCCAGAGTTGTCAACGTCGAATGCAACAGTGATGAGGCAGGAGGACGGCGGAGCATACATGGCATCATTTTGTTTGTCATTCGACTCCGCGACACCTCCACCCACATCGGAGCTGCAACGGCTGGTGGGGAAAGCAAAATAGACAGGAAATGAGGTTTAATAGGGTGCGATGCGAACTCTCAACACATTTCGTGGGGTAGGTTCAGCATTAATAAGCGAGGCCAAGCCCTGGCTGAACTCCTTAATAATAACACCATGGTACAATTAAGATGTAGCGTCATTAGCACAAAAACAAAAATGTACCCCCAACTTTTGCCAAGTTGAGTGGCAACTGCCGCAAATTTAAATGTTAAGGTGGTTTTAGAAATAAACTTTGTTTTACAATTTATTTTTTACAAATGTGTTTTATATTTGTATTTTCATCATTATAACACTGTTTCGTTGCTTATTTGTGGAATATCCGATCAAATAGAACATCATTTAAAGATTTTAGGAAAAAAATCGCAGTTGTGCTATCAAGCCTTTGTGTCCGTCATGACAGCTCACTGTCTAATCGGAAAGCATGCTGACAAACTGAAGATTGTCAGCAATGACTTTTGCAGAAGCTGTGAGGACATCGAAGAAGAAGAGACTATAGAACACCTTCTGTGTGCGTGACCCGCACTGGCAGTCAGAAGGAGTTGCACTTTATGTTCTCATTTCTGAGAACCTATCTGATTTAGCGTGAGGGTGAGTCTGACTGCCACCTAAACCTAACCTATCAAGCCTTTGATATTTAAATTTACTGCACGTTATTAGTGCATCCTGTAATAACACTTAATATTGGTAACACCACTACCTTTATTAGTATGATTAGGAAGGAGTTTTTAGATGTGATAATATGTTCGAAATATCTGATAGATTAGTTTCAGGATTGAAGGGTGTGCATGGAGCATTTCTTCTCTAACCATCGCTTCATCAGATTTATAATAGCACGGTCAGCGCCGAGTCCGATAAGCTTCCGTAATAAGTTGAAAACAAACTGGACCAAATTCGGAGGACTACTCATAAGAAGACAGACTTAGGCAAGATAATTTAGATTGCCCAAGCATGGAAGACTTTGACGACAATGTCAACAGGATTGTGATTGCAATAGTGTAGCCTTTCGAAGAAAGTTGTCCTTTTCAGCATAAGAAAAACCCTGGATGACCGGGGAGAATCGCAACATTGGGAAAGAGGTCCGCAGATTTTACTACAGAGATCGTCGTAAAAAATGGAAGTTTACTGGGATGTGTACTACACACGGCTCAAGGAAACAACGTGCCTCTTAAAAGCCTTTCCACGAAAAGGTCGATACCGTTAATGATTTCAGGATGAAAAGTTTCTCTCAACAATTCATGTCCCAACTGAAACGTTAGTAAACGGCATGGGATTGAGAAAAGAATCAACGGAGGACATGTTGAGGCTTTTGATGAAAAGGCATTTTCCACAAGATATGACAGGAATAACGGAGACACCGGAACCATGAAATAATGAGGTTGACCGAAGGCTTATCATTACAGAATTTATGGTAAAGGAAGCCTTGAGAAGCTTCACGGCATTTAAGTCACCCGGACCTGATGGAATATTTCCGGCGTTACTACAGAAAGAGACAGACTATACGGCGCCCCATCTGGGCTATATTTTCACAGACTTGCATATACTCCGAAAGTCTGGCAGGAGGCAAGGGTGGTATTTATACCCAAGGCCGGAAAGACAAGTTATGCGACAAAAAATGCCTACAGATGCCTACTCAAAACCATGATAAAGGGTAAGACATCCAGCGAACTGCCCAAATATAATCAGCATGCCTATGTTATGGGAAGGTCGGTGGAGACTGCTCTCCACGAAGTTGTGCAGAAAGTAGAAGAATCCTTCGGTGTGAAGACGTACACATTGGCGGTATGCATTGACATCGAGGGGGCTTTTAACAATGTCCGGACCGACCGGTCCGGACAATGTCCGGTGTTCACGCGAGGACGTCGAGTGTGAACATATTTACGGGCAGTAAACTGGCCATCAAGGCAATAACAACTAGGACGATTGGTTTCGAACAGTCTTGAAGCGTTAGAAGGAGATTACATATTCTCTGAGGATGGAACAATCCGCATCGTTTGGGTGCCAGGTCATAGGGGAATGAAAGAACAGATGATTTGGCAGTAAAGGCCTGAGGGTTGCCGACAATAAACTTGGTTAACCCGAAGCTTTTCGGGTCAACGACGTCCGAGTTAAGGGCATGGCCGAAAGGAAGTATGTAGCATACAACGCTAGGTCTAGTAAACCCCAAGATGGTCTGAAATGTTTGAGCTGAAATCAGCAGCACGCAGCTAGCTTCCGGCTTCTGTCTCGTCGGCAATGGGGAGGTTCTTTAAGGCTGAAAACTCAAACTATGGGATGTCTACACTATATTATTTTAAAAGTGTGCGTGCGAAAGATAGAAGAGAGGGAGAGAGAAATAGATAGAGGAAAGTAAAAAAAAAAGGGGAGTTTTCAAGAGAGGGTTTTGTCTACCACCGATGCAGAGATGTTCACATCGTAATACGCCCGCCCATCCATGACCAGGACTAAAACCCAAAGTTATATCATATTTATCCATTGGTCCCACTGTACCTACCCTTCAAATGTTTGTAGCCCCGGAATCACAAAACGGAAATTTAGCTAATATTCATTATGTTGTTTATTAAACAAAATCCAAAATAATCCATTAAAATTCTAGAAAAAGCTAACTTGAACTTTCACATAACCTTAATCCTAAACAGCATTAATAAATTCATTAAAACAATTTCCAGATAATTAACGTTCATTGTGGCCTAGACCAAATCTAATTCAAGTAACAATAATTATTTAGATAGCAACTAGTCCAATAATAATTTAGGCAACAATGATTCTAAAAACAACTATCCCTTTACTTTAAAAACAGGAAACAAAACTAAAAGGCTAACAGCCTAGCTAAATGACAAATAAACCTAACCGGTGTATGTGCAATTTCAAAGAAAAAAAAAAGCTGAAAGAAATATATCCCATTCGGATATCATGGGGTTAATTTAAATCAAATGTGCATGCAAAATTTAAATATAAAAGAAAATGTAAAAGAAAAGTTAATGGCAAAAACTTTAATTAAGAATGAAAATCCATTTAAAATTTCATTCTGGTTCGGGGATATGAACCTGCGACCCACTGTGCCATGGTGGATTACATTCGAAATGCATTGGATGTATGTATGTAGCTTTAATCAGAATTATTTCTCTGTATGGTACATTAAAGTGCACCAAGTGCTTCCTCTTCCTCCCATATACTGCCTTACCCACGAGAGTTACCAAACAAATATCATCCAAACCAAAATGGAATTATTTAAAAAACAAAAATTATTGATCTAATTAATTAATTAGACAAAAAAAATAAATTTTGAAAAGAAAAATTAAACGACCGAACCCGGGCTCGATCCCACGACCTCTCACTTCAGAGTCAGCGACCCCCACCACTGAGCCAACCAACCACTTGATGGGATGATGGCTAAGCGGCCATTTGATCACTTTGAATGATATTTGCTTAGTTACACCAAAAAAACAAGGTGAATACCACGTTGAACTTCGGTGGGTATTAAAATCTAATCAAAAAGGGTGTTTAATTACTCACTTTGAAAAATGTCCCCCGTTGAAAGATCTTTCAAGTGTTCCGGTTCCGGGATATTTTCCAACACAGCGATTCCAAGGAGGTATTTAAAAGCGGATATGGACAGGAAATTGGTGAAATCAGCAACAAAGCACTTACACACTCAAGCATTCAATGTCTATGTTTTTTTTTCCTTTTTTTTTGTCTTTAACCACTGTCTTTTACTTTCTTTTTAAAAAAATTTTAATTTTTAGCACAACAGTTTTAGCTAATTTTCTTTATTTTATTTGTCTCTAGACTTTTTCTTTTTACCATTGAAATTGCACAACACTTACAAAAGTTTGAGTTCTAATTTTTTTCTATCAATATTTATAGCTATTTTTACTTTAAATAATACTTTTTTTTTTTTTTTTTACAGGTTTTTAACCAATTTTGATATATTCTCTTTAAAAATATTAGTTCTGGACGTTTGAGAGACTTAGTCAACAAAATTTTACACTTTCTAAAACACTTCTTGGTCTGGTAACCAGACGCAGGGCCAAGTTTTCACAATCTTCACAAATTACCCGATGAAATGCCCAAAAGCCGTCGGCGAATTCCTCCCAAATTCATCATCGAAAGGATATGCGGGTTTGTCGATGAGGGTTTCCCGTTCCCAAAAAAAAGAATCGGCCTTTGATGGTCCAAACAGCTAACATCAATCTCAAACAAAGCTAGTCCAGCCAAGCGAATGGGGATCAACCAAAAAAAAAAAGGTTAAAAGTTCCAAAAAAAAATTGCAGCAGGAGCAGTCAAGATGCAATAGTAAAAGGCTCCAATAAGTGCAGCAGAAAAAAAAAAATATATTGCTGAAGCAAAAAAAATCAAAAAGAAAAAAAAGCAAAAAAAAACAACAAAAAAATAGAATCTAAAAAAAATCATTAGCGACGGGATTCAATAGTCTCACCCCTTAAATGGCTCCAGAAAATTTATTGAAATAGACAATTTCACTGAGCCTAACTTCCATTTATAAAATAAAAAGCCTTGGAAATAATGCGCTAATTCAGCTAATTTTCGTTAAATTGTTGCGGGAACTACGTATACGTATACGTACTAAAAACCAATACAAAAATAAAACCTTCCTCAACACAATCAAGCCAATGCTAATATGGATCTCAAGGCCCAGATCAAGCCCCACGGAGGTCCTATACAAGCACTTGGAGAAAAACCACAACTCCTACAGACCCACCCACACTATAGGAATAGCCTAGCGGTTAGTGACGTCGCCTTGCAATCCGGAAGCCCAGGTTCGAATCCCGGACCGGTCGAAATAAATTTTATTGTTCTAACGCCTGATGTTATTCAAACGCGTGAAAAAAAAAATAAAAAAAATAGAAAATAAGAAAAAATAGAACAAAATTTGTAGCTAAATTGTAGCAAAAAAAATATAAAGCATAAAGCAGAAAACCAGCGACAAGTCACCCTACAATCCCCCCCACCAAAATCATGTTTGGGGGTTTCATAGAAGACCTCAAAGCTGACAATGCCTGGAGCTGATTGAAATTTCTCTTACATACGAAGGTCCTTTGCATGATAAATACCAATTTTCTTCCCACTTAAGTCCTCTATTTCGTAGTAGCACGTTCCTATCTTCTTCCTGACTCTAGCTTTTAAAAATGGTGGTGCCAATTTGGAGTTATACCCCTTTTCAAAACAGCTTTGAGAAAAATTTCTCCTGTAGACCTCTTGACCTACAATGAAGTTAACAAGCCTAGATCGCAAATTGTAATTACGTTCATTCTGCTGCCGCCGTTTCTCCATATTTTTAGAAGCTCTATCTCTGATTATATCGAAGTTATCTCCACGATCAAATTTAATAGCCCTGTCTTCTAGCATCTCCAGTTTTCTGAGCAAAGAATAGGTATGCCCATGAGTTACCATGTGTTGACCGAAAGCCATAAAGTAAGGTGTAGTGCCTATCGAAGTGTGTATCGAAGAACGTAAAGAGCAAGCGATGCTGCTGAGGTACTCATCCCAATTACTTTGATCGTGTTTCAAGTAAGCCCTTATTGCGGACAGAACTGAACGGTTGACCCGCTCAGAGGCATTCGATTGGGGCGAATGAACAGCCGTAAAAACATGACGGATTCCGAAACTTGAAAGAAATTTGGAAAAATTACTCGACTTAAATTGGGACCCATTATCTGAAACAATTGTTTCAGGCGTTCCAAATACATGAAAAATCTTCTGCTCCAGATACTTGGTAACCACATCAGTGGTGAACTTCTTAACGGGTTCTAAAAAACAAAATTTGGACAAATGATCGACGGTAATAAAAATACCAACATTTCCAGACTTCGATCTAGGGTAAGGACCTAAAAAGTCTATAAACAGCTTTTGAAAACATCTTTCCGTTTCCGGTGTCTTTCCCATCGGTGGACGCATAACGATGTTCGGGTGTTTAGTTCCCTTGCAAATTTCACACTTATTAACGAAGTTCCGAACGTCATTTACTAGATTCGGCCAAAAATAAAATCTTCGAATTCTTTCCAACATTTTGTTTATTCCGCAATGAGACGATATGGGGTCGTTATGCGCTTTAATTAACAAGTCGTTAACCATTTCCTTGGGTATCCATAATTTCCAGGCGAAATTATCCTGTAACTGCTCTCCGGTGCAGTGCTCCGCGCGTCTATAAAGGTAACCGTCAATAACTCTCAGATCCGGTGTCTTTACAATCGTCTTATTGACCGTTTCCAACAACCCGAGGTAATGTTCGCTCTTGAAGTGAGGCGATTCTAGATCGACAACTAATCCGGACCCATCTAAAGCCGTAGTCTCAATTCCGGACAGATCCTCCGTGTTGGCACGGGATAGTGCATCTGGAACTACATTTCTGCTACCTTTACGATGCTCTATATTGAATCTAAAGCCCTGAAGTCTCAAAGCCCATCTTGCCAACCGAGAATTGAGGTCAGTTTGGGACATGAGCCACTTCAATGACGCATGGTCAGTGATCACTGTGAACTCATGTCCTTCCACATACGCTCTAAACTTTTTAATGCTTAGCACGGCGGCTAAACATTCCTGTTCGGTGACAGAGTATTTGCGTTGGGCTTGATTGAGCTTCTTCGACATGAAGGCGATGGGAAACTCGTCGCCCTCCGCAGTTTTTTGCACCAGCACGCCTCCTATACCAGTACTGCTAGCATCACAGTGTATGTAAAACGGCTGTGAGAAGTCAGGACTATGCAGCACTGGGGCAGTGGACAAAATGGACTTTAATTCATCGAAAGCTAATTGCGCATTATCGCACCATACAAATCTACGATTAGTTTTGAGCAAATCAGTTAAAGGAGAGGTAATAGAAGCGTAGTTCCTAATGAACTTCCGGTACCAACCGGACATACCCAGAAACCGTCTTATTTGTCGGACCGAACGCGGCGGTGGAAATTCAACAATGGCAGATATCTTGTCAGGATCTGTTCGTATTACCCCGTTTCCTACGACGTGGCCAAGGTATTTGACTTCGGGAACGCAAAATTTCGATATTAATAGTCAAGCCCGCCGAACGAATTCTATCCGCCACTTCCTTTAAAACTTCCATATGCCGATCGAAGGAGTCAGAGATTATCAATAAGTCATCCAGATAAACAAACACTTCCATTCTCAAATGCGCCGGTATCACCTTGTCCATCAACCTTGACATGGTCTGTGGCGCGTTACAAAGGCCAAAGGGCATGACCTTGAAGTGGTACAAGGGACGGCCAGGAACGGTAAATGCTGTTTTATCTTTCGACGACTTATCGAGGGGAATTTGCCAGAACGCATCTTTGAGGTCCAAGCTCGTTATGTACTCGGCGCGAGGAAGTCTACTCAGGATGCCGTCTATGTGGGGCAAAGGATAAGCATCCTTGACCGTCACTGAGTTTACCTTCCTGCTATCCAAGCACAAACGAACTTTCCCAGGCTTGCGAACTAGCACCATTGGCGAAGACCAGGCACTTTCCGATTCTTCGATAACGTCCATCTCTAACATCCTATCGATTTCGGCATAAATAAGTTTTTCTATGGCTGGTGAAACCGGAAAGTGTCGTTGTTTAATCGGAGCTACGTCTCCAACGTCTATAACATGCGATATGACATTTGTTCGGCCCAAACCTTGCTTCGAAAACGATGGAAAGCTATTAATGGTAGATTGCAAACGACCACGTTCAATATCTGTCAAAGTTCCTAAGGTAGAAATCTCCGAAAGAACCGGTGAAAACAATCGGGTATTAATTTCCGATACGAGACCCATAGGTAATAAATCAAAAGCGCGCCAAAAATCGATGCCTAAGTACAAATCTTGCGACAGACCGGGAACAATATATAGTTTAATTGGCTTGGAAAGGCCTCTAAAAGAAATGGGGCTACTGATGACACCAGAAACAGGCTGACATTTGCCATCAGCTGTCTTTACAAAAGAGCTAAATTTCTTAATATCCTTACTTGACTGTAAAGCGTATAATGCAGCATTTGAACCTAAGCAACTAACAGAAGCTCCTGTGTCTAAAAGGCCGTTAATCATCTTACCAAGCAGTTCAACTTGCGCGTAAGGGCTTATATCATTAGGTTTGTCATATATGGAACTTAGCAGCAAATGCCGCGTATGATTAATTTGTCGCCAAAAATTCCTCATACGTCCGGTGGACCTCACTCTTCTAACAGAGCTAACTGCCTTACCAAAAATTTCGGCTCTTTTCGCATTATATTCCGCTAAGCGGACATGAAATGGTTTAAAATATGTTGGGGGATGTGGAGAAGATTTAGGTGGCGAACTGAGTTTTGAATCAGAAACAGAACGTAAAACTTTAACATTGTTGTTCGGGACTAAATCGCATTTTCCAGTCGGACTAATTGGACTATCATTCAGAGTTGTCAAAATAGAAGGTGTAGAATTGGGTTTAAGATCAGGTTGATTGTCGACAGTATTAACAGGGCTTAATCTGTGCGCGCACAAGGATTCTTTAGGGGTTTGCACGCACCTTTCGGTGCATTCGCTGAAGAGTTTTTTGAACTACAAACAGAACACTTTGGTCTATAAACATTTGAAGCACCGCATCCGTAGCAAAACACCCTGCGATCTTCCATACAATCGTGGTAGCGGGGCCCAGTTTTCTGGCAATTCCAACAAACCAGAGAAATAGCAGAAACCTGCTCCTCATTTTCCTCAGAAGATTCCAAAGGGGCATCCAAAATCTCGTTAATTTTGCCGCGATGGCCAACTGGTTTAGAAAAAGTCTGTTTCCTGGCAACATCTTGCATGAAAAACTCCCTACGGCGACAAATTTCACGTAAATGAGAAACAGAAGAAATGTGTAAATTGAGAATTTCATGTTGAATCTCCGGCAGAAGATTCCTTCTTAAAATTTCGACTAAAACATTCTCAGATAAAGGTTCAGATAATTTATCGGCAATGCTAACAATGGCCTCATAAAAGGTGTCAAAGGACTCACCAGACCGCTGCTTCCGGTCCCTAATCATCTCACGGAAGTCGACATCGGTGCGAGTGTCACGGTACTGTTTCCGTAAAGCCCTGCATAAATCCGGCCAACGAATCCTAGAAACCGACCTGTGGTACCGCCAGTAAAAATCACTAGCCTTAGCATCAAAAAGGGTAGAAATATGGCCACAAAGTAAGTCAAAATCACCATTCAGGGTTTGATTTGTCAATGCCTCAACTCTATATAAGAAATTGTCGATGGACATGCCATTAGAATCACCTGTAAATTTAATTCGCCAATTAAGAATAATATGTCCAGCCTTATCTGGACGTAAAGAAACATACGAATGGGATGATGGTTGTCGATCAGACGTAGGACCATGCCTCCTATCCTGGAAATGATTCAAAGGATTACCCCTATTATCGTCATTGTTATTCTCTGGCAAACCTAATAACCTTTCAATGGTTCGAACTTCAACAGGGGTTGAGGGTGGAGGAAAAACATGTCGGGACGAAATATTGTCCTGGGGAACAGTATTCAACCTACTAAAGCCTGCAGCCAAATTAGTCTCGATGAGACTCGACAATCTTTGACTAACAGTCGCCAACAGCTCATCATGCTGTGCCCTCACTGCCTCTTCAACCATGCTCCTAATTGGATCAGTCTGACCGGCATCAAAATTCTGGGAAGTAGACGGGTTATCACCCTGATTCATTACAGTCGCAGCTACATCTGCTTCCTCATTACTGTGAGGAGAAGTCGTATTTTGAATACCAGAAGGAGAAGTCGTATTTTGAATCCCAGCTCGAGAAGAATCAAATTCCCTAGCTCTTTGTGTCTGTGACCTGGTACCCATGGGTGATGGAGCAATTCCTGCATGTGCCGCTGTGGACATACTAAGTGAAGTCAAAACGGTGTCACAAACAGGGCAATTGGGGCACGTCTTAGTGTGATTTGTGAGACATGACTTATGAAATACGTGTCCACAAGCTGTAGTGTAAGAATAGGCCGCCTTAGCCACCGATGTACAACATATGCCGCACTCTGGATGACGACCAGTGTTCGACAAATCTTCCGAACTATGACGTAAAGGCATTATAAAAACCAAAATGTACGCAAAAAAAAGTTATAGTATTGATCGACCTTCACTATTCGAATCCGAATACAAATTCTAAGTAACTGCCACAATATTTCGACTTCGTTCAAATATAAATAAAAAATATACAGTAAAACCACCAAGAAATAGCTCTTTCCTGATCCCGGGGAAATCAAAAAATTTTGAAGGGTATAAAAAAAAGTAGAAAAATCACCAATCTCTTAAAATTCAGAAGAAATAGAAAAGAAGAAGCAAGAGTTGAGTTTAGACGGTACTAATTTGAACTTAAGACAAATAGTCTATTCCGGACTAAACTAAAAGAATATTTAGGGTATCAACATCATTAACAGCACCCTAACCGGTCTGGCACTAGCAAAAAAAAAAAAAAAAAAGTCCAATGACAGCATTTCCAGATTAAAGAGAAGTCAATGTTGAAAATACAAAGGGATAGATTGGGGGATGAGTTGCGAATAGGTCGGCCTGACAATAGCTTTCAAATCCATAGACAGCTTCCAAACCTATACAACAACCAACCGATAGATATAAACTGAAAAAAAAGATCTCTAGAGGGAAAATGAAATATAGTTAAGGACCCACACTGCCTATTTGGAATAAAACCCAAAGATGGAAAAAAAAATAATGAATAATTTGTGTGTCGGGCCCCACGTTGGGCGCCAAAATATAATGTAGCATACAACGCTAGGTCTAGTAAACCCCAAGATGGTCTGAAATGTTTGAGCTGAAATCAGCAGCACGCAGCTAGCTTCCGGCTTCTGTCTCGTCGGCAATGGGGAGGTTCTTTAAGGCTGAAAACTCAAACTATGGGATGTCTACACTATATTATTTTAAAAGTGTGCGTGCGAAAGATAGAAGAGAGGGAGAGAGAAATAGAGAGAGGAAAGTAAAAAAAAAAGGGGAGTTTTCAAGAGAGGGTTTTGTCTACCACCGATGCAGAGATGTTCACATCGTAATACGCCCGCCCATCCATGACCAGGACTAAAACCCAAAGTTATATCATATTTATCCATTGGTCCCACTGTACCTACCCTTCAAATGTTTGTAGCCCCGGAATCACAAAACGGAAATTTAGCTAATATTCATTATGTTGTTTATTAAACAAAATCCAAAATAATCCATTAAAATTCTAGAAAAAGCTAACTTGAACTTTCACATAACCTTAATCCTAAACAGCATTAATAAATTCATTAAAACAATTTCCAGATAATTAACGTTCATTGTGGCCTAGACCAAATCTAATTCAAGTAACAATAATTATTTAGATAGCAACTAGTCCAATAATAATTTAGGCAACAATGATTCTAAAAACAACTATCCCTTTACTTTAAAAACAGGAAACAAAACTAAAAGGCTAACAGCCTAGCTAAATGACAAATAAACCTAACCGGTGTATGTGCAATTTCAAAGAAAAAAAAAAGCTGAAAGAAATATATCCCATTCGGATATCATGGGGTTAATTTAAATCAAATGTGCATGCAAAATTTAAATATAAAAGAAAATGTAAAAGAAAAGTTAATGGCAAAAACTTTAATTAAGAATGAAAATCCATTTAAAATTTCATTCTGGTTCGGGGATATGAACCTGCGACCCACTGTGCCATGGTGGATTACATTCGAAATGCATTGGATGTATGTATGTAGCTTTAATCAGAATTATTTCTCTGTATGGTACATTAAAGTGCACCAAGTGCTTCCTCTTCCTCCCATATACTGCCTTACCCACGAGAGTTACCAAACAAATATCATCCAAACCAAAATGGAATTATTTAAAAAACAAAAATTATTGATCTAATTAATTAATTAGACAAAAAAAATAAATTTTGAAAAGAAAAATTAAACGACCGAACCCGGGCTCGATCCCACGACCTCTCACTTCAGAGTCAGCGACCCCCACCACTGAGCCAACCAACCACTTGATGGGATGATGGCTAAGCGGCCATTTGATCACTTTGAATGATATTTGCTTAGTTACACCAAAAAAACAAGGTGAATACCACGTTGAACTTCGGTGGGTATTAAAATCTAATCAAAAAGGGTGTTTAATTACTCACTTTGAAAAATGTCCCCCGTTGAAAGATCTTTCAAGTGTTCCGGTTCCGGGATATTTTCCAACACAGCGATTCCAAGGAGGTATTTAAAAGCGGATATGGACAGGAAATTGGTGAAATCAGCAACAAAGCACTTACACACTCAAGCATTCAATGTCTATGTTTTTTTTTCCTTTTTTTTTGTCTTTAACCACTGTCTTTTACTTTCTTTTTAAAAAAAATTTTAATTTTTAGCACAACAGTTTTAGCTAATTTTCTTTATTTTATTTGTCTCTAGACTTTTTCTTTTTACCATTGAAATTGCACAACACTTACAAAAGTTTGAGTTCTAATTTTTTTCTATCAATATTTATAGCTATTTTTACTTTAAATAATACTTTTTTTTTTTTTTTTTTACAGGTTTTTAACCAATTTTGATATATTCTCTTTAAAAATATTAGTTCTGGACGTTTGAGAGACTTAGTCAACAAAATTTTACACTTTCTAAAACACTTCTTGGTCTGGTAACCAGACGCAGGGCCAAGTTTTCACAATCTTCACAAATTACCCGATGAAATGCCCAAAAGCCGTCGGCGAATTCCTCCCAAATTCATCATCGAAAGGATATGCGGGTTTGTCGATGAGGGTTTCCCGTTCCCAAAAAAAAGAATCGGCCTTTGATGGTCCAAACAGCTAACATCAATCTCAAACAAAGCTAGTCCAGCCAAGCGAATGGGGATCAACCAAAAAAAAAAAGGTTAAAAGTTCCAAAAAAAAATTGCAGCAGGAGCAGTCAAGATGCAATAGTAAAAGGCTCCAATAAGTGCAGCAGAAAAAAAAATATATTGCTGAAGCAAAAAAAATCAAAAAGAAAAAAAAGCAAAAAAAAACAACAAAAAAATAGAATCTAAAAAAAATCATTAGCGACGGGATTCAATAGTCTCACCCCTTAAATGGCTCCAGAAAATTTATTGAAATAGACAATTTCACTGAGCCTAACTTCCATTTATAAAATAAAAAGCCTTGGAAATAATGCGCTAATTCAGCTAATTTTCGTTAAATTGTTGCGGGAACTACGTATACGTATACGTACTAAAAACCAATACAAAAATAAAACCTTCCTCAACACAATCAAGCCAATGCTAATATGGATCTCAAGGCCCAGATCAAGCCCCACGGAGGTCCTATACAAGCACTTGGAGAAAAACCACAACTCCTACAGACCCACCCACACTATAGGAATAGCCTAGCGGTTAGTGACGTCGCCTTGCAATCCGGAAGCCCAGGTTCGAATCCCGGACCGGTCGAAATAAATTTTATTGTTCTAACGCCTGATGTTATTCAAACGCGTGAAAAAAAAAATAAAAAAAATAGAAAATAAGAAAAAATAGAACAAAATTTGTAGCTAAATTGTAGCAAAAAAAATATAAAGCATAAAGCAGAAAACCAGCGACAAGTCACCCTACAAGTAAGAAGCTTTCGGTAACATAACAGGGCACATAGGACTACGAGCTCACTTATACAAAATCGGTGCGGCATCTGTAGGTCATGGGGGGAAGATGATCAGACATTGGACCATTTCCAATGTCAATGCCCGGCTTTCCCGTCTAACAGACACCGGTACTTAGTTGGGGCCATAATACCAGACATGAACAAAAATAGGGGCTTGGTATGGAAAACTATTAAGGATTTTGTAAGTAGCACGGAGTTCATAACTTAGATTTTCTTTTTCGAGGTTACTTTTTAGTATTGAGGGCGCAAAAAAGCCAATTAATGGCTAAGGTGTACGTCCATAGTGTCATGGGGCGGATTAATATCTGCACCCTCTTTTCCACTTAACCTTTACCAATCCTACTTTAATTGGCAATTACAATTGCTCTTGCCGAACGTAGAATAGATGTCCAAGCTGCGCTTCTTCTTCAATCTCTGACACCCAGTTTCGAGATGTCTCCACTGGTTACTCCACCGGAGTTTTGGTCTTCCCGTTTTGCGTTTTCTTTTATGGTCGCCTTCAAAATACTTCTTTGCTAGAGCTTCTTCGTTCATTCTGACAACTTTATATAGCCAACGCAACCGTTGTATTTGGATGCGTTTAACTATGCTATCGTCGACATACAGTTCAGCTTACTTAATCCAAAGTAGAATTTGTTAGTCAATATTATCCTTCGTTTTATTTCAAAACTGGTGTCATTTGTTTCAGTTTCTGACTTTTTCAAAGTTTTTGTTCCCAACTTTCTCTTTATCTGCTCGGGTGAACAGGGCTTTGTGGGTTTTGATGTCATCCACTTTGTCTTATTAGTATCAGTATCAGTTTTGCAGGAATATCAAACACAGTCATGGCTTAAAATAAAGGGCTGTCGAAGTCAACGAAAAGATGGTAGATGTTGATTTGTCCTCCGGTCTTTTCCAGAATTTGGCACAGTATAAATATCTGGTCTATGGTGGATTTACCATTTCTTAATCTCGACATTTTCAACACAATTGTCTACAAGGCGCGAGCTTACTAGGAAACGGTCACGGAAAGATGGACCATAAGAATATGACGGTGAAGTATCACAAAACCGAACGACATTCAATAAATTCTCATTCAGCCAACGATGGAAGACTTTCCCGTTCGCGTTATCCATAGTATCAACCCAAGATTGGCTTCTCAAATACAAATCACCGCCAAGAATATAACCATCAAGGTTAGGTTAGGTTTAAGTGACAGACTGCCATCAGACTCACTTAGACGTTTTCGTCCATTGTAATACCACAGGAACAGAAGAAGGAAGATGCCTTCTAGTTCCTACCGTTGATCCATCCAGATCGCTTTAAAAAGCCCAATAATTTGAGAGTGTTCATATCCGCTAAATCAGAGAGGTTCTCAAAGAAATAAGAACCTAAAGTGGAACTCCTTCTAACTGCTAGTGCGGGACACACACACAGAAGGTATTCTATATTCTCTTCTTCTTCGATGTCCCCACAGCTTCTGCAAAAGTCGTTGCTGGCAACCTTCAGTCTGTCAGCATGTTTTCCGATTAGATAGTGACCTGTCATGACGGACACAATGACTGAGACGTCGGTTCCAGCCAATGACAGCAAAGCAGTAGACCTCTTCAAGTCTAGATTATGTCACATAGTTTTGGAATGCTCACAGCCCCCTCTTTGTGACCATTATCATACGTTGTCCTTTGGGCCAGGTCCTGAAAACTTAGCTTACATGTCGCTAGAGGCATGAACCGGCACCCAGACCAGGTGAATTTTAAACTGTTCAGCCATCTCGTTGAGAGATCTGCGAGTCGAGGGCGGTTTTTGTGTTCAGAAATTCGTTCTCCAGGGATTTAATGCCTGCCTGGTTGTCTGAGAAGATATTTATGCCAATCTTAGCCATTCCATCACTTCCTTGATTGCAAGGATCTCTGCTTGATACACACTGCAGTGGTTGGGTAACCTTTTTGATATGACCAGTTCTAGATCTTTAGAGTACACTCCAAAGCCTATGTAACTTCTGTTACCAATTATATCGCATTTCCAATTGGTTCTATCAGGAATAGTGGTACAGTAATTTTGTAATCCACGCTGCCTGGAACATCGGATATTGTATCAAGGATAACAAAGTGTCCTTAGCCGCCACATGACCAATGAGAAAGATCCCTTAATCTCACTGTAGTCGTCGCTGCAATTTGGGTAGCCACAATGTCCAAAGTCATAAGATGTAGCATTAAATTCAGGGCATCAGATGTTGTCGTCCTCAGTACGCCTGTGGTGAACAAACAAGCCATCCTTTGGATCCGGTTAAGTATTGAGTAGGTGGTGAGTAGGTTTTTCAAGGGCCGTCCACCAGACAACAACACCATATAGCATTATAGGCCTGACAACTACAGTATATACCCAATGCATGACACGCGGTCTAAATCCCAAACTTTTGCCAATGGCTCTCTTGCAGGTGTATAGGGCAAGAGTGGTCTTCCTTGCCCTTTTCAAAATGTTGGATTTGAAGTTCAATTTCCTGTCCAGCAAAACACTCAAGCATTTTGCGCTTTCTGTAAATGGAACATTCTCTCCACCCAAGGAGACAGGTTCCACTGTAGGCAACTTGTATCTCCTGTTGAAAAGAACTACTTCTGTCTTGCACGGATTTATATCCAGACAACTTTCGGTAGCCCACTTTGCTGTTGCACGCAGAGCTTCCTGAACTATATCTATGCTGGGAAATTGTGTAACAATTAAAGTTGTTACACAATTGAAGTAGCTTATTTAAATCGGATTCCATTCTTTGTGGTGTGTAATTGCATGGGATATAAAAAGATCCAACCAAATATCTTCTTAGTGTATTGTCGTAAAAACTTTCAATCTGGGCCAGTACAAATACCAACATCGTTTAGTATTACTCTTTGAAATTTTAATGTATTCTTGATAATTAAAAAAAAAACTCATCTATAAAAGAGGGGTTGGCATTCTGTCCATGATTTACAGTGGGTTTCAGCATACTGGTGAAAGATTTCCCAGCTGAAGTATAGAAAAAGTTGACAGCTTTCCTGACATTGTTTACGGCAATAGATTTCTCCTCATCTGATTTCGCTGACTTTCTCTGTTTTGCAGCAACATATTTCTTGTAGATTGGACACCCTTTCCAATTCGATTGATGTCCAGAATCCCCGCAGTTCTTATAGAAAGGATCAAAGGAATCTTCTCGTGTCCTTTGACACTGTCCTGGTTCGTGTTCTTGTGCACATTTTACACAACTATATGCCGAGTTGCAGTTACCGGATACGTGCTCCCATCTCTGACATCTGTGATACTGAATGTCGCCTTTTTTCCTTTTGGGCTTTTCCCAAGAAATTATCTGGTTCTCAATCCCACGGCCATGGGACACATCACCAATCTTCTTCCTCGGACGCAACGTCACAAGACATCTTCTTCTTGACAGAAGAAGATGTCTTAAATTTAGCCCCTTCGGCAACAGTTTCTGGCACAATTCTATCCAACTCAGACTTTATACAAGTGATATCAGAATCTGTGTAAAGGCGTCGTATCACTAACGACACTTGTTTCAACTCTTTTGGGGTGAAAGAGGAAGAGTGAATGCTCTTGTCCTTCAACAGAGCCATCATTGATATATGTACTGCAGGGTCAACAAAGTACAACTTGCGTTTATTCCTGTTTACGTTCTTGAGTTTAAAAGAAAAATCTGGAATTATAGTCTTTAACTTGTCAACCAGTGTCTTCCTCTTTACTTTGGAACTTGGCCTGCTTGAGTATCATCATTCTGAATATTAATATCAGCCAACACGCTGAGAATACCATATGAATTTGGATTCTGTTGCCTATGATTAGTTAATCTCTCGGACAAGTCGGAGATGTCAATATTAAGTGGTGAAAGGGCACTTTCAATACGTTGCCTCTTTCGATCATTTGCTTTGGGTTGAGCAATTGGTGTATGTTTTGGTGTGTTTAGGCACGATTGTATTGATTCCAGAGGAAGACGCAACTTCTTCCTCCAGGCATCTTTATTGCAAGGGCTGCAACTGGATGCCCGAAATTTGATGATTCCAATAAAAAAAGAAACTATGTAAAAGAAAAAAATCAGCAATAAAATATACGTCTGGTTCAGGTCAATGTTGCCACTTTTTCTCTTGCCATCAAGCTGATCGACGTTTTGCCAACACACGCAAAGAAATGTGTGTGCGGGTGTGTATACGTGTGTGTTCATGATGCGAGAAAGAAGGTAACAACAAAAAGAATGCAAACAAAAATCTGACATCTTAATACCGTCAAATCTGGCCGGCTGATAACAGCTGCTTGCGCGAGACCACATTTTTAAATCCGCCTTGGGTTTCTTATGTTCCTGCCAGGATTCAAGGAATGAGATTAAGCCAAGCGATCAGTCGACATTACTTTTTTTTTAATTTGACAGTACTTGGCATTGAGGATGTCAACTTGTTCTCTTTTTACATTCATTCTTTGTTTACATTTTCTAATATTTAATGACATTTTCAATAGGTAGATTTGACACCTTAATGATGCTCATGGAGTCTGTCCACTTTATGTTTTTGCAAGTAACCTAACCTTCTTTTAGTGAATCCTGCATTACCACGTGAAGCAGTGTGAAATAGTTGTGATTTCAAATATATAAATTAAATAAATAAAAACGTGGAAAATAAACAAAATATTGAAAAGAGTTCTAAAACTTAACAAACAATTTAATATAAGAGTGTATTTGAATGCAACTCTGAAATTGCAATATTTCGTCAGTTGACAAGTGACTTAACCTTCTAAAATGAACACTGATCAAAATCATTTGATTTTTTCGATGAATGGCGTCTATCGGTTACCGTTAACAAATAAATGTGTATCATTGACAGGTATTGAAAAACTCGTTTTGTGAAGTTAAAAATTCAGAAGTAAAGTATGAAATATAAAAAAAAGAAAATCGATGTACCGTTTTTGGCAAAAGCTGTAATTAACACGATGAGTACGATCAAACCCAATCAAAGAGACAATTTCGAGTATTTTTCTAACGCAAAGTCAAAATCGAATTCACACTGTACCACAAAATCACGTAGTCTGAACCCAATTAACGTTGAAGCGTCAAGTTGTCACGCTGCTGGCCCATGACGATAACGTTAGCGTGTTTTTCCTTAAAGTTTTTGCCCGACCAACGGTAAAACACACTATGACACACACTATTGGGATATGATTACGAACATTTTTGAACATTGACAATCAGCCGTTTACAAAAATTAAGTTTAAATTCCTTAAGAAGTCTTGTTTTTTGTATTTTTAAGTAACCGTTGAGTATAGCGAACGTGTTTTCATTTCGCTCCTCAAAGAAAAACATCTGTATCTCGGAATAGGTACTACCAATTACGAAACATTTTAAAGCCTGTGGTGGTGGCATCGGACCGTAATATGTTGTCCGCCCCTCCTATAGGTGTAGGTGCCATGACATCTGTAGTCGAAAGTAATGCTTCAAACGCACAACCATTCGTTAGACCAACAAATGAAGAAGAGCCGTTAAGTAAAGGCGGTGTTTCCGATTCACACACAGACATCGACAATGTCAGTAAAACAGTCATCGCAGCCGAATCGAGAGATGAGAACAGCGGGATGACAGCTGTAGTGAGCGAGGTGCGAAGCTCGCAAGAAGACCGAGAAAGCAAACCGGAGCGCAAACAAGGAGACTGAGAATTATGCACCAGCAGCGCAATAAGGCGAAAGTTTCACGATGTTGGAAGGGAAGAAACTGATACTTCAAGCTCTACTACAGAAGCTAAAAAGAGAATCAGATCTCCCAAAGAGCATAATATCTCCCAGCAAAGCAATCGGGCGGAAGTGCAGGATGCTGGAAGGGATGGAACTTATGATAATAATCATACTTTAGTATTTTTTGATACTTTTTAAACATTGAAAGTACCATGGTACCCCCGGCGAATCATTTGGTACTTTTTCGAGAATAAATTTTTTTCATTATTTATGTACTCACATACATTTGTATATTGAGGCACCCTTTAGCTGATTTTATAAAGGGAAAACAGAAAATCGAGCCATTAAATCCGGATTTAAAGAGCAGTGCAAACGGGGTTTTAAGCTATAGTCCGAGTTCCGACTCGGCTGTAACAAGGAGGTATCTTATCAATGATCCAAAACGCCGAGTGGCATGAAAACTTTTAGTTAAATTTTGATAAGAGGTATCCCAGTGCAGTTCGGACTATCGTTTTTACATTTTTATTGAACTCGTTTCACTCGTCCCCTAAAAATGTAAAAATAAAACCATCACCTACTCCCAAGAAGCCCATTACTTAAGATTTGGAAGACTAAGATTGGCAAAGATCCTAGTATTGACATAACAGGTAGTACAGGGATTGGAAACTCAATGCAGACTTAATAAAGATAATACGATAACATCAAGGAGTACAGTGACAGGAAAGTTAATGCAGTCTAAAGAACAGGGAGCAGACGATCATCACCCACTCCCAAGATGCCCATTTACTGGAGGACCAATGATTGAGGTAATCAAGATAAACCTCCACCCCTCCACCGGATCGAGACTATTACACACGCTCTGATGAAGAAAATCAGTAAGGGCAAGATACATATTGTCTTAGTTCAAGAGCCATGGACGACCCGGAATAAAGTTTCTGAAGTAATCCATATAAGCTACCAATTATTCTTTTCTGGTACTCGTCCGAGGACCTGTGTTATTTGTCATAAAAATTTGAATTATATATTTTCCCCAGAGTTGTCAACGTCGAATGCAACAGTGATGAGGCAGGAGGACGGCGGAGCATACATGGCATCATTTTGTTTGTCATTCGACTCCGCGACACCTCCACCCACATCGGAGCTGCAACGGCTGGTGGGGAAAGCAAAATAGACAGGAAATGAGGTTTAATAGGGTGCGATGCGAACTCTCAACACATTTCGTGGGGTAGGTTCAGCATTAATAAGCGAGGCCAAGCCCTGGCTGAACTCCTTAATAATAACACCATGGTACAATTAAGATGTAGCGTCATTAGCACAAAAACAAAAATGTACCCCCAACTTTTGCCAAGTTGAGTGGCAACTGCCGCAAATTTAAATGTTAAGGTGGTTTTAGAAATAAACTTTGTTTTACAATTTATCTTTTTCAAATGTGTTTTATATTTGTATTTTCATCATTATAACACTGTTTCGTTGCTTATGTGTGGAATATCCGATCAAATAAAACATCATTTAAAGATTTTAGGAAAAAAAATCGCAGTTGTGCTATCAAGCCTTTGTGTCCGTCATGACAGCTCACTGTCTAATCGGAAAGCATGCTGACAAACTGAAGATTGTCAGCAATGACTTTTGCAGAAGCTGTGAGGACATCGAAGAAGAAGAGACTATAGAACACCTTCTGTGTGCGTGACCCGCACTGGCAGTCAGAAGGAGTTGCACTTTATGTTCTCATTTCTGAGAACCTATCTGATTTAGCGTGAGGGTGAGTCTGACTGCCACCTAAACCTAACCTATCAAGCCTTTGATATTTAAATTTACTGCACGTTATTAGTGCATCCTGTAATAACACTTAATATTGGTAACACCACTACCTTTATTAGTATGATTAGGAAGGAGTTTTTAGATGTGATAATATGTTCGAAATATCTGATAGATTAGTTTCAGGATTGAAGGGTGTGCATGGAGCATTTCTTCTCTAACCATCGCTTCATCAGATTTATAATAGCACGGTCAGCGCCGAGTCCGATAAGCTTCCGTAATAAGTTGAAAACAAACTGGACCAAATTCGGAGGACTACTCATAAGAAGACAGACTTAGGCAAGATAATTTAGATTGCCCAAGCATGGAAGACTTTGACGACAATGTCAACAGGATTGTGATTGCAATAGTGTAGCCTTTCGAAGAAAGTTGTCCTTTTCAGCATAAGAAAAACCCTGGATGACCGGGGAGAATCGCAACATTGGGAAAGAGGTCCGCAGATTTTACTACAGAGATCGTCGTAAAAAATGGAAGTTTACTGGGATGTGTACTACACACGGCTCAAGGAAACAACGTGCCTCTTAAAAGCCTTTCCACGAAAAGGTCGATACCGTTAATGATTTCAGGATGAAAAGTTTCTCTCAACAATTCATGTCCCAACTGAAACGTTAGTAAACGGCATGGGATTGAGAAAAGAATCAACGGAGGACATGTTGAGGCTTTTGATGAAAAGGCATTTTCCACAAGATATGACAGGAATAACGGAGACACCGGAACCATGAAATAATGAGGTTGACCGAAGGCTTATCATTACAGAATTTATGGTAAAGGAAGCCTTGAGAAGCTTCACGGCATTTAAGTCACCCGGACCTGATGGAATATTTCCGGCGTTACTACAGAAAGAGACAGACTATACGGCGCCCCATCTGGGCTATATTTTCACAGACTTGCATATACTCCGAAAGTCTGGCAGGAGGCAAGGGTGGTATTTATACCCAAGGCCGGAAAGACAAGTTATGCGACAAAAAATGCCTACAGATGCCTACTCAAAACCATGATAAAGGGTAAGACATCCAGCGAACTGCCCAAATATAATCAGCATGCCTATGTTATGGGAAGGTCGGTGGAGACTGCTCTCCACGAAGTTGTGCAGAAAGTAGAAGAATCCTTCGGTGTGAAGACGTACACATTGGCGGTATGCATTGACATCGAGGGGGCTTTTAACAATGTCCGGACCGACCGGTCCGGACAATGTCCGGTGTTCACGCGAGGACGTCGAGTGTGAACATATTTACGGGCAGTAAACTGGCCATCAAGGCAATAACAACTAGGACGATTGGTTTCGAACAGTCTTGAAACGTTAGAAAGAGATTACATATTCTCTGAGGATGGAACAATCCGCATCGTTTGGGTGCCAGGTCATAGGGGAATGAAAGAACAGATGATTTGGCAGTAAAGGCCTGAGGGTTGCCGACAATAAACTTGGTTAACCCGAAGCTTTTCGGGTCAACGACGTCCGAGTTAAGGGCATGGCCGAAAGGAAGTAAGAAGCTTTCGGTAACATAACAGGGCACATAGGACTACGAGCTCACTTATACAAAATCGGTGCGGCATCTGTAGGTCATGGGGGGAAGATGATCAGACATTGGACCATTTCCTATGTCAATGCCCGGCTTTCCCGTCTAACAGACACCGGTACTTAGTTGGGGCCATAATACCAGACATGAACAAAAATAGGGGCTTGGTATGGAAAACTATTAAGGATTTTGTAAGTAGCACGGAGTTCATAACTTAGATTTTCTTTTTCGAGGTTACTTTTTAGTATTGAGGGCGCAAAAAAGCCAATTAATGGCTAAGGTGTACGTCCATAGTGTCATGGGGCGGATTAATATCTGCACCCTCTTTTCCACTTAACCTTTACCAATCCTACTTTAATTGGCAATTACAATTGCTCTTGCCGAACGTAGAATAGATGTCCAAGCTGCGCTTCTTCTTCAATCTCTGACACCCAGTTTCGAGATGTCTCCACTGGTTACTCCACCGGAGTTTTGGTCTTCCCGTTTTGCGTTTTCTTTTATGGTCGCCTTCAAAATACTTCTTTGCTAGAGCTTCTTCGTTCATTCTGACAACTTTATATAGCCAACGCAACCGTTGTATTTGGATGCGTTTAACTATGCTATCGTCGACATACAGTTCAGCTTACTTAATCCAAAGTAGAATTTGTTAGTCAATATTATCCTTCGTTTTATTTCAAAACTGGTGTCATTTGTTTCGGTTACCGCTATGCCGAGTTTCTGACTTTTTCAAAGTTTTTGTTCCCAACTTTCTCTTTATCTGCTCGGGTGAACAGGGCTTTGTGGGATTTGATGTCATCCACTTTGTCTTATTAGTATCAGTATCAGTTTTGCAGGAATATCAAACACAGTCATGGCTTAAAATAAAGGGCTGTCGAAGTCAACGAAAAGATGGTAGATGTTGATTTGTCCTCCGGTCTTTTCCAGAATTTGGCACAGTATAAATATCTGGTCTATGGTGGATTTACCATTTCTTAAGCTACACTGATTTAAGCTACTACCAATTATTTCGTTGACTGTTTACTTTAATCTCTATTGTATCTGGTACGGAGGGGAGAAGTCTCTTGCTGCCTTATTTTTAGCCGGGTTACTGCTACACAAAAAAATGAAAACCATTGTTCAATTAAAAAATTCGCTGAATTAAACGAATTTGTACGAATTTTGTAATTTGGTCTTATGAAAATCTCAATAATCTAGTTAAAGCAGTTATTACTCAATAAACCAATTAATTTGAAAGTTGTCCCTACGTTCAAATAACATATTTATCTATTTAATTAAATATATATTTTTCTTTAACTAAAGAATTTTTATTTTAATAAATTAAATTGCTGATAAAACATGTAATATATTCCTTTAAAATATTTATTTTTTAATTTATATTTTCTAATAGAAGGAAGAAAAAATTGCCTTTCCTTAATGAGTCTCTCTTTATGGTCGTGAATACCGTCTGCAAAAATTATAATGAACAAAATAATTTATGTACATATTAAAGTGTACCGTAATAATATACCACAAAATTTAGATCCACATGAAGGAATATTGCAATTGTTATCTTCCGTTATCAGCGTCGTTTTCAAATCCAAAATTATCTCTAAAATAAAATAATACAGGGTGGCTGATGAAAGCCGCTACCAAAAAAAAATGTAATAACTTTTTTTCTATTTAATAATAATAATTTAATAATTAATTTAATTAATTAATTAATTAATTTAATTAATTAATTAATTAATTTAATTAATAATAATTTAATAATTAATTTAATAATTTAATTTAACATGAATAAAAGAAAAATGTATTCCATACACCGAAAAAAAAATGTAGCAATATTCATCATTGTAGCAATATTCATCAGCCACCCTGTATATAACAATACCCCGTCTACCTTCTTCCATATCGTCAAATTTGTCCCGATTGGAATGTACTTATTTCATCTGTTCACATCCTAATCTGCTTTACACTATTTCAGCATAACACTTTTGAATATGTTGCTTTTACTTAGCGATAAATAAAAATCTCACTTTCTATTGGGTTGCCCAAAAAGTAATTGCGGATTTTTTAAAAGAAAGTAAATGCATTTTTAATAATACTTAATCAAATATACTTTTTAGCACTTTTTTCTAAAGCAAGCTAAAATGAACAGCTGATAACTGACAGAAGAAAGATTGCAATTACAGAGTCACAAGCTGTAAAAAAATTTGTCAACGCCGACTATATGAAAAATCCGCAATTATTTTTTGGGCAACCCAATATTTTGCTTCATATTTTTTGTCTACCCACGTCACAATGTGTCTGTCTATGATAGAAACTAGACAGATATTTGACTCATTCGCACTTCTCGCATTACATACGTATGAAAGAGGACACAATAGAACGCAGAAATTGATACTCACGATTTGTATGATTAAATAACAATTTATTTCGTACGATTAAAAAACGTATGCCTTCTATACCAATTACTTGGCATGATTTAAAAACAAATCGGATTTCAATGTAAAATATAATTAAAACACTTAACACCTTGTTTGAACAATTTTTTAAAAGTCAATACCATGTTTAATCGGTCATATTTAGGTCTATATTTTTCTGTGTATGTGGACCTCGTTCTGTCTAGGTGGTATACATTCTATACCATCATCATGGATTGGTTCTGTGGTATACTCATGGTCACCAACATCGGATATCAGCAGCTGGGAATAGTATTCTTTCCATATCCTCAGCACACTTTCTGTATCAGTTACCAGATTTCCTTCTTTGTCTCTACAGGAAGATGTGTCTATACCAAAGCCATCGGTTTGATGTTTTGTTCATTGGTAGAAATTATGGACTTCATTCTGCTTCCTGAACATCTCGATTCGCTCACACTCATTTCCATTTCCTTCTTCTTCCGTTTTTCCTCTCTCCTTTTCTCCCATAACTCTCCTTGGCATGGCGCGTTGCTACTGACTGTAATGTTGCCCTGAATGCCATATTCTTGTCTTCAGTAGCTTTTTGGCACTCCTTGTCGTACCATGTTTTCCTTGGGGGAGGCTTTTAGTACGCCAGCACAGATGTAGCAGCTCTTTCAATGGAGTGGGCAATGGTTTGCCATTGCGCTTTACTATCTATACCATCAGGACAGGGAGAACTTACTTCAATCGAGTGGGTCAGCCGACTGGATTATGCCGTTAAGCTTAATTTTCCGACTGTTGGGCCAAAGATATTTTCTTCCCTATTTTCGCATTAAAATCTCCCAGAACGATTTTAATATTATGGGAGCGATAGAGTTCATATTCTTTTCTATGCGTTCGTAGAAAATATCCTTTGTCTGTTCGTCCTTATTTTCTGTCGGGACATGGACATATGCCGACGGTGGCTAGCCCTTCTTCCACCCTAGTAAACCTGGGAACAAGGTGTTTCAGTCTCAGACTAACCAGAAATCCACAGCCAAATACAAGCCTCGTTTCATGTATTTTTCTTGTCCTTTTTTCGTTTTTGGAGGGTCGTCAACATAGGGCGGATAAATTTTTAATCTTATTCGCTTTTTTTAAAGTAATCTCTTAAATTTTCCTGGATAATAGGATACTAACCCGATTACCCAACCCATATTTTTTATCGTTCTACAATTGAACTTGTGGCACATTTTAGTTCACTACTATTAACGGTTGTTAAAGGAAGCTACCTAGGTGGCACCGCGAGGAGGTTTGTGTCCACATTTGAGATGTCACAAGTCACACAAAATATCTACGTAAAATATAATAAAACGATATATATATATATATATATTAATAAATATAGCAGAAATACCTATATTCTCCTGTAGGTTTGTCCTCTTTAACAACCGTTTTATAATATTTTTTACTCAAACCTAAAGTTTTTTTGTGGGCACTTCCATTCCTTAGCAATTACAATTTAATACTTTTTTATCTCATTTTAATACACTTCCTTTTAGAATAACCCTTTTTAAATAATGGAAGAATTCATTGTCGACTCTGGGGCTGAAAGATAGATGGACAATTCTCAAAAGTCGTACAGGACAATATGTATTTCAAGGGACTCAAATTTAGATAGGGGCTGCTACAGTCAGCTAAAAAAGATTGTTAAATGTACAAGTGATTTTCGTCCTCAAGATAACCCGAGTACTCCCGAACTTTTTGTCCCTCAATCAGATGATTCTTGTGACGATGTTTCCGACTTAGACTTGGCTGATCCGGAATTATTTTCGCCTGGACCCGTAGATTTCACGTCTAACTTACTTTTTGATGGAGTAAAAATCTTTTTCTCTATTAGCTCAGGTTTTTATATTCGTGTGGCTAATTAGTGGCCCATTAGGAACCCTTAATTGCTCATAATTCGCTCATTTCCTATCGAACCACCATTCGAAGCGCCGAAGTCCGATACATACATATTTTCCTTATCCAGTACTTGTCTATGGAACAGTCTCTAGGTTGTAAACCAAAATTGGCGATCAATTATCACGATATATTAAAGGAATATATTTTCCTTGGTCGTATACAGGAAGTTACTTTTGGTGTTAGTTCAGCCCCCTACTTGGCAATAAGAACCCTTTTGCAGTTAGCTCGTGTTTCAGTAGAAACACATCCTCAGGCGACTCAAATTTTGCAGAGAGAGAGAGATTTACGGTGATGACGGTCTCTCAGTCCCACACAATATAGACACTTATATTGATTCCATATTGCAATTGATTGAGGTTTAAAGGTCAGCTGATTTCCCTTTCAAAATATTGTTTTTAATACGAATTTTCTAAAGTTCAATGAAAGTAGTTCGGCAGACATTGGGCATGCAATTAAACGCCCTCAACGTTTAATTTTGGTATCAAATCACCAATATAGCCCCCTCTGAAGATGTAACCAAAAGTCAAATACCTCGTTGGATTTCTCCAATAATCATTCAAGTAAAACTCCTTTTGCAACAGATGTGGTTGGAAGGAAACGATTGGGATGAGAATGTCAAGCCCTCCTCTCTATTAAAGTGGAATAAACTTGTCGCAAATCTTTCACAACCATCTGATATAAAAATACCCCGTTGGATCAATTTTGCCTCGTAACATCATACACAAATAAATGGTTTCTGTGAAGCTTCAGAAAGGTGTACTTTGCATTCGAAACTGCAAAACGAGGAAGCAAAAGGTTCAATCCCATATCATGGCTGCACTTCCACCCGAAAGAAGAAAATTATCTCTTCCTTTTACTGTAACAGGTTTTGATTCGCGGGCCACTTTTTATAAAGCCTTTTTCGACAAGCAGCATATCATAACGGATAAGTCTGCATTTTTGTTTGGTTTTGCACAAAAACATCTTGAGATCTGCTGTGATCTCCTCCAAATCGTTTGGTTTCGAAGCGACCTATCAAAACAACTTTATTCCGACAATGGCTCAACTTTTGTGCGAGCTGAAAGAATCCTTCGAAGATACTTTGAAAGCGTTATAAAGTCCTCAATCAAGGACATCTCCGAAAAGTATTCATCCTACCGTTTTATTTGGATTTTTATCCCGAGGATAATTAGGCGTAACATTTAGTTACGAAACTCACGTAAGGATTTATGCAGGAAGTACGAATCTAACAAAGGGTGATAAATTAAGGAAGCAATGATGATAGGATATTGTTGATGTACAAAAAGAAACCCTTACATGGACAATTTTTCACCAAAATTGATACGAGGCAATTCTATGACAAGGGCCAGACTTTCAATTGGCAAAGAAGATCAGCCCTTAAAGGGGAAAATAAAGTCTATTAGTCGCGGTGCAAGACCAGGTTCTAAATACAAAACACCACCAAAAAATTACGTTTGTAATCAATACATTAGCCACATTATATATGGGTGCCCCATCTTAGCAACTTAGCTGTTAAAGAAACCCAACAAAGAGGTGCCAGTGAAATGATGCTTTGGGATTTTCCTATAATAACAGATCGCACCATCGAACCAATTAGACCAGACTTTCTGTGCCATAATAGAAACATCAAGCAGTGTTTCCTCATAGATATACACCAGAGAAATCATTGGTTGGAATTCAATTATAGGCATAAATGGATGAAAAAGATAAATAATTTTTAATTTGCAGCAACAAAGTTCAGTCATTTTCTTAGTTCAGTAGTTAACTTGATTACGATACTGTTGAAAGCATTAAATGAAGATGTTCGTAATCAATCTATTAGTTGTGCCAATTATTTGCATAAAAAATAAATTTGCTTTGCCTCTAGTTGTTGTATCAACTACTTTTTATCGGAAAATTTCTAACGGAGCACAAGCAAAGAGTTAGCTCTACTACGATGTCGGTCATATGCATACAATTTCTGTTTTAGTTAGTACTGAAACCAATCAGTTACTTTAACCGAATGTGTTATTGTCATTTACATTCGGAAAAGCAATAAAGTTATTTCTTCTCTGTGTTAAGTGTAGTTCAATTTATTAGTACAAAAAAGTAAATGTCCAGTATAGACTTAAATAATTATACTACGTAAAAGTTATAGGAGTCTGTATTTCAATTCGCGCACATCATATTTACTAGGAGCTCATTGAGTTTATTGGACAAGCCCGCATAGTTCAGCTGTTGGTTATTGACCGTGATGCAGCTATTTCATCATCTGCTTTTTTAATTTTTCCATACGGTACTATTTTTGGTACGAATAACAGCTATAGATGTCTCTGATGATTCCAATGTAACTATAAAGGATCCAGAGAAGCAGGGCAAAAACAGAGAGCTCTAGATAGAGATAAACAGGAAAAGGAAGGCAAAAACAACGGCCATCCCAGTTGTGGTGGCAGCATTAAGCATCAGAAGTTATCTTGAGCATTTTGGCTGATTACCATACTACATAGATTTTTTGACATAAGATGATATATGCCAATTGTTTAAATTTCGTCTATTTGTTCGATCCGGCTTAATTGAACCTAGCTTGAGTGAAATTCTCGTCAGAATATTTCTACTCCCTTTCTTTCGGGGTTTTACTAATATCGTATTGTAATAATATTGAAAGGTAATCTTGTTTACCCCTTCGAACTTAACTCGAAAATTAATATATTGGGTTGCCCAAAAAGTAATTGCGGATTTTTCATATAGTCGGCGTTGACAAATTTTTTCAACGGCTTGTGACTCTGTAATTGCATTTTTTCTTCTGTCAGTTATCAGCTGTTATTTTTAGCTTGCTTTAGAAAAAAAGTGTAAAAAAGTATGTTTGATAAAGTTCATTCTAAGTTTTTTTTTTAAATGCATTTACTTTCTTTTAAAAAATACGCAATTACTTTTTGGGCAACCCAATAGCTCATGACTACTCCTTTGTAACAATCCGGGTCATTATTTAGTAACCGTTTGGATTGACTATGAGAATAGAGATAATAATCATTTCAAATACGAAAAGCCTTAAAATTAGATCGCCAATCCGGCTGCAGTTCGCAGTATCGAAAATATATTTAGTGAGAACCAGCTGCTCTATAGAAATGAATACCGAAAGATAATAAAGGTTATACTAACATCCCGCTAATTTTTATTCATATTTGTCAAGGCTAAATATTCGATTTAAAGTTATCCTTAGTATCTCTATTATCCAAAATAAATATGAGAATAAATTTTATGAACCAATTCAAAATATGAAATATAAGTCGACTTCACTGAAGTAGTGACACATCGTTCCGTGAACAAATGTCCATTATATCCAGCATTAAACTAGAATATAACAGAGAATGCGTTTAACAGCGATTTGGGACACTTTGTAAAGACCTTGTTGCATTTAAAAGCCAAACCATAATATGCTGCCGCGAAATATTCTCTGGCTATGTCGTCTCTTATAGGGTCTACGCTTGAAAAAGGCCTAAAAAACAATTTAAATAATGTTAAATGGTTACATATATATATGTACGTGTGCTGTGTTTTATTTTAGTAAATTACATTCCAAATCATGATTATCATTAACTGTTATCACATGATATCGATAACTTGTCTGTTCAATTTTGCACTGTAATTCTATCGAGTACATCTAGCATGCACTGGATAGGATTAAAATAAAATACGACAGTCGATTACTTACGAAAATAAAATATGAGCAACTTCATGCCACAAGTCACCCATTTCATTATAGAATTTAAATTGATTTGCTTCGCATATAGATTTTAAAACGCATTCTCGTGCATGCAAGCCCAATCTGAAATTAAGAAAATAAATCTGAAAAATAACTAAACAAAAATAATTTTAAATATGTTAATGTAAGTTCATACTTGGTAGACCATAACTCTAATGTCTTATAAAAATTCCACCTCATCTTTGTTAAAAACCTTCCCCGTAAATTTTGAGTGGTATGAATTTGATCCACTTTCGGCTTAGTAGGTAACTTAATTTGCGATTTAAAAACTACTCCAGAAGTAACTGATTCCCAAGCTGCATCTACAGGTACACCAAAGCCACACACAAATTGCGAAACTCCAAAATCTAAAAGGACTATAGCGTTATGGAGATTTACGATATTTCTTCACTTTGACAATACCATGAAAAATTAAAGGCAATTTTCTTTTATAACGCCCTAGGGTCGAATTCTGATTTTCGGAATAATTTAAAGAAAATACTAGACGAAAGCCAATCGTTGGAAAAATCACAAAAATTATAATTTGTATACTTTTCTTTATGATCATGGTTGAAGGCTTTTTAGCTACTACTAACTGACCCATTTTCAAAACAACAAGAGGCATTCAATTTGCAACTGATGAACAATTAACACCTTTTTGTGCTAATCTATGTACTTGAGTTCAATTTGAATTTGCGAAATTCGATAGATAAATAAATATACAAAAAATATACACTTAAAATTTTAGCAATTTTAACGGTAGCAAAGATTACATTACACTGAACCATTTCACAATAAAAATTTAACTTCGTATAGCGCTAAATATGTTTTAATTTCATTTCAGTTATTGTTGTTGTTAAAAAAAACAAATTCATATAAACTTCGTTTTAGTCTATTTTTTATTCTATGTATGTATAAGGTTTGCCCCAGTTCCTTAATGGAATATTCATGGGCCAATTTGCATTTATATTTTGCAGTAGGCAAACAATCGATCAAACAAGACATTTTATTAAATTAATTTTGGATTTTTGTGAGTGTTGTTGACCTGAAAAATTTTTTGTGTGGTTTGCAATCGTTTCGGCT
Source organism: Stomoxys calcitrans (assembly GCF_963082655.1). Taxonomy (NCBI): domain Eukaryota; kingdom Metazoa; phylum Arthropoda; class Insecta; order Diptera; family Muscidae; genus Stomoxys; species Stomoxys calcitrans. Next base: position 144,251,847 of record NC_081553.1, on the reverse strand, counting down.
TAAAACTATGTTTCCACTTGGAGTAAATCTAGATTTGCGGCGTGATTTCGGAAATCTCGTGTTTTGCAACGAGATTTCCCATACGTTTTCCATGTGAGCATATCTACTTACTTGAAGAGATTTGCCGTAAATCTCCTTCCAAATTCAAATGCAACACTGCATTTGCATTAAATACCGGTTATTATTGGGATTTTTGGGCAGCACTTTTTCTTAACAACTGACAATTTCTTATTAAAATTAAAAAAATTTAGTAGTGATTTAATAAAATCGTTTCACAAACTTCATTGCTGACCGAAATATATATGCTGAACACAAAAAATGGGAATCACAACAAAAACGCTGTCAAAAACGTCACGGTTGACAAATCAAAAACCGCATAAATCGTAGTGGAAACGGGTTTTGGAGATTATCTAAAATCAATTGGATTTGGGCTCTAGTGGAAACATGGTCTAAGATCAATTGAAACATATGTTGATAGTTTTAATTGCTTTGTATTCTGATATTTCGGTTGACGACGTCAAACCATTTTAAAAACTAGTAGAATTAAACAAAACACAAAATCAAGGCATTAAATCGCAATTAAGTTTAAAAAAAGTTAATACAAAACAGTGCACAGAAAAATATAGACCTAAATATGATATAGAATTATAAATAACTTTTCAAACAAGGCGTTAATTGCTTTTATAATTTTTGACAAAGAAATTCGATTTTATTTTGTGTCACAGAAAGTGATTGGCAGAGAAGGCATACGTTGAACATTTTTTTTAAATGTGCGAATGAAATTTTTATTTAATGTTATAAATTGTACATTGATTAAGATTATAATGTGTCCCCTTTCACACATTTGCAACGCGAAAGGAAGTGAGAATGAGTCAAATATATGTCTCTCTTCTATCATATACAGACCGCAACGAGTACGAGGATTGCCTTTTATATTTCGGGATCAGAGAACACAGAAACAAATATTAATCATCGTAAAACGCTTTATTATTATCAAAATATTCCCCATTAGCATAGGTTAGGTTAAAAAGAGGGTGCGGATAGTAATCCATGCCACTATGGACATTTACCCATGCCAGTAGTGGGCTTGTTGTGCGCTATAAATACTAAAAAAGTAACCTCGAAAAAGAAAATCTAAGTTAGGAATCCGGTGCTACTTAGAAAATCCTTGACTATTGTTTGAACCGTTGAGTGGAGCGGACGTTTTGTTAGTTCACTCTGCAAGAATTTTCCTGTAACTCGTAATAGGTCATTATTTTTGGAAGAAGACAAATTACCTATTGCAGAAGAACAGGGCTGCATAATTGGAGTGGGATAGCCGATACAGACTAATTGCCTTCGGGGATCAACGCTCAATTGAAAAAAAAAAATGATTGAAGAGATCTGGCCGGTGCAGCACCAGATTTAGTCAAGAAGGAAGATATTCCTTCTTGGCCAATGGCTCATGCTTGGACACCAAGGATTCCCCCAGATCCTGAATTGATACTTGGAAGATTAAGGTAATGTTATCCCATTCTTTCAACCACCGACTGGAAGATTGGATGAGGCTGATGGTGACCGGAGACATGAAGTATTCGTACTAAACTCCGGCTGTCTCGCAGATCTCAACAAGCCTAAAGGAATTGTATTCTTGTAAGGAGGAATCGTGCATACCGCAAGTGTCCAGTGACGGGAAGAAAAATGGTTCCACGGTTTTCTCGTCTGACCCTGGATGCGTGAGGATGAACTCCTGGTGGAATCAGAACACGAGGCTAACCCAACAGTGGTGGAAGTTCTGAATCCTGACTATAGTCCGGTTTCTACAAATAAATCTCCACCATTGTCAGGCCATTTTGGGCGGCACTAGAGGTCCTCCTGATGGCAGAGGCATTTGACGTGCCGCTTATCCAGGAACCATGGGTGTGTATAGGAATGGTTCGTGGACTAAGAATTCCGGGATTTAAACTACTCAAGGCTACGGGGAATGGGAGACACAGAGCCTGTATTCTTGCAAAGAGTAGTCTAAACATTTTTCTTCTTCCGTCGCTAAGCACTGAAGATTTAGAAGTAGCCAGCCTTGAAATAAACAAGTCTCATTACTGGCTGGCTTCCCCATATATGGCACACGATTCAGAGATGCCGCATTCAAACCTTAAGTCGCTGGTTGAAGCCGCTTCTGTAGGGAGGAAGTGATTCTCATTCACATCGTCAGATGTGGGGAAATTCGGATGTCAACGAAAGGGGTGAGCTGCTTATCGAATATATTACAAGTTGCAACTGGCGATTTGTAATAAAGGGGATAAACCAACCTTTATTACCAGGATACTACTAGATATTACCTTTGTATCGCAATATACGGAATATATATGTGCAAGAATAGGCGACTGGAAAGTGTTGGATGACCACAGGTTCCCTAATTATCGTTATATTAGTTTGAACCTTAGAGAAAATACTGCAGAAGTGGTCCCTCGACTAAACATAAGAACGGCGGATTGGGATAAATTTCGGCACAAGTTCTGCACGTCTATCGCTTCTAGATCAGAAAAGGAAGTGGAAACTGCGGAGGATATAGACATAGTGGTCAAGCGTATCACGAAGGCCCTGAATGACTCGCTTGTGTCAGCATGTCCTAGTGCCAAGCCAAGGGGCAAACAGCGACCGTCATAGTGGACCCCAGAGCTGGTTGGTCTAAGGAAGGACTGCAGAAAACTCTTCAACAGAGCAAAAGCCACAAGAGCACCAAACGATTGGGACATCTATAAGGCTGAGCTAAGAAAATATAAGGGCGAGCTGGGAAAGGCTCAGAAAAAATCCTTAGTTGAATTCTGCAGCTCCGTGGAGGATAGACCTGAGACCTCTAGGCTAAGGCAGATTCTGTCCTCAAGACCTATTACGGTGGGGCATATTCAGAATGTATGGAGACAAGAGAATGTATGGACAATGTCTAATGAGGAAACACTAGAACTACTCGTTGATACACATTTCCCAGGAAATACTCCAACGTGGCGCCAGAAGAAGTTGTCACTGGTATGCATTAGTCGGAGGCTATTAGGAAATTGTGTCTGAGCCGACAATCCTTTGGGCGATAAGAAGTTTCGACTGCCTTAAGTCGCCAGGCCCTGATGATGTATCTACTTTGCTTGTATCAGAATGTCATATATATCTGTCTTTCATTTTCATTCCGAAAGCAGGAAAACTCTACCACACAAAGGAGAAATATTTTCGTCCTATTAATCTGTCATATTTTTTTGGTGAAGACTCTTGAAAGGTTGATAGAAACATATCTTATGCCAAAGAACCCTGGAGGTCGCCTGTCGCGGCAGCAGCATGTACATAGTAAAGGCAAATCCACTGAAACAGCCCTTTACGACGTAGTCAGCTACATAGAGGGTTCTCTCGCTGTCAAGGAATATACAAAGGCAGCATTTCTTGACATTGAAGATGCTTTCAGTAATGTAAAACAGACGTCAATCATGAAGGAGTTGGAGTTTCTAGGTATCAACTCTATCGTAAGAATGTTTATTAATAACTTACTTACTAAAAGATGCATTGCAGCAGGCCTGGGATCTGTAGATCTTAAAAGATGGTTTAGCAGCGACCACTGCCGTGAGGTCAATTTATTTTATCAAGCAGAGATCCTTGCAATTAAGGAAGTGGTGGATGGGTAAAGATATAATGTCATTACGACGATTGGCATAAATATCTTCTCAGGCAGACAGGCCGCCATTAAATCCCTAGAGAACGAATTTCTGAACACAAAACCGCCCTCGACTATCGCAGATCTCTCAACGAGATGGCTGAACAGTTCAAAATTCACCTGTTCTGAGTGCCGTGCCACAGAGATATCCCAGCGAATTGTAAAGCGAACAAGCTTGCGAGACTAGGAACTAACCTACACATTTCAGCAATACTGGAATATGTGAAGAGACTGTAAGGACATCAAAGAAAAAGAGACTATAGGACACTTTCTGTAAATGTGTCCCGCACTAGCAGTCAGACGGAGTTTCACTTGAGGTTCTCATTTCTTTGAGCACCTGTCTGATTTGGCGGATGTGAACTTTCGCAAGTTATTTGGCTTTTTAAAGCGATCTGGATGGTTCAACGGTAGGATCTAGAAGGCATCTTCCTTCTTCTGTTCCTGTGGTATCACAATGGACGAAAACGTCCAAGTGTGTCTGATGGCAGACTGCCATTAAAACCTAACCTAACCTACAAAATCTTTTCCATGCCACGCCCCTAAGTTGTTTCATTTTTGGTATTGTGTCCCCACCTAAGCTCCGGTGTCTTTGTAATTTGTAATTTATTTATTTACACCCGCACAACGAGAATATAAAATTTTTATAATTACATATATACATACATACCTATACATACACATATACATATATCAGGAATTAAAAAGCGGACATTTATGGCTTTGGAGGTTTGAATTTAAAAGAAAAAACAAAAATAATTTATTAATTGAAGAGGAATTAAAAGACTTAGTTGATCCGAAAAAAATATAAGGTAAGTATATAAGAATAAAATAAATGAGCCTTAAAATTAATCAACTTAATGTTGGAAAATGTTTGCAAAGTCTGGTTTTAAATGTTGCCGAATTACTGAGTAAGTGAAGATCATTAGTAAGTGATTTCCAGAGACGTACAGCGATATGAACATATGCCATTCATAAACAAGCGTCCAATGAATTTTGGAGATATTGTGTTAGCCCCGAAAGCCAGAGATGACATAGGAAATGTTCCAACGTCTCATCATCTTCTCCACATGCTATCACTTATCGCACCGATTTTGCATAAGTGAGCTCGTAGTTTTGTCTCCCGTTATGATACCAAAAGCTATAAGACCCTCCTTCTTACTTCCTTTCAATAATAGCCTCGTCCTCTCACGATACGGACCACCCCATAGGATTTTCGCCGTTCTACCGACTGTTTCGCTGTTCAAAAGTGTTATATGTGCATTCGTCGTCCACGCCATTAACTCGGACTACGTCGACCGAAAAGCATCTGATTAACCAAGTTTATTGACGGCAGTCCCCTGGCCTTCACCACCAGATCGTCTGCCCTTTCATTCCCTCTTACTCCGTTATATCCCGGCACCCGAACGATGCGGATTGTGCCATTATCAGAAAAGGCGTTAATCTTTTTCTTATATTCCAAGATTGTTCGTGACATTACCGTCATAATTGTTATTGCGCTTTTGGTCATTTTACTGTCTCGTAAAGATGGTCACACTCGACGTCCTCCCGTCGCCACCACACGCATTCTGTGTTCGCCCGTATCTCCGCCTGCGGAACCGTATTATGGTCAGGCAGTCTAAACAGATCTCAGTCCTTGAGTTCGCAATGTAGACCTCCAGACCCACTCTGTCCTCTAGCTTTGATCCATCCTTGTAGCACAGTCTTCCACACAGCAATACTAGGGTTCCGTCAGTCCACGACTCTGCCGCTTACAGCAGTGCCTCGCACTCGACCTCAAGTGTCGTATCAGATATCCGATCGGAAACCTCTATCCTTTCTTCCAGGTTCCTATCTTCGCCTCGATTATACCGCGACGGTATGAGCTGCTCCTTTTCTCAATCCATTCTCCCCCGTCTTCCAGGGTTTTTTCTTGGGTCCTTTCTCGAAGAGGACAACTATCGTCGAAAGACTCCACCAGTGCAGTCGTAATCTTGTTGACATTGTCGTTAATGTCTTCTATGCTTGGACAATCTAAATTATCTAGCCCAAGTCTTCTTCTGAGTATTCTTCCGAATGTTGATTTGGTTTCAAACTTATTCCAAACGCTTATCGGATTCGGCGCTGGCCGTGCTATTCTAAATCTAGTGTGGCAATGGTGAGAGAAAGAGTGTTAGAGTCCCTCGAATCCTGAACCTCATCGATAAGATTTTCCGAATATATTGTCACATCTAAAACCTCCTCCCTAATACTGTTATCAAAGGTGCCGGTTTTATCAATATTAATCGTTATTAGGTGGTAAGTATTCAAGAACACTGCGCATCGACCCTATAAGTACCTCATTTCCTGTCTGTTTTGCTTTCCTCGCCAACCGCTGCAGGTCCGACGTAGGTGTCGGTGTCGGAGATTCGAAAGGTATATATATAAAGTGATGCCAGGTATGCTCCACCATCTCTAGTCTCATCACTGTTGCATCCGACGTTAACAACTCTGGGGAAATACATGATTTAAGTTTTTATGACACATCACGCAGGTCCTCGGCCGAGTACCAGTGTTAGCATAGAATAATTGGTAGTTGATATGGTTAAGTCCAGAAACTTTGTTCCGAGTCGTCCATGGCTCCTGAATTAAAGCAATATGAGCCTGCCCTTGCTGATTCCATCAGAGCGTGTGTAGCAGTCTCGCTCCGGTGGGAGTTTATCTAGATGACCTCAATCATTGGTCCTCCATTAGTTGGGCTTATTGGCAAAGGGTGATGGTCTCATCGTCTGCTCCCTGTTCTTTAGGCTGCATTGAGTTTCCCGTAACTGCACTCCCTGATGTTTTAATATAAGGATCTTTGCATATCCTAGTCTTCCGAACCTTGAGAAAGTCAATGATTCCATCATCGGGGCCCTGTTCGTTTGGCTGTAGAGACTACCGTCCCTGCACTGCCTGATGTTCCAATATTAGGATCTTTGCCTATCCTAGTCTTCCAAATCTTGTGTAAATGGGCTTATTTGGAGTAGGTCATGGTGTCACGTCTGCTCTCTGTACGTAAGGCGGCATCCTGGCTTATTTGGAGTATGTCATGGTGTCATCGTCTACTCTCGACGTTAGGCGGCATCCTAGTCTTCTTAATCTGAAGAAAGTCGTTGATTGTTCCGTCGTCGGGTCCCTGTTCGTTAGACTGTGTTGGGTCTCTCGCCCCTGCATTTTAGTATTAGGATCTTGCTTATCCTAGTCTTACCTATATTGAGAGAGTTGGTGATTGTCTCGACGTCGGCCTCCTGCCCGTTAGGCGTTATCGACTGTCCCGCCACTGCATTGCCTGATGGCTCAATATGAGAATATTTGCCTATCCTAGTCTTCCCAATCTTAAAAAGACAGCCATTGCCTCGTAGTACACCATGCCTTTAGTCGTAGCCAAACTTGTGACAGAGACTTGATCAATGCCCGATACAAGGACAGTTCCTTCCTTCTCCTGCCAGTGGAAAATCTCCCATTTATCCATGACCAAATCTTGATTTTCCTTGTTTAAGACTTCTAGAGTCTCCATTGCGTAAGGCCTGTCTTGGTTTCCCACTGTACTTGTAAGCAGGAAGCTCTTTTTCTTCTTCAGCTTTATAGCAGTGTTATGCTCTTCAGGTGATCTGATTCTCTTTCCAGCTTCCGTAGAAGTTCTATACCTTCCAGCACCCTGCACTTTCACACAATTGCACTGCCGGTACATACTCCTCTGTCTCCTTTGTCGTGCCCCGGATCGCTTTCTCGGTCTACTTGTGAGCTTAGGAAAGCCATCACTCACTTCTGCCTTCTTCCGCTGACCACATCTCTCGCTTCGGCTGCGTTGACTGTTTCATTGACACTGTGCATCCCTCTGGTTTATCCGTCTCTTCCTCATTAATTTGTCTGAGGACTAGTTTTGCGCTTGAAGCATTACTCCCGACTTCAAGTGCCATGGCACCCACACCTATAGGAGGGGAGGACAACATGCAACGCCAAAAATTTAATTAAGTTCATCGATGCGCTGTTGTTGAGTTAATCCACGTCGAAAGTTGTAAAAAACAATCGCACGAACATGTTCACAATTTAAATCCATTTTTTTGATCGAGATGAATCATTTAAGTTACTGTAAACAACACAAATAGCGCTCATATGTCAAACGTTCTGAGTACGTTTAACCTCAAAAATGTTAAGCTTTACGATAGAGCTGCCAGTTAGTAGATTGCAACACGAGGGTTGTCCAATCCCGAAATATAAAAGGCAACCCTCGTATGATTGTGTAGTCTTGACCATCTGTTTTGAAAAACGAGTAAAATCAATCATGTGCACAAGTGAAACCAGTCTATTCAAATCACTCAAAACGCAACGAAAATGTGATTCAAAAACGAATTGATTGAAGGACTAGGTTTCAGTCTAACAACACACATGCTTGTTTTGGTTGGGAGCCTGCGAAAAAATTTTCTACTCACTTCAGTTCTCTGGTACACATGCACGTAAGCAGCTGATAAATCTTTTGATGCCATATCAATTTTTATACGTAAATGGCAACAAATCAAATGTGGCAACCTTGTCAAACCACCGAAAGAACGATTTTCGAAAATTTTTCGCAAAAACGAACGTAGTACCAGCCTTTAGTCGCAGAATTCCTGGATCTGGACACTCAACAGAATCAAGCAGACGAAAATAGAACACGACAAAATCCTACAACAACAACAAAGAAATAAACCAGATTAAGAATTTACCATATATGTGTGTATAAACATATGTTAATGGTTACCAATGCTAATAACGTTGAGTTACAATGAGGTCCTTAAGCGTAGTACTGACTTCGACTTTTCACACGAACAATTGTCAAAACGCGCTATAAAAAAATTGTGATAAAGATAATGAGAACACATTCCGTAAAAGTGGTACTGAGTTCTATGAGCAAAGTTTTAGCGACATGTCGCTGCATCAAGATAAATTTCGCACAATTTAAATTGCAAATGTAAATAAATGCTCACGAAATGGGCCGAATCAACTCTGTTTCAATACTGTTGTCTTCATTGTTGTTTGCCTTATATTTGTGTTCTGATAAAGAAAAGAGGCCGTCGGATTTCGCAATAACTTAATAATGAACTCAAAACTAGGCTTTAGCGCACTGTTCTTTTGAGTGTGTTTGGTACCGACTGTGATTGTGCTTTCCTTGGGCGTTGCTAAAATGTCAAATTTTCAATACGATTGGTTTTTTTAGGATGGGTTTTCACCGCGAAAAGTGAACGTAGTACCATCCTTTATATCGAACAACTTCTTTGGAGCAACCAACGACACCATTAATTTGAAATGAGTTGACCCTATTGAATCTACTAGCACTGAAGGTACATTTTCTAATTGGAATTAAAATGCTTGAACGGTGGTAAAACAACTTGTAACGACGACAAATTATGTGTTGTTTTTGCCGTGTTTACGTCTGCGCATTTCTTGAACTGTCTGCCACTTTATTAAACGGGTCTTGCTAGCTCTTGGTGAAAACTTCCAATAATTATTGAAATTGCGCTGGATCCATATTATTTCTACTGTTTTTCTCGTCGCCACTTTTTATGAGCTGAAAATGACTCCTTACTGGTAGGTGCCTTCTAGAAAATTAAAACGATGTTTCTGCACGCGTACACCTAATCCAGTAATTGGCTTGTTGTGCGCTCTGAACACAAAAAAGGAACCTCGAAAAAGAAAATCTAAGTTAGGAATTCCGTGCTACTTACAATATCCCTAATTGTTTTCCATGCCACTCCCCTAAGTTGGTTCATGTCTGGTATAGTGTCCCCACCTAAATGCCGATATTTGTTAGACGCGAAAGCCGGGCAATGACAAAGGAAATGTTCCAACGTGTCATCATCCACATGATCTACACATGATATCACTTGCCGCACCGATTTTAGATAAGTGAGCTCGTAGTCCTCTGTGTCCCGCCATGATACCAATAGATATACTGACCTCCTTTTTACTTCCTTTCAGTAATAACCTCGTTTTCTCACGATCTAGATCCCCCTATAGGATTTTTGCCGTCCTTCCGACTGTTTCGCTGTTACATAGTGTTGCATTCGCATTCGTCGCCCACGTCCTTAACTCGGACTTCGTCGACCCGAAAGGCTTCGGGTTAAACAAGTTTATTGATGGCAGTCTTCTGGCCTTCACCGCCAAATCATCATTCATTCCCTCTTACTCCGTTAAGACCCGGCACCAGTCAATCCAAGACTGTGCCGCTGACAGCACTCTACCTCAAGTTTCATCACAGATATCCGATCGAAAACCTTTTTTCCTTCCTTCAGGCTTCCTATCGTCGCGTCCTCCCATCCTCAATGGACACTCCCATCGCCCTTAGTCTCGTAGCCGCAGTGGCTGCCTCACACTTAATCTGTACGTCAATGGGTCGGATATCTGGAATAGTCTCCAGTGCCCTAGTGGCCGTGGTCCTCATCGCTCCGCCTATGCCAAGATAACATGTTATCTGAACCTGTGGTATGGTCCTTATGTTGCACTTTTTCTCCATAGCAGTATTGGTCTAATCACGCTCCTGTAGAGCCAGTAGACTATCCACGGATTCTGACCCCATTTCGAGCCTACGGCCCGTCTACATAGTGCCCAACATCTGTGAGCCTTCTCAGTACGCTTCAATTCAGTTTCCTGTCGAAGATCACCCTTAAGTATTTGACCTTGTCAGTTATAGAAATCGTCTTTTTGAGGAAATGTGGTGCGTTAAATTGGCCCACCTTCGTCTTCCTCGTGAACAGGCATATTTCAGTCTTTTCTGGGTTAACATTGAGAGCTCTGGATCTAGCTCAGTCGTATGCCACATGCAAGACCCTTTCGGCCCTTCTGCATAACTGGTTCAGATCCTTATCGCTCAGAAGTATAATAACATCGTCTGCGTAACAGACGGGTTCAAAATCTTCCCCCTGTATCGTGCCTTGTGCCACTTTCTCCCTTATATTTTTATCATGGGACACACAATTTATCCACCTGTTCCTTAGCATATGGTTTATCCAGTCTTTAAGGACCGGGTCCATCCGGTACCGCTCTAAGGATTGGATCGCACCCTCGATGTCAATGCACACCGCCTGTGTGTACGTTATGGCATCGAGGGATTCTTCTATTTTATGCACAACCTCGTGCATGGCAGTGTCCACCGTCCTTCCCTTGACATAGGCATGCGGTTTGTATTTGAACAGTTCGCTTGATGTCCTACTCTTTATCATGGTATGCACTTTATCATGGTTTTTAAGAGAATTTTTTTAATCTTGGCGGTATCATTAACGCTATCGACCTGTTTGAATAAAAGCCTCCAGGGGGCACTTTTGCCGCTCTGGTTATCGTATTGTATTCCTTGAGCCGTGCGTTATATATATCCCAATAAGCTTCCGCTTTTTTAGGACATGCTATGTTAAAAAGTCTGCGGACCTCTTTCCCAATATTGCGAATCTCCCCGATCATCCAGAGTTTTTTTTGGACTGATTTCCTTTCCCGAAGAGGACAACTATCTTCGAAAGACAACACCAGCGTAGTCTTTATCCTGTTGACATTGTTGTTTGTGTCTTCTATGCTTGGACAATCTAAATTATCTTGTCCAAGTCTTCTTCTGAGTAGCCTTCCGAATTTTGTCCAGTTAGTTTTCAATATATTACGGAAGCTTATCGAATTCGACGCTGGCTGTGCCATTCTAAACCTAATGTAGCGATGGTCAGAGAAAGAGTGTTCCATGGAGACCCTCCAATCCTGAACCTCATCGAACCTCACATGTAATACATCCTCCCTAATCCTATTAAAAAAGGAAGCGGTTTAACCAATATTAAGTATTATTAGGTCGTTAGTATTCAAGAACTCTGCCAGGACTTTGCCATGCTAAATAGTGTTGGTATTACCCCACGAAATGTGAGAGTTCGCACCGCACCCAATTAGTACCTCGTTTCATGTCTGTTTTGCTTTCCCCACCAACCGTTGCAGCTCCGACGTGGTTGGTGGTGTCAGAGAATCGAAGACAGATAAAGTGATGCCAGGTATGCTCGACGTTGACAACTCTGGGGAAAATATATAATTCAAATTGTTGTAAAAAAAAAACGCAGGTCCTAGGCCAAGTACCATGGAATATATGGTAGTTGATATGGTTCAGTCCGGGTAGTCCATGGCTTCTGTATTAAGGCAATATGAATCTTGCCCTTGCTAATTTTTTCCATCAGAGCGTGTATAGCAGTCTCACTCCGGTGGAGGTTTATCTGGATGTAAGTGATGATCTCATCGTCTGCTCCCTGTTCTTTAGACTACATTGACATTCCTGTCACTGCACTGCCTGATGTCATCGTATTAGGTTCTTTGACTAGTCTAGTCTTCCGACTCTTTATAAAGTCGGTAATGGCTCCATCGTCGGGTCCCTGTTCGTTAGGCTGTATTGGGTTTCCATTCCCTGTACTGCCTGATGTTTAATATTAGGATCTTTGTCTATTCTAGACCTCCAAATCTTGAAGTCGGTGATGGGTCCGTCGTCGGGTCCCTGTTTGTTAGACTGTGTTGGGTCTCTCGCCACTGCACTGCCTGAATATTAGTATTATGATATTTGCTTATCCTCGTCTTTCCAATGTTGAGAGAGGCGGTGATTGTCTCGTTATCAGCCCCTGTTCGTTGGACGGTATCGAGTCACCAGCCACTGCACGGCTTGATGTCTCAATATGAGTATTTCTGTCTATCCTAGTCTTCCCAATCTTGAAAAGGGCAGCCGGATCGCTTTCTTGGTCTGCTTGTGTGCTAAGTAAAACCATCGCTCACTTCTGCCGTCAACCCGCCGCCCTCATCTCTCGATTCGGCTGCGCTGACTGTTTCATTGACACTCTCGCTGTCTGAATCCGAGTCGGAAACACCACCTTTACTTAAAGGCTGGGGACGAACTGTGCATACATCTGGTTTATCCGCCTTTTCCTCATTAATTAGTTTGACGACTAGTGGTGCTCTTGAAGCATTACTCTCGACCCCAGGTGCCAAGGCACCCACGCCGATAAGAGGGGAGGACAACACTCTGCGGTCTGACGCCACCACCGCAGCTGTTGGGTATTTGGAGTCCATTCCTAGCCTACTTTAAAATCGCTTTAACATTTTTTCGTAATAAGTAGTTCCCATTCCGAGATAAGGATATTTTTTTTCTTTGAGGAGCGAAAAAAATACACGTCCGATCCACTCAACGGCTACAAATACGAACAAGGAATAATAAAAAGGATGACATTACAATTCAGTGTTGCCACTGTTATTAAAGGTTGCCAATAATAGATAATTATTGGGTTGCCCAAAAAGTAATTGCGGATTTTTCATATAGTCGGCGTTGACAAATTTTTTCACAGCTTTTGACTCTGTAATTGCATTCTTTCTTCTGTCAGTTATTAGCTTTTACTTTTAGCTTGCTTTAGAAAAAAAGTGTAAAAAAGTATATTTAATTAAAGTTCATTCTAAGTTTTATTAAAAATGCATTTACTTTCTTTTAAAAAATACGCAATTACTTTTTGGGCGACCCAATATAAATAGGGATACAACACCAACCCAACCAGATGAACCACCCATCCACCCACGTCTTGTCGGGTCCAGTCTCAACGCCTTGCTCTCCTGTTTCGATCGTGACAGGGGGATTTTTAGCTTTATAACAATACTGCATATCTCCGGTCGCCATCGGCCTTATCCGATGAAAGATTGAGATTACAGCTCGTTAAGGCCGAAACAAAATGAGCGCGTTGAGGAGCATTGCGTTGAAAATGTAACTCTGCAAACAAATGTTAAAATCGCACAATAGTTAAAAAAGCTGCTGCAAGTATGCTAACATAGAATGACACTTGATTATAAAATTCAAGGAAGAAAATACTTTAAATTTTGCGCTTTGCTTTTGTGGGATTTTTTGCATCGTTGCATTTATTAACGCAACGCTCATTCTCAGGACTCACTGAATAAGGTTAAGCCAAACGATCAGCCGACATTTTTTTTTAAATTTTCAATTTTTGCCAGTACTTGGCATTGAGAATGTCAACTTGTTCTCTTTTTACATTTATTCTTTGTTTGCTACTTCTCCTATTTGATGACATTTTCGATCGGCAGATTTGACATCCTTGATGATGGTCATTTATTAACACAACGCTCATTCTCAGGACTCACTGAATAAGGTTAAGCCAAGCGACCAGCCGACATATATTTTTTAATTTTTGCCAGTACTTGGCACTAAGAATGTCAACTTGTTCACTTTTTATATTCATTCTTTGCTTACTACTTCTCCTATTGGATGACATTTTCGATCGGCAGATTTGACATCCTAGATGATGTTCATGGGGTCTATGAACACTTTATGTTTTACAAGTGACCTAACCTTCTATTAGTGAATCCTGGTTTATTTCTTTGGGCTTAAGTCTACTTGGGAATCCTTGATATCCAATTGTGTGCCATTGTTCGAAAAGAAATTTTTTCTTTCTTGGCTAAATTCAGTGCTGCGCCTTTCCAAATCTCTCTAATCGTTCTTAAGACGCAACGATAAATTTCAATTAAGCGTTGATGCCCGAAGGCAATTAGTTTGTATCGGCCCCGATACCAGCCTACATCGTCACAAACTGGAAAAGGTCAGGCAATTCCGCAAGCACTCCAGAGTATACAAATGACAGTACATTGACTTCCCACTCCGATTGTTCCGTGGTACGCAGCCCTGTTCTTCTCCATTGTTTTCAAGTAGCATTCTGAATCTAGATCTCCCTTTCCACTGGAAACAGACGCAGATTATCAACCGCCTAATGGATGACACTATCGTAGCTATCCATAAGTGAACTAAAATTTTTTCCGAAGTAACTACCTATTACAAGTTACAGAAATTTGTTGCGGAGCGAAATAACAAAACGTCCGCTCCACTCAACACAATGCTGATTTAAAAGGTGGTTTAATTTGCACATGAACAACAAATCATATGGTACAATCCGTCAACTCGTCATCAAGATGTCATATCTAAAGTGACATTGCTGTTAACAACAAAATGGTGGCAAAATAATGTTTGTATAAAATATTAGCTTTAAATAAGTTTAGTTAAATTTTGGTATTTGGTTTAAGTTTTTCACAAAGATTCCGAAAGTTGAACAGAGTACCCTGCTGTACACAACACTGGAATTTAAAATGGAACCCAAAGAATGGCAAGCATGTTGCAACGTTTAAGCGCATATGCGCAAGCGAGTGCGCTCATATGGTATATACCTCCATCTTGTGACTTTCGTACAGTGCTTTATGCGTTAAAATATGATTGTTTGCCAAACAAAACGAGGTTAACTTGGTAGAATTAAAGCTGCTATAATACGATCAGACATATCATATGTAATTCCAAAAATAGCAACTCCGAAAGTTTAATAACGAAAAATTTAATATGACATATGGATTTTGGGGTATGTAAGCAACTTTTTCATTTAAATCTAGCTTTTATTTCATCGAACATATTGGGTTGCCCAAAAAGTATTTGTCGGTAATATAGTAGTAATATAGTCGACGTTGACAAACTTTTTCAACGGCTTGTGACTCTGTAATTGCATTCTTTTTTCTGTCAGTTATCAGCTGTTACTTTTAGCTTGCTTTAGAAAAAAAGTGCGCGAAATTTTGTTTACATTTGTTTGTTTGGCGTCAATTTAAATATGGGTACCACATGTATTGAAAGAAATCCATTTAACAAACTGAAACAACGCTTGTGATATGCACCTTAAACGCAATGAATTCGATCCGTTTTTAAAACGAATCATAACTGGAGATGAAAAATGGATAGTTTACAACAACGTTAGTCGAAAACGATCATGGTCCAAGCATGGTGAACCAGCTCAAACTACTTCAAAGGCTGATATCCACCAAAAGAAGGTTATGCTGTCTGTTTGGTGGGATTGGAAGTGTGTGGTATATTTTGAGCTGCTTCCAAGGAACCAAGCGATTAATTCGGATGTTTACTGTCAACAAT